>NC_046380.1:35826037-36193162 GCF_011125445.2 Fundulus heteroclitus
TAGTTTCAACTGATCAGTGGTAGCAATAATTCACAAGTGGAAAAATATAGACGGTTGTTAATTTTTCCAGAGGTGACGTCGGAGCAAATTCTCCACAAGGTCAAACCGTAACAAGGGCAAGAACTTCATATCAGACCCAACAGGCCTCAGTTAGCATGTTAAATATTTAAGTACAATAAGAAAACGACTGCTTGTTTGGAAGAATATGGCAGCCCGGTTTAAAAGAACTTGCATCTGACTGAGTCACAAGATTGGGTGGAGGAGGCCAGATGATTTGGACTTGTTTTACAGCCAAAGGTTCTGGGCACCTTTCAGTCACTGAGGACCCTGTTTACTGAAGTATTTTAGAGTCAAAAAGTGAAGTCGTCTACCTGACAGCTGAAGCTTGGTATGAACTAGGTCCTGATTCATACCAACAAAGCTTTAATGAAGAGCTGCCCAAATGTCCACAATGAGGTGAGAGACTGAGGCTCCTTCCAGCTACTAATGCTAAAGGTGGTTCCACAAGCTACTAAATCATGGCATATACTTGTTTTTCAAAAAGAGCTGTAAATAATTACAGCACGAAATCTGCTGTGTATTTTTATACTGCGGGGTTTAGATTTAAATATTACAGATAACGATGAGGTTGTTATTGTGCAAAGATGGACTGAAAAAGGATGTACTTCTGTTTAGCATGATGGCGTACACTGGTTAACCTATTGGTAGCAATGCTGTAACACCCATCATTCAGTGTTAATGCAGACAGAACCAATGAACAGCTTCTGTTCAGGCAGCCTCTGTACTCTGACTGGTGAACTAAATGGTTAAAACTGGGACAGCGGCAGCTCAAATTTAAATCGACATGATGATGCAAACAGTGCAAAGATGGACTTCAAACAGGACGGGTGGATTTATTTAGGAGAGAGAAGGTCCCGGTAGGTGGGGAGTTAAAGCCTTGCAGATATAACGCTAAAAATATCTGCAGTAACGCTGCAGATATTTATTATACACAAATGAATATGACACAAAGAGCTAAAGGAAATAATATATTCTCCCTAACAGTATAAAGAATGTGAGAATGTTTCTGCTAGACGTCGCAAACAAAAGTAGAGCCTAACAATTGTTTTGTT
The DNA here is from genome assembly GCF_011125445.2 of Fundulus heteroclitus. NCBI lineage: Eukaryota > Metazoa > Chordata > Actinopteri > Cyprinodontiformes > Fundulidae > Fundulus > Fundulus heteroclitus. The sequence goes on from NC_046380.1 coordinate 35,827,150, forward strand.
CCTGTTGGTGATGTTTTCATCTCCTCTGCAGCTTCCTGCAGCCAGAGTTGCCGGGCAGAGAAGTGAGAGTGGGCAGCAGACAACAGGAGAAAACTGTACTGGGATTCACTACCGGCAGGGTGCACCGAGCTGCTCCTGTCATCCTCCCAAAAAACATTTCATATGCAGAAGAAAGTATAAATTGGTTTTGTTTAAAATGGACATATTTCAATGGCTGCTCACTGAATCTGACACTGTAAAGATTGATACCTAGATACTGATGTTATACAACATGGAAAAGGGTAAAAAGAGCAGATTACAAGAATACTTCTTCCTTTGTGTGTTGGTGCAGATTTCCAGGAAGACGGCATCAATAAAACAATCAACATAAAATGTGTTTAATGTCTATTTAGAGCCCATCCAGATTAGGGTCGTCACGATGCAGCAATTTAAAACACGACACCATTATCCTTATCGCCATCCGTGGGCTTTGCCTGGTAATCTGCCTCATCGGTAAACTACATCTAAACGACACTTTTGCCGTCGCCCTGTTGGCTGAAGAGGGAGGTAAGGTCCTCCTCTGGGTGGATTTGCTGTTACTAGAGTAGGGAACTTCCAGTGGACGCTCACCGCATTAAATCCCAGCCACGACTCTTCAGGTTACCATCTGCTGGTAGGGAGAACGGGCAGAGTTGCTGTTTCTGAAGCTCTGCGACAACTTGGCAGCTGATATTATGCACTATAGCTAGGTATATTATTATTGACCTATATTAATCTTAACTGTCAATCATCAACATTATTTTAAAGGTGCATAGCCACGTTATTTGACTTTTTATTCATTTATACGTCAGTAGCCTCAATCTGATTGCATACAACGTTTTTCTGAAAGATTATCACGTCCTGCAGCCGTATGAGTTGTTATTTTGCCGTTTTGGGCTTTGCTTTTGCTCAATTTTTTAGTAAATAAAGCATTTAGTGTTTATTTTTAATAACAGAGGAAGTACACTACGTATGCGCAGCAGGGTTTAAAACAAGGAAGCGGCTAACGTCTACTAGCATCTCCCAGCGAAACATTGCAGACTATTTCAAGATCCAGGGGGAAAAAAATAAAAAATACGACAAATATATGGTTCCAAGAAGGACAGGACTGGAATGTCACTAGGAATAAAGTATGAACGTAGGTGTTCACTGAAGTGGACGCTAAACCTGCCGAGGCTCAGATGTGACCGCAGAGTTGATTGATGTGAGTAAATGTTCTAATATGAGGCTCTTTATTAGCCGTAGATTGGTGTATTTAATTAATAATGGTTGGTCTTCAATCACGCCAAGCTGCCGCTTTACTGCGAGGCATTGCAGAGGGTCAGACTCGGTCCAGCATCATTTAATAGTTTTATGAATCAAGCAAACCAGCATTATGGTAGTTCTGCGATACTGCCAGTAGACGGCGCCACATCTGTTTATACCTGCTCATCGCGCCCGCTGCTGGGGCTATTTTTATCCTCAAAAAGGACCATGAAAACACTATTAGGATGTAGGCTTGCTGTGTATAACCTTATTCTATCATGATCAAACAGTTTTTGGTCTTTTTATAAGCATATAATGTGGCTATATACCTTTAACAAAACTAATCCCCATCAGCAGTGGCTGTTTTTGCTGTGAGCGATATGGCTTCCCACCCAGGGCGTCATTTGTTCAGGGGCACGACTCTACACCAGCTTATCCGTGCAGGGTCGGCGGTCACTGGGCAAGAGGCGCGGTTCACCCTGGACAGTTTGCAAATCAGTTGCATGTAAAACGTTTTATTTTATAGTTGTTGTTTTTTTTAGGCACTGCCTAGGTTATGCAGTGCTCACCTCAGCTGGTCAATGAAGTCACATCTGTATCTGATTTGGGATCCCATCCGATGCCAAACTACACCTAGACGATGCAATGTCAGCTCCAAAAATGGAAAATATGTAAGACCAGCAAACCTAAAATGAATAATCCTACGCTGAACACTGCTGAGATTAATGAAACCTTTATTCTACTTGTGCAATCACTGAAAAAGCCTCTATTCACTGATGTGAACACTGAACAGTGGTCTGTAGATCAGGGATAGATCTACATCACCTCGCCATCAACTCAAAGGTTTTTTTTAATCGTTATAGGGAGGCATTTATCGAGCGTTTGATTCCACTCAAATCTTGACCTGATGAACCAAGCAGGAACCAAATGTTGCCTATTAGTCCTGACAACGACTGTGGAGGCTTTCTTCTATCCATACTGCAAGCTTTTCAGCCCGTCGCCTCCATCTGGTAATGTCAATGTAACGCTCTTCCTTCACTTCAGTTTGTCTTGTTAAATCTGCACGACAGGATCTAGGAGCATTCACCAGTTTATCCTGATCGCTCGTTTCTCCTTCAAACTAAGTGACTCCATCTGTTTACTTTACTGATATGATGTCCAAGGACGGTACGTGGACAACGATGCAGTCGGTCACACTATAAAACCTTTAAGAAACAGAAACAAAACAGGGGAAAAAGAAAACAAGGAACCTTGTGCGTCACTGTTTCAACATGAGCTTTGTCTTAAACCTCTATGAACTCTTTGTGATGAATTGACCACTAGGTGGAGTGAGAGGTCAGTGACAATGTTATCCATTCAAATGACGTTTTTGATGCATCTCTTCTCCTGCCACACAGCATGACTAGGAGGAAATTTCTCCTCTTCGTTCTTCACACCCCACCGTAGAGGCGAGATCCCCTCAGATCGGATGTGTGACGGCTCACTCCTCCTCTCTGAGGTGAGATGAGCGATCTGCTGCGAGCTCTCCGAGAGAACAAAACACTTATTTTTAAATCCTAATCAGATAATCAGTGGCTGAGATGATACTTAAGGGGGAAAGGGAGCAGAAGCGAATGGGAGCAGCTTTGATCTGCCATTTGGGGCTTTTTTTTTTCTTTTTTCTCTTGCCTTCACACATTCTCCTGCTGGTTAGTCGACCTTTTGAAATGGAATAATAAGAATTTCCTCCAGCTCTTCCTTTGATCTCAGTCTCTTACAGTTTGGGTCCCGTTCTTCTCGGCCCTTGTAATTCCCTTCCCCGTCTGCTGGCTTTATACATTTTCCCCTTCATATATGAATAATTCCCTTTGATGAACGGAGCTGTGGCGTGTGCTGTTTATCAGCATACAGCTTCGTTTTGGAGGCGCTCTGCTGTGCGCCGCGACACGTGGAGCCCCGTCCCTGTGCCATCTCAGGTGCTCGTCTGTGTGCCGGCGACATTAGCAGCTTGTCTCTGTCTCCTGGTGACGCACCACTCACCTTACTGGTCAGCAGCGGCTTGATCTCAGTCAGCTGTACATCCTGCAGCTCATCCATCTTCCTGTTGCTGTAAACCGCTGTGCTCACTGGAAAAAAAAGAGAAAAACAAGAGGAGGAGACAATGAATCTTGGAAATCGAAAAATAAAACATTGTGGGCAGAGCAAGCATACCGCATGGTTCAACACTGTTTAGACCTGCTAGGCATTACATAACCATCTGGATGTGATTTCTGAGCTCAACAGTAATCCCTCTGCATAAGAGCGAGAGCACCGAGGAATTGAATGAAATGAAGATGCCACCCAGTGGTCTAGTTTTCTCCCACAACTAAAGCAAGAGGAGCTGCAATAAAGTATGGATTTCTACGGCAGGAGTTCATAAAATACAGTTTTTAGAAAGAACAAAGAAGCAAAAAAAAAAAAAAAAAAAATGCTAGAATTGGGTTTTGTGTCTTGTTTGGGTCAATGATATCACAACAGGCAAAAGAATGAATGGGGGTCAGCTCATATTAGTGAACATTATGGCAAACGAGAATCGTTTGACAGATTTTAACTAGCGTCTGAGCTGCAAGGGCATCGATCTTACTGGCATGACTCTGGGGCAGCCACTCTGGAGGCGGGTAATACGAACGTGAACAGCCTGTTTACGATCCTCCTGCAGCACCTCAATCGGATTGTCTGACTTGGACTAGGCCACCTTAAAGCTTCCTTCTTTTTTTGAGCCACTCATAGGTGGACCTGCAGATGTGTCCTGCTGTATAACCAAAAGGTTGTTGAGCTTAACGCTACAGTTTACAGGACCGTATTTTTCAGACTATAAGACGCTTGAAATATCGTGTTTGACAATAAGTTTCAGGCGAGATGCAACAGGATTCCTACCTTTCAAAAAGTCACCTTTTTAGTCATCTCAGTTCGACTCAGCTCTGTTTACTTGTACACAAACTGTCTCATGGCACTTTACAACACAAATGGAACCAGAGTATTAAATAACATTTTACTAGAAAAAACAGAACTTGCTCTATAGGTGACTATTTAATAATGTTAGCGAAATAACATCAGGCTGGTAGTGTGTCATTCACCGAAATGAAGAGAAAGAGACTGATAAGCTGTGTGTCTTAATGACTTTCCAAGTAGTTATTTAGCCTTTCTGTCAACTAGTTTACAAAATGATCAACGGTGGGTGTTTAACATGCATATGACTCATTTTGCATTCATGCATGCGTTTGCTGGAAGCTGGTTTCTTTTTATCTTTACATCCCACGTGTTGATTAATAGGAAGCGATTTAGCACAGCGGTATAACGACAGCAGAGCCGGCGATCAGGGATCACATCGCCGTGGAAAGAACTCCTTCCAGCCCGCGCAGGTGTTGCAGCAAACGCGCACAAACACACAAAGACGGACCGGGGGCAGGTTGGACAAGATGCTCTCTCTCCTTGAAGGGAGCAGTTTGTCCGTGCACATGATTACGGAACAAGAGCGGCGACAATCCCCCACCCCCCACCCTACATTTGCTGAAACGCTGCCTCTCCAGCTTCGCCTGTGTGCAGGAGGAGAGGACAGGACGCGGCGTTGGGTTACCTGGCTCATGTTGCACATTATGGCAGATGAAGCCGGGTCTTTGTCGATGCTTAAAGCTGCCAAAGAGGTCAGATCACCTTGTGTTCTTCAGAAAAACAGTCTTCATGCCGAAAGAAGACCGTTTATCAACTCAAACCGCTATAAACAGGAATTTTGAAGGACATAAAACAATGGGTTACTTTGTTTTAGCTCGTCAATGTAATGTTCAATAATAGTAAAATTAACAATATTAGCAACTTTATTTCGATTTCAAATTTCCTCTAAAATCTAAGTAAGTAATTTGGTGTGAGCAGCAGAGAACAGTAAGGGCAATATCATTAGACAGGTTACATTATGGAGGAATACAACGACTAAGGAAATACTAGGGCTGGGCAATAAATTAATGTAATTGATTCATTTGAATTTATAATTCATTAAGATAAAAAAAAAAAATTTAAATCTGGATTTTATTTTGCCAAAGGACTCATTGAGCTTCCATGAAGAGAATAGCATACAATGCTGAATCTATGTTCAGTAAAATATTTTGTCAAAATATTGTAATATTGTAAAGCCTTAAGGCAAGGCACTTTAATTTATTCATTTACTTATTAAGTTAGTTTGAATTTCCACAAGTGAACTGAAGCCTGTTCTTAGCTCCTTGTTTACAACAGCAGGGCAGCCATCTTGTTTTAAAGGCATGTTTCACAGCTTGTGTTTAGTTGCACTTTGAATTCAGGTCAACTCCCAGATGACTGCTAGAAATAAAAGCAAGTTTTTAAAATAATTTCTTTGATTTCTTTTTGTGAAATGAAAAGGAGGGGGTAAAATCAATTAATTGGATTTGGTATTATAAAATCTGAGCTTTTATAATACATACTTTCAGATAGTTTAGCGACAACACTGATGTTGAAGTCAAGCTTACTAGCAAGTTGAGTTTTTTTAGCTCTGAGTCTGGGTTAAAATCTACCCAAATAAATCATTTTCAAATTGTTCTTTCAGTTTTATTGGTTCAAATCAGGCTGGGTCATCTGTGTATGATTAACAGGAACAGGCCAACTGATAAAACCGAAATATTATATAAATGTACTTGTAAATTTGAATGAATTTACACATTTAATTAAATTAGAACCAATTTAGCTCTTCTCCATGTTTTGCTTATCCTCAGTGTTAAAAAAGAACACAAAAACAGAATAGGTTGAGATGATGGCATTAAGCGTTGCCGAACCTGATCCAACTTTTTAAATCTATAGTACCAAGGCAGCATGTGAACCTTCTCCTCGACCGCCACAACCAGGATGTGTTGTTCATCAGTGACAGCTGCCTCTGGGTTAAGCAGTTTAGCTTGCTAGTAGCACGTAGCGTTAGCATTAGCGACGTCACTAATGCTGTAAACACACTTAATTCTTGATCCGACTCAGAAACTTCACAACCCAGGCGTATGGGGGGGGGGGGGGGGGGGGGTGTCTGTGTCTCAGTGGGTAGAGTTTGTGTCTTGCAATCCAAAGGTTGTGGGTTTGACTCCAGTACACACCCCCTGTGAGTGGCATGTTGATGTGCACCTGGGCAAGGCAATGAACCCCAAATTGCCTACATAAATACAGGACCTGTCTGATTACAGACAGTGAACAAGAATAGCAGTTAGCTAAGCATTTAATTTACATTTAATAATAAATAACAGCTAATAAAAGGTTTCTGTAGGACTTATAAAAATAAACTACACCATGCTGCTGGAATCTAACCACTGCTGATCATTCCATTGAATTCATATTTAATACTTAGTCACAATGCAAATCATTTGATTGATTAAATTTACAGTAACATAAAATCCCTTTTTAAAAGGGAACACGATGCGGGTAAATGGAGTCCGGCAGCGGAGACCAAAGCAGCCGCTGGAATGAAACAGAATCACTTCCTGGAGTTTGAGCCAATCCTCCCTGAACAACCTTGAGCCGCTGGTGTCGAATAACTTTCAAGGTTGGCCACAGACGAGCCAACTTCCAGCGGGGGGGTCCTGCCGCCGCGATGCCACCGAACAATCGCGTCTGCGCCGGGCTCAGAGTAAACGACAAAGGTCCGAGCAGACATCTGCCTACGGACGGATTATCGGGGGTCAGGGTCGGCTGTGCTCTGTCAACAGATTACTCCTCACACGAAAACAACCGGTGAAGCACACATGGGCGCGAGGCAGCACAAGCTGTACGTTACATAAAACAATCAGAAATAAAGCAATGAAAACATGGAACGATCTGGTGTGCGTTGGGGGGGGGTCTTCAGCGATCAGATATAAGAAGTGAAAACATGGCTGGAAAAAAAAAAAAAAAAACAGCTGACAAATCCGGCTCAAGTATGGAACTGAATAATATTTAGACAGCTGAGCACGGGAGGAGGGGAGGAGAGGGGGGGGCTAAGGGAAACAAGCGTTCAGCATGCCTGGGCAGATTGAGCGTATTGGACGGATCAATCCAATACTTCCTCAGACTGCCGCAGAAAGTGGGATAGAGGCGAAGCCGGCTGTAGTAGCAGGCGAGTCGGTGGCTGAGGTGTTAACGGGACATAGAGGTCAGAGGATGCTTAAAATGAGACGGGTGGCGTTTTCTGTCCCCATCCCTGCTGACGTCCCCACAGAGGGGGTCACGCAGGCATCCGGTCCTTCAAATCCCTCATCTCCCACATCATTCCTTTCCTAAATTAGCTTTTTTCTCTTCCCCTCTGCTAATACCAAAGCAGAACAACATCAGACTTAAAAAAAAACAAAACATGTAAACACCACCATAACGCACCCATTTTCTACCCGCCGCATGCCAGCCCTGCCGCGCAGCATGCACCGCTGTTGCCATAGAGACGAAGCTGGCTGCTGATGTTTATTCTAAACCGGGATAGACCCACGGGACAGATGTGAGGCAAGGAGACGAGCGGTAGAAACGACGCCGCAGAAGCACGCGTTTTCACTTCATCGATTAAATTTAACCCCCCCCCCCCCGACAATCCACTAACCTGACGGCAATAACATATGACAGCAAAGCTCAGCGGAGCTGGATCGGAGCGCCGCGGCGAGCCCGTCTCCCCGATGACAGCAGAGAAATGTATCTGCGAGCTGTGCGGCTTGCCCTACATTCACACCGCACCGTGAATGTGGAGCAAGTTGAGGGACGGAGGTGGGCTTGTCTCACCCAGGCAAAAAGCTTCTCCTTTCCACCAGACCTGATTTGACTCAGCCCTTTTTTTTATTATTTATTTATTTTAAAAGGTGAGCAACGTAAGAGTACATGTGGGCTCTCAGTCCCCCCATCTGTTCCTCAGGTATATTCCACTGCATGTTGCAAAGGGGAGCCTCGCCTCAGCTGTAAACATCCCACCATGCAGCGAGGGGCGAGGAGGCTGCAGGGGACGGAGGACTGCTAGTTTTCACAGTCAGCGATACCTGTGAGAGATGGGCTGTTTTTGCAAAGACGAGCCGAGATCTGTCAGTTTTGTAAATGGATAACTCGCTTTAACATCCCACCTTCTCTGCGTCGTCGGTGCCGAGCCAACATTTCTGCTCACTAACGCCTTAATGTTCTGGGATGATAGCACAGAGGGAGGCGATTTCGTCGTGGTTTCACCGTTCCAGTGTATTTCCGTGCCGTTTTATAGACCAGCATAAAGTAACTGTAGAGTGGAATGAAAATGACGCACATTTTTTTTTTTCCCCTTACACAAGCCTTTACACTGATTTTCCTAAATCCAAATCAAGCAACAAAGTGCTTTTAAAGGCATCTAGATAGCCTACATGCCTTTCCACCTAAGAGTGGAAAGAATGAAGCCACGGATGAAACTAAGGCTACGTTCACACTGCAGGGAAATGCGACCCAAATACAATCTTTTTCAGGGCTGTGTGAACGCCCCGATTCTGATCTTTTCACCCCACCCCCCCCCAAAAAAAATCTGATTTGTGCCACTTCCATATGTGGTACTAATTCGGATATTTCTCAAAGCGTCCGCAGTCTGAACGGTCATGTCTCATTTTATCCGTCTTTCACGTCACTCTCCTGTCTAGCGCTCCATAAAACACCTGTTAATATCCGTGCTGCTTTCTTCTTATCTTACTTAGTCTTGCTATGATGTGGTCTTAATTTTGTCGGCTCCCATTGCGCAGCAGCTTTCCAATAATAACAACAAGGAGAGATGCCGGCCGGTCTCTGCGTTTTTATTTATTTATTTATCTTTTTATTTGACTTTATTGAACACTTCTAGAAACAATTACATTCAGCATTACGTCTGTAAACAGTGCGCTGCTGTGTGACGTCTCCTGTTATCTGCATATGTGGGTCGCTTTGCGGTCTTGAACCGTTCAGACAGTAGTCTGGTGATAACGGATGCATTTAATAATAGTATGAATGGCCACCTAAAAAAAATAAAAATAATCAGATTTAAATAAATAAATAAATAAATAAATAAATAAATCTGAATTCAGCATCAAGACCTGCAGTGAGAACGTAGCCTAAGACAACCCTAAGAAACCCCACCTGGAAACAGCGTGTGGGATGGAAAACTAGCGATGCTAACACGGAGCCGTAACTCAGTTACCTGACTCCGCCAGATAGATTTGCTCCGCATATCCATCTGGAAACCTTCCGTTGAAGTAATTTTGGGAAGGGGCGAAAATACTGGTTAGCTGATTGGCCTATGTTGGTGATAGACGGGCCAAATAAACCAATCAGATTCGTCCTCCTCTGTTACGAGCGACGACGAAAACACAACCACAAGCCAAGCTACTCTTGCTGCTGCAGGTAAAGGCTCGTTAGCTCAGCAGAGAAATACTCTGTAATTCCGATAAAACTTGCTCGATAGCCACGCTAACGCTAGTTTCATCGGCTGAAGCCGCCATGTTGTTTAGACTGAACTGTCGCGCTTCCCGTTGCGTCACACCTCAACCCGCCTCAAAGCCAACGCTGATTGGACGTTCGTTTGGTGAACGGCTCCAAATTTTCTTCAACGGAGAGTAGCCAGACTGATCTGCGAGTGAAACCTTGAAAGCTCGCGAGATCAGGATGGTCTCACGAGGCTAGTAACTCAGCATCCTCATGGTGGAAAAAGGCTAGAGAGAGTTAAACACAGTCCTGGACAACAAAAACATGTTGGAGGATGCAGGAGACAGCGGTGGAGGTCCACCGTCCAGCTGGATGGTGACTCTAACTACACAGAGACAATTGTTGGCCTATTCAAAGTCCAGACCTAAACCTGATTAAGAATCTGTGGTGAGAGGTAGAAATGGGCGCTCACAGACCGTCTCCATCTGTTATGACCGAACTTGTTGTGTTTTGCAAAGAAGAAGAATCAAAATAAAATTCAATCTTGAAAAAAAAATAAAAATTTGTTCTTCACTTCCCTTCCCCTTTCAAATTATACACAACTTTGTGCTGGTCTATGACATCAAATCTGACACACACAAAAAAAGCCTTTAGGTTTGGGAGTGGTTGTAGGACAAAATGAGAATCAAGCCTGCTTTTTGCTAGGTATCGCAAGTCTTTAGCTATTAGCCGAGCGAGGATAGATGTCCCTTGTGGTGCTCTGCACAAAGGATAACGATGAAGAGACATGTTCCAGCGCAGCTACTGGAGACCGAGCTGCTCTCTCCCCGCTTCCAGCAGGTGTGTATCTGCCATATCAGCTGACTGATCAGCACATCTCTTCCTCCTCCATGTCTTTTCATCTCCACCTCTTCTCGGGTCATCGGGGGCCCGCTGACCCACTTTTAGCCCCCTCAATTAGCACCCACCCTTGTTTGTCACCATGGTGACAGTGACCGCAGCTTTCCTTAACGTGGCTATGGCCACGCTTTGACAGGGACCGCTCTGACTGAATTCGGGTTCACTCAGGGGACCGCCGTCTGCCTGAGCAGCCCGGCCCGGCCGCAGGGATGCCGGGCTAAACCCCTGAGTGCAAACGGCTGCCCGTTTGGCGGGGGAGAGGATTACAGTGGAAACTGTGGGGTGAGGGGGGCATTAGACTCGCTCTGCCATGTAAAACATTCATCCACTTGAGAAAGCCTCGTTTGGAACATACTTGATTTTAATGCAGAAGATTTCCGTACATTGGAAATGCCGTTTTATCCCGACAGACAGATCATCAATAGATTAAATCCGAGTCCTTATGATTTATTTAATGCGTTTACTCAAAGCCCAGAAACTGTTCCTTTATGCAACATAGCTTCACTTGAAGTTTGCTTTGGAAGTTTGTGTATCGGGAGCTTCTTGCTCCTTAACTGCACGTACATTGACATAAATTTCTCAGAAGTGCACACAGCAAACGTTGAAACTGACAAACAAACACAGAATAAACTTCTAAATGCACCCTAATCCCGAACAGTATGATGTAGAATGAGAAAAGCATGAGAATGTGTGAGTCCTTCAGACTGATTTTTGGTTGAAATAGCTTCACTATGCTACATGACATATACACACCATCTGCGTTATACAGTGGCGTTTTACTTATGAGCTCAATTCATTTTTCTTTTACAGCCCGGTATTGACCTCACCATAACTCCTCATTATAAGCTCTAATTTGACTTGACCGCGGTCTGCGCAGTGAGGGCTCGGTTGCTCTGACAGAAACCTAACGTATGATTACGGGCGTGTGCTGCTGATTACGGAGGGCCTCGCTTTACAACCTAATTATGACTTCTGCATGTCTTGTTCTCTCATCCACGTCCTTCGTATTTAGCGTGGCATGAAAGCCTTTAAGGATCCGTCTCCCCGGCCTCCGTCAGCTGCAGGGAGGAGCGCGTCTGTCCGCCCGCTCCGACAACGGCTCAACTCTTCAGAGAACACGAGCGGGTCTGTTCTGAACGGGGACCCCCCCCCCCGTCCTCACTCAGACCCGGCCAGAGCTTCTCGTCACAGAGGCGAAACAACAGAGTCCACATTCCTGCGACGACCTCTCGCTTTTTGGAATCTCTTCTTCTGCAGTTCTTCGGGCCTACAAAACAAGACCAAACCACTTGTTGTTGAGATGCCCGGCCGTGCTCAGCTGGGAGACGTCCAGGATCATGTCACTGGAAATTTCCTGGTCCCCCCCCCCCACCCCGCCCGTCCCCGACTTTTCATAACACAGTGTTTACAGCTCTGGGTCTGCAGAGGCGGCCGTCGGCAGTGGAGTAAAGCTAATGGACTATGACGAGGCTCAGTTCCGGATTATTGCTCCAACACGGCTCGTTTGGCAAGAGAATTAGAACAGGAAAAATCCCTCTGAGTGGGATTTGAACCCCACCTCCTCCACTCGTTAGGTCAATAACAAATACAAGTGAGGTAGCTTATCATCGTTGCGGGCGTGTTGCTTTTGAATTCAGGAGACCAAAGGAAAGCCCTGGGAGTCGATCTGATCTGGGGTATGCGCCGCTCTCCTCCACGGTGGATCACCTAACAACCAAAGGTCCCCCGCTGATATTTCCAGCAGAGCCACTCAGACAAATGAGCACGGCGACCGCAACCCACATCCTCGCAGTTCCCCCGTGCAGCGCGCCTGCTTAATTAAATGACAGCCTGCTCTCCTGAGGCGCCGTCCTCCTGCTTACAGCTCCCAGGATTCTCCTGACACAAACTGACACGATCTTCCTTTCTGCGACAATGTGACAGAAACATGATCAGAGATCCTAAAGAACACATTTAGGTTTAGAGATCAAACTGAGGACGATGCGACAGGATGCAAAGAAACAGGGTCCCCAACAGTTCACAAAGGGACGGATGCACCGGGAAGCTAAGACCAAAGACTCGTTAGGTGGAGAAAGACAATAGGAAAATGCTCCCCGTTAAAAATTAACCTCACAGATTGATCTTCCCAAGGTTAAAGGGATCTAATCAAAACAAAATAGTGCATTGCTAGAATTGTTGCTGCCCTTATTAGAAAAGTAGACCCAGCCTCCATAGCAGCCTGAGCACTCGGCCGGCTATAACTCAGTACAGAAGTGATAAAAAAATAAAAAAATGTTGCAGGGCCTGTCGTCGAACGGAACATGAGGAATTACACAGAACCGGATCAATACTACAGGCTGTAGAGGCGTGAGAGCTCGACAGAACCAGAGTTTGGGAGTCGACCTTTGCATCATTAAATGTGCCCTTAATGTGAAGGTCTTTATCTCTTTTAGACAGCCTATAAATAAATCCAGGACTGTCCTATCGTGAAGCGAGTTTTATTCGATTTTTTAGGAAATGGTTCACAGACAGGCCATTAGTTCAGAGCCTCGGGCTTCTCTACAGCCCTTTGTGGTTTTTAGCAGCTAAAAACAAGCCGAAGCTAATCTTTTAGTTTTCCACAAATTGAACTTTAACAGGGATCCGACATCCCGACTTCTCTGGGATTAAACTTGTGATACTTCGGTGAACAATTTAAGGTGTAATCTCTGGCTCCAGCTCAGTTCACCCCTTTGACCACGTGCACCGTTGCATTACCATTTAACGCCTTCATACCTGCATAGCATACCTATAGACAAACTGCTTTGCATCTGTGTACTTAAAAACAATAATGTATGATATTAGTTTTCATCGTAGTTTAGCATCTTCATGATTTATGCTGATAAATGTGATAAAATGCTGAAATCTCACCTACTTTAATATAGCTCTAAATTTTTATTATTATTATTATTATTATTATTATTATTATTATTATTATTATTATTATTATTATTATTATTATTATTATCTAAGGGTAACTGCCAGGGGGATTTGTCTTACCCGCTTTAAGAAACAAGGGTTTAAAGCATTTTTCCATCTCATGATCTATGATGAGGAAATGTGATGAATAAGATCTACCGGCATAAGGTTGCTCATGGTGATTTGATCAGGGGCCATAAACTGACATATTTCATAGTCAACTGTCTCAAATGGACTGTATGGTTTTTTTTATATATATATAGAAACAATATAATACTGAATTCTATGTGAGATTATTTATCTCCATAATTCACTGATAATGACATAGATAAGAAATGAGGGAGCCAGTTTTTAAAAAGCCAAATTACCCTGCAGCTGTACTCTCCGTTTATTCAATTAGTATAATTTTTGGAAATACCAGAAACAGAAAACAATATCATCAGAAAAGCTTTTATGGAAAACAATACAAATAAACTGGTGACAGGAATCGTATTTTTTTCCGGGTGGATTGCCCTGGTGAGTGAAACGGAGCCGCAAACATACATCTTTTTCTGCTCAGTAAACACACCGCATATAAACGCTTCCAGGTCGCACTGACAAAAACACTCCTGTGGAAAAAGATGTTAAGCTGGAAGAAGCTCCTAAACAAGAAGGTGTATTCTCCGTGAAGGCCTGTTGGCTGTTCATTAAGGCTGCTAGCATTAAACAGGGAGTGGGTCTGTAGCAGGTAACAGTCAGGCTAAATCTACAACCATAAAGTTGCTGTTTAATCCCTTTGAGCTTCCAACCTTGGGCTAAGAAATGCACGTTGTTTAAGGTTACACTAACTAAAGCAAACTATGCTAATAGCTAATGTAACATGCTAGCTTATAAATAGAAAATGCCTTTGCTTTGAAATGGAAAATTTTTATGGCAAGTCCTCTCTCACACAGTGTGACGTCGCCTCGGGTCCAAACATAAGAAATTAGTGAACAATCACAGCAGGAAGGCCAGATATTTATTAACCCTCCCTGCAAGCTGAATTCTCTCAGTATTTGTGCGTTTACAAACACACGAGAAGCCATCTTGCCTCGCTCCCGCCTAAACCACTTGTCGGCCAATCACATTGCAGTATTATGGTTTAAGGCGGGACATACAGCTGTGACAAAAGCAAGAGCCGCTGCTATCACATCTGTTTCATCAGAATTCACAATTTCTTCTCTGATAGAAGAACAGGAAGAAGCCCTTTGACCAGTGGAAACTGGTTGTGGTTTCTCATGCCGCCTGCTGCTTACATCTTCATTGATAGTGACTGGCTCAAACCAACCTTTGGTAGGCGGGCAGTAGGCATTGCTTCGTCCAATCAGCTCGGTAAGTTCTGCTGAATGTCCCTCCTTTCCCTGAACGGATTCGATAGGAGCAGACCCACATTACACATTATCAATCTGGGTTGTCAGATTAAATTTTATGGTTCCTCAACACCAAAAAAAAAAAACGTAAATAAAAGGGGAAATTACCGGCAAAACTCTGACTATATATCTCTACGTAGCACCAAACAGCCAGGTCGTTTGTGATCATCAAAACAATCTGTGCTTTGATTCTTTATTGTAAGCGAGGACCTTCATGTCAGACCAGCGTGTTTTCAATCTCGAACACACAGTTGGGAAGCTAGACGGATCCTGACCCTCTCTCACTTTTGACTGGATCGGTCTTCAACGCAGTGATCCGCTGGCAGGCCAGCTGAGACGCTGCGAGTGACGAAGCACAGCGCTGACATGAAGCCACTTCACTCATGACTGATTGGACAGGTCCGCCCGCGTTGAACCAAAAGGTCGCACAGCGGCGGTGGTTTCTTTCAACCATGAGGGAAAGCTGGATTTGAACAGCAGCTGGAAAATACAACACACCCAAACAGAACCAGCTGCACAAAAAAAAAACAAAAAAAAAACAGCTGTGTTGAGATGTACAACATAAGGGCACATCTCCATCTAGGCACATTTCTTCTGTTTTTCAACGCTGCAACTAAATAGATCCTTCATAATGACTGGTTACCACCTTGGTTACTGCAAGTGTACATTTGATTTAAGAATGTTTAATCACTATAACAGTAGGTGGGTGGGAATAAGGTGTTTTATGTTCAGGCATACTAAACACCTGTTATAATATATCATATTAAGATATAAATCTTAATTTGAGATATCCTGTGAACCTGTGTCCTATGTTTCTAGGAACAGCGTGGAGCTAAGATTATAAATCATGTATAACCCTGATTTTACTCTACTAAAGAGTGAAAAAAATTCAGAGTGTAAAAAAAAAACTTTGCTTCTGAAGTCATTCAGCTGTACAATCCACTGTCTGTCACTCAATCAAGCGAACCCATGTTATAATGTCTTAGGAAATTCTACAATTATTTTAGTAATTGAGCCACAAAAGGAGGACAGACAGAGGATGAAATTATAATTTGACAGAAAATGGCTCCTTAACTAGCAGGCCTTAAACCCTGCAAATATAAGACGGCTTAAAAGCCTCCTTTGAATTACGGCTTCTCAACTTCTGCATAATGCATCTCTTCCTCCCTGAAAACCTGATGACAATGGTGCAGGAGACACGACGTCGTGTTAAGTACTCCAGTATTCTGGTAATCTTCTAATATGATCAGATTTCTCCCAGTTACGCCCTTCTGTACTTCTTTGCCTTTCTTTTTATATTACATCTGACCGTCTCCCGGGGCAAGTAGCCAGTTCCCTACTGTAGCACGCACAGGTACTGGATACGCCTCTAGAAGGTATACAGGAGTCCCAGGAAGGAGTCCCTATGTGTAAAACCTTTAGCTCAATCTGTGGACTGCACTGTTCACAGCCTCTATGCAGCTGATTTAGAGGACGTCCGCGCAAATCAATCTACATTACCCATCCCCTTTAGTAAACGTGGCACCAGAACGTTGTATCTGTGCACCATGCCCATTTCGGTCATCTGTCACTGTAGTAATTGTGAGCGTATCTGCGAGGAAAAGCCTCGCTCATTAGCAAACACAGAACCTGGCCCGGCATAAAGGACCGTTTGTTGGGCTGGCTGCCGACGCGGAGACCTTCCTCTGATCACTCAGGAGCCGCGCTCTGTTTGGGGAAAGCCTCGGGAATGCTGGCCCATCTAAACGGGCCCATGACCTCACCGGTCCACAACACGCAGGGCCTGTCTGCCACGCTTTGTGAAACGCATCCCACAGTTTCCAGCAGCAGGCTTATTTTATTACGCCAACACCGAGTCAGGGAGCGACACCGATATTTTCCACCAGTGGAAGCGATGTTTCAGACCGGCAGGCTGGAAACTCCATTTATTTATCACGCCCGTAAAAAAAAAAAGAGAGAGGAAGGGCAGGGAGCAGCCTGGATCAGAGTCAGTCCCCTCCCGTCCATCCCCGCTTAGCGCACCGGTCCATTCAGCCTCACCGAGTGACCAGGGCTGCTATTTTAGGCCGACCTCATGCATGATTGAGGAACAATTTCCGCGGCGAGTTGCATATCAATTTTAGGGGGGGGTCTTTCGGGTTGGAGCGTTTTCACGGAGGCTCTGCTGGGGTAACCGGAGTCTGCGACGGCAAACGGGTGAAACCTTCGGGGGGTGTTTCGTTTGGAAGAGCGCGCCGTGTTATTAGAGCGCTCCTGCAGCTTTCGCACCGGGGTGGGGAGGGCGGGATGGTTAGCTGATACAAAGAGAAAACAGATCTGAACCATTACGGCTGTAATTACATCAGCGGATGAACCTCGGGATAAAAAGGAGATGCCCAGTAAACCTCTCACGGCCCTGATTTTACATTAGAGGACGGATGATTAAGGCCGCTGCTGTACGTCTCATTCCACCGTAAGTGAAACACAAAGCTGTAAGGCACCTCTTCTATGATGGCGTGTACTATACGCAGAGTCTGAATACAATTTAAACTACTATTAAAAACAGGCTGACTGGATTCTGAATTCCCCCACTCCCCAAAAAACCCACATAGTTTACCATAAACACCATCACACCTAGAGTGAGACAAGACAAGAAGCAGTTTTGCCATTTAACCCTGCCTGCAAGCTGAACCACCTCTGAGTCAATCGATGCCTGTCAAGGCGACGTCTGTAAGCACTTTGTCAACCGATGATTAAAATAAATTTTTCTATTCTACTTACAGTCTGCCATTAGGAAAACGTGCCTGGAAGCAGCGACTTGAGTGATAATACCTCCCAGCAGGAGGTGAATCTGAGTTATTATGGTGTGATCAGGCAGTCAACAGGCCCAAAAAGAAGGGATCAGGACCCCGTAAGAAATAAACGATGAGTACGATTTGAGCATTTTCATGACAACTGATCTTTTTAATTCATGGGGGCAAAAAAGGTAACATGGCTAAAGTGCTTGGGTATAACATGAGCTGATGGCTAGTGTTAGCGCATGTTGTTCGGGAGGTTTAAAGCTGCGCTGACGCACGTTCAAGAGCGCTGCCGACTTTTCCACGTTGCTCTCAAACATCTGTGTTGTACTGACCGTTAACGGTCTAATTTCAGCGTAACTTTGACAGCTTTCAGCTTAACGGGCCATTACGTTTAAATGCGCTGGCGAGAACCCGGTCGTAGCTTCGGCATCCTTCAGCTTGGCCTACAAATTTGTGCCGAAAAATAAAAAGTGGCATTGCAAAAGTGGCGTTACATTGGTAAGCGGGACGCCCATGATCTCGTTTTGCAGCAAATACTGTGATGTAGTTGTTAAAAAAAAAAAAACACAACAGAGAACAGAGCAAGCTTAAACAGATTATAAAAATATCCACACAGCTCCTGGTCAGACTACATTGCCCTTTTCTGCACTCCTAGAGAATTCAATCCCACAACAAAATGTATTTAAAAAGGTTAAAAAAAATAGATTTAGCATGATATGTCCCCTTTAAACCTCCACGCCAGGTGCCCCCACAGAGCGGCTGTTGTCAGTAGATCACTTGTGTAAGCCTTACGAGACAATAACCACCTTGCTTGACCCACCAGAGGCATAACAGCAGTGGGCTGACCTAAACCCACACGCTGTCTTGGTTCTTGCAGAAAAGCTGCAGAGATGGCAAGAAAGTAGTTAAATCCCAGCTTGGGGTGTTTTGAAAAAAAAAAAAAAAAAAAGGGGCTTATATGTCCTGATGGGAGGATGGATGGACCGGGCATATGGAAGAGAGGTTCTGAAGCTGAAACTTAATACTGAGCAAATAAAACCGGCACGTGATTAACAACAACAGACGAGGATGCTGGAGACTTTTTTCCAACCCTAACCTAGTTGTGCCCGTCGAAGGCAATACGGCAACATTTTTCCATCTACTAGTGGGCATTATTGATGGCTTCAGGCCCCGAATATATACACTGGAGCAAGAGCAGAAGAATATCAGAGAACGTCTAAGAGAAGAGGCAAACCTGCCTCTGAACTGATTAAAGGTCAGGGGAGAGCTGCCATCACACAGCACTGAATCATTTTAAGTCAAACCAAATGTTGGAAATGTGTCTGGAAATTGATTAGAATTTATAACAAGGGAAATTGAGGGAAAAAAATATCAAAGTTGGTGAATATGAAACCTATATTAAAAGGACTGCTATGAGATAAGAACTGTATCTGCATCTAATCAAATGAAGCCAAACCCAGCGGTTCTGTTTAAAATCAACTCTTTTGTCTCAGATGAGCGATCTCAAAAGACAGAAAAAAACTCTTTCAGAAGCGTTTTATTTTATACGTTAAACAGATCGTGGTCTTTCAGCTTTCAGCCACACCTGGTTTCAAGCTGGTCTCCCTGATTTAGGTCACATCATCCATTCTTCAACAGAAAAAACAATTTGCTCCACAATAACAGGAGAGAATATCCCTTGTAACCACGTGAACACGTTTTTTTTTTTTTTTTTTTTTTTTTTTTTACAGCAGTCAATCGCTCCAGCTGATCCCCTCATCAGCAGCTCCGGTCCGCAGCAAAACGCTGTAGGATGGCGGATTAAACACAGGAACACCCAGAAATCTGCCGCTGACTGAAATCAGACGGGTTTTTTTTTAATCAACCCTGATCAGTGGCTGGCTTCACTGAGGAAGCCACGGAGCGAGGAAGGCTCAAAAACGTAGCCAGAGGAAGCGCAGAAGCGACGTAAAAGAAATCAAAACATCGTCTCCAGTCCGTTCAGGCTTGCAAGAGAGAGCGAGACGTTCATCAGGTAACAGGAAGGCTGAAAATATTAGTTTTCAGCCTCTGAGCCTCAGTGAGTCACGGACCAGGTTGGAGACGGGAAATATTGGCAGCGAGCTTTCTGGCTTCCTCAGACTTGAAGAGATACACGCCCCCTCTGTGAGAGGCAGGGACCCCCCAGAGCCCCCTGGGACAAACAACCATGCAGCCACGCTCAAACCTAAGGGCAATGTGCCCAGCAGGAGGAAGTAGGAGTACCCGGAGAGGACGTACGCATTCCTGGGGAGAACATGCAAACTCCATGCAGAGAGCCAGCAGCTTCTTGCTGCAAGACAGTGACAACTGGAGAAAAAAAATTAGACTGGCTGGTCGAAGCTCCACAGAAACTGGAGATAGGAAATTGGCCACAACACTGATTAACGCGCCTGTTGCTAAAAAAGGTAAACAAAACAACAGATAATGGCAGAAAAACACAGAAATCTGTTGTGATGGGTGGGAGCGAGGTCTGAGCGTCTCTCCTGGCTGAGCCCCTCCTTTCCGCCCAGCTATAAATAAAACCGAATGGCTGCGGCTGTCGGCCCTGCACTCAGAGCTGCTAATAGAGTACCTGTCCCTCCTCTGCTACGCTAAGCGAGCTGCCGGCCTGTGGGGACTTCCTGCGCCGTGCTTGGCGATGTAGAGAGCCAAGCGAAAGACAAAGTGTCTCAGGGCGTGTGTGTGTGTGTGTGTGTGTGTGTGTGTGTGTGTGTGTGTGTGTGTGTGTGTGTGTGTGTGTGTGTGTGTGTGTGCGTCCGGTGGATGTGGGGAGGCAGAGCTTCCAGAGCTGTGGAGTCCTGCCGGACGCCGGGGCAGCTGTGGAGGCAGCGGGGAGGCCATCTGTGAACCCCGCTCACGAGATGACCGATAGAGAGAGAGAGAGAGAGAGAGAGAGACGCACACAGGCGGCGGTCAGCAGGACGGGGCGAAACACGAGACGCGGCTTCAATAAAACATGAACGCGGCGCGGCGGTACACGAGCGCCGGGCCCCACAGACAGACCGCCTGTGAAAACACGCAGCGCTTTGAATGCAGACATGTCGTATTTCAGGGGGAGAAGCGGCACCAAGAAGGCCGTCCCTCACAGGAACACGGCCTGAGCTAATAGAGTTATCCATGCGGTCGGCCCGGCTGCCACAGTGACTGATCACTGACAATTCAATCTCCAGAGAAACACGGGGAACACGCCTCCCCCCCCCGCCCCTCCTTCAGCTGCTGCCGCCAGTGGAGGTCCTCGGTGTCCTTGGCAACCACTCAAGGGGAGGTCCCCCCCCCCCCCTCCCATCACCATTCACCGCTCAGCTGGTGACGCCCCTGAACTCCAACGACCTTTCTCCCATCATTTACATAAAGCCGTTCTGCTCTCACAAATTCAGCCAACATGTGGAAAGCCACACGGGCAGAAAGAGGCGCAGACACGGAGCATCTGTCCACGGCGGTCCTGACTCACACCGCCACGCACGCACTCCCTCCTGAGAGATCCGACGCAGGCTGAGGGAGAGCAGCTTTCAGACCACCAGGGCGATGCCCACCACCAGCACAGGTAGCGTTCCCAGGCCCAGAGGGGATGAGCGCAGTACCCTGTGGGAGACATGCTGACGCGCTAAAGGAGAGCGAGTCAGATGAGCGCCGGCTTATCTTTGCTGACGGCATCCCGCCTACACGGGCCTTGGAGATGTTCCATCCCACTGTGATCACAACCTTTAATGTGTTTGAACGGCATTTAATGTAACTGGTCCACACAAAGAAGAACATAATTGTGAAGAGAAAGATGATACATGGCACCAAAGATGACCTAAAACAAAGTTGAGGAGAAGTCCCTGAACACACTATCCTTATGGTGAAAGACGACAGAGGAAGGCTAATGCTGCTTTTCACCAGCAGGGCCCGGGGTGAGCTGACGGTAGAACCGGTACGGGTAAATGGATGACAGGGAGGAAATCTGTTAGAGGTGAGACTAGGACAGAGAGAACAGTGACACTTAACGCAGAGCCAGAGCTACAGCAGCTCTCAAAGTATACTCATGTGCTAGAACGGCCTAGTCAAAGCACAGAGCACGAAACGTGTAAAAGTCCCCAGTGCATGAAGACTTGCCCGGGGCACTGTGTGTGTCGGGGGCATCTAAAGGTCCGTTTTGGCTTCTTCTTCAGGAATAGGCTTTGTTTCTCTTTTAAGTTGAAGAAGAGACTGGTAGCTGCAATGTTTTTACCCATTCTGTACTATGGTGACCTAATCTATATTAATGCCCCAGATCAAGTTTTAAAAATGTTAGACTCAATTTACCATGCCTCCCTACGATTTATCACAAATTGTAAGCCTCGCACACACCACTGTGAACTTTATATACGTGTGGGCTGGCCAGCATTAGAGACTCGTAGACTCACTCACTGGTATATGATCATTTATAAGGGTATTCTGCGTCTGCTCCCCTCATACCTCTGTGAGTACATTCAACCAAGAGCGGCTGGACTGTATTCTCTACGTTCTCAAGAGTCTCTGCTGTCTGTACCTAGTATCCGCACTGAAGCTGGAAAGACAGCTTTTCGGTACTCTGCCCCCACAGCATGGAACAATCTTCAGAAAGACTGGAAGTTGAAGGATTTGAATCTGATCGGACATTTTAAACGATTGCTCAAAAGTTTGGAAATGAGATCTATGGTTTGTAACTGTTTTATGAAATTCTAATTTAGATAGATGTTATTGTAAACTGTAATGTAAATTGTAATGTAATCTGTTGCCGCTATCTTGGCCAGGACTCCCTTGAAAAAGAGATTGTTAATCTCAATGGGACTTTTCCTGGTTAAATAAAAGGAATAATAATAATAATAATAATAACAACAAGCTTAGAACCGGAGCCATTCCCACCTACAGCTGTTACCGTTGACGACAGATGAAAGCCTGCCTCCAGCAGGTAAAACATCAGCGCAGTCTCACCGCTTCACTCCAGACAACCTTTCTCAGATACTATTCATGCTATTGCCACGCTCATCACCCAAGATACAAACCAGCAGAAAAAAACAATTAGAGAAACAAGTGGAGCCGTCTGAAATCCCAGGCAGGCTAGTTTTAGGAGGTGGAGCCCAGCAGACCCAGGTAGGGTCTCCAGCTCTAAGCCCCAAACACGCTGCTTCTCTGCAGGGCAACGAAGGGGAGGGTCAGGCGGCCGTCGACGCGTGAAGAACGAGCCTCACTGCGTTCTCATGGCTGGGAATTCACAAGGCAGAGCACACAGAGCAGAAGATGCTGACAGGCGTTTCAGCTTGTGAGGAGAGTCAGGAGCAGAACCCGTCCAGACACGGTTCTGGTCCTGACTCCGTGGGGACGATCAGGTAGGATCAGGTTGTGAATACACAGTCCTGGACAACATGGTGAACACGACCCCAGGTACAGAGGCCATGGTCCTCCACGCGGCTGACCCCCCCCCCCCCCCCCCCCCCCCCAGCTCTCAAACCACTTTTACTGTCAGCCTACTTTGTGACCCAGTTACCAAAAATCAAAGAAAAGCCATTTTCAGTAAATCAGAACATCATTAACACACACTGACGATGTTTTAAAGCCGTCAATTAAGATTTCTTTTTCCACCTCCACTTAATAAAAATACAGCATTTAAGATTAGAATATTGCATCAGATCAATAAAAAAGCTAAATTTTTCAGATAAAAATGGGAATCTGATGAAAAGTTTGCTCAATGCCGGCTTACAGGTCGTTGTTTTTTTACTGTCAGAAAAACAGGCCTCTTAGCGATAAATATTCTAATCTACTGAACACGGCTGTCTACCAAAGGTTTAAAAAGTTACATTCCCCAATCTCTGAACATTTTCCTTCCTTTTGATGAGCTGCCAGAAAAAGCAGTGGCTGAACACTGCCGGTCAGCTGGCTGAAGGGCCGCAGGGCTTCAGAGAAAGACACGCGTGTCTGTAAAGCAGCTGAGCGCAGCCCGGCTCTCCTCCGGTCTGATAGCCGGGCTAACCGGTAGCTAACAGCCCGGCGTCACGCCATGACCAGCAAACACGGATAACTTCCTGTAAACGAATGCTTGCTTCAGCCGTGGTTATTAAAGAACAACAAATGGCACCGATAGCAACATCAAAGATACTTTAACGGCGGTCAGTTTACCGTCCAAAGTATTTATTGTTGTCAGTTTAATAATTTTAGATGTGCTTACACATAACTGAGGCGAAAGCTTTGCACACACAGATCGATGGGCCGGTGACTAGAACTGGACAATTTTACGCTTGACTGCGTTTTAACTGAGGGCAGAGATGCTTTTTTTTGTCTTTATTCGTTTTAACAATCATATGAAGATCAACATCGTGAGTGGATAAGGTCTAAAGCTCCCACTGGTCTCCGCAGACAAGTTCAGATAAAGTGCTGCTGACAGGAGCACCAAAGGTTGGGGCCGACGTAATCTGCAACATCCAACAACAGAAAGAGAGAACAAAAAGGAAAAACGTGGCTCAGTCTCAATCTAGGAGGTTACTGCAGCATTCAGCGGCTATATTCCCGTTTCCCAGGCCCAGCTGCTGCCCCTTTATGCAGGGTCTTACGGTAAAACGCTGCTACTTTGTTCTGATGTTTAATTTTAGACACCAGAACAAAAAGAGAAGGCAGATTTCAGAGAAAAAGTTAAACTTTCTATTTAGATGCAAGCGTTTGATGATGCAGTAGAGCCCTACAGTGAACAGCAACGTCATAGGTTTATATTATGCATAATTTATGTATTTGTTTTTTAGAGATTTGCATCACAGAACATTTATTAGAAGGTGAACAAGTTTATTTATCACAATACACCAAGCAACCAGTGCCATCAGGGGGCTGTGTGTGTGCGTCGATATGGAGGTCTGCACCACCGGGCCTCCTCCCTCCCTGCCGCCGTTTCAGGCTCGGTTCTCTGGGTCAGAACACGGATCGTGTTTTTTTTTTTTTCCCGGGCGGATGCCGGCAAATCTTCAGAGACAGCAAACGCTGAGGTGGGGAGGAAAAGGAGGCAGACTGACTGTCAGCACGGAGGCTTAATTACCGTCTCCATCCCTGCGGCGGGTGTTACGGCCTGACATTCATCCCCGCTCCGAGAAATCCTCCTCTTACACAACACGGTTTCTGCCTTTTTGTGCCGAGTAATCCCTGCGATACATCAAGTTTACGCCCTAATCTGGGCTGAAAAGGACTTTTAACGGCGCTTTCGCTAAATGAGGAGGTGAGTCGACGTGAAAAGAAGAGCAGGAAATAACAGACGAAGCGGCTGCAGACCACAGCCGGTGGATCTGAAACCTGACCGGCAACGTTCGGTGATCTATTTCCCCATCAGTGAATGCACCACATACCTAGCAAACCAGGTTGCCCTAGCAACAACACTCTTCAGCGTGGAAGTCGTCACTGTGAGAAAGACACTTTGAGCTGTTCTGGGGTCTGCTGGGCCTTTTTTTTAATAGGTTCATTATTGTAAATGTCTCTTTGTTTAAACATAGCAAATTGGTTTCCACAGATTATCTACATTTAAACCAAGATTATTTAATGGAGTTTGTAATCGCTGAATAAAACTTATTTAAGCATTTAATTTTGAGCAAACATTCTGAAAAAAAAAAGGCTTTGGTGGGGCTGGTCTTAATTTAATGAATTCAGAGGAACCACAACTAAGTGGGCAGGAAGTTTCTTGAAAGGAATCTTAAGAAGGAAACTAGATTTTCTTTTTTTTTTATTCCAAGCAGCAAACTGTTCATTAGAGGCCGCTAACAGAGTTCAGCTCCATTGGGTTTTATGGATACAGCAGAGCTGAACCTCTCCACTGCGGTTGGGGCTGTGTTTCGCATCTTTTCCGGGTCCGGAGAGAGAAGCGGTCTGCCACGGCCCGTTAACTTGTCCCTGCCCTGAGGGAGCCAACTCAACTGGACTTCAGCGGCCATTGGAGCCTTCAGCCTCTCTCCGTCATGGAAAACGGTGGCGTTATAAAGACTGGGAGGCGCGTGGAAGTCTCCATCATCTCAGGAACACGACCAGAGACATTTTAGGTCACGCTAATGACACCAGTAGTGCTGCTGGTACTCCTGCATTTCCCCACCAAGGGACAAAAAAGGATATTTCTATTCTATTCAATATTATATATAATAGGACGATTAAGACCGTTTAAATTGCCAAGTCAAAAATCTATTTTGCTTTAAATTAGTGGAGTTTTGTTTGTCTGATATCGCTTCACTTCTTATTTAAATGATTAACGACGGCTCAAACCGCCAACGCCAGAAACATTTATTTCTTTGTTCACAGCTCTTAAAAGAGAAACTGGAGTTGGCTAAGATTTGTCTTAGAAGTTAAAAGCTTAAAAACAAACATCGGATCAGGGCGTCGCTCACAGCGCGGCTGTCGGTGCCACTCGGGTGAGTCGGCCCTTATTGCAGGTAAAAACGTTTCCAACCACATTAAAGACTCTAGGGACAATGCGTGGATTAATGAGCAACTTCTGACTCTCCCACTGGATGAGTTGACGGTGTAATAATCAACCGACGGGTCTCAACAACACGGCAGTAAAGCGCTTATTGCTTTGGAGAGCTTGATCCTGCGGAAAGAAGGCAGCTTTGGTGCTAATCTGTTATCTGGTGGCCTTTCAGGACGGAGCAACAGCCTGAAGGAGTCATGTTGTGAGTAACTACAGGCTGCTGGTTGTTGTGTAAGCTCTGCTCGCACTCGGCTAACCACGACGTTAAGGAGACAGAGAGCACGAGTCCAACCGGCGCCATTGTGAGATCTGAAGGAAAGAAGGTAAACGGATCTGAAGAAGTCAGCAAAGAAAGGTCAGGGTGACCTTCCAGCGTTACCACGTCTTCTTTAAATCAGAGAGAACTGAAGTTATGGGGTCTTTATTGTGCTGCGGCCCCACAGTTTTACTCCAGATCCTCCCACAGAAGCCATCCCACGTGGCGGGGGGGTGTGTTTTTGACCCGGACACCCTTCTCTGGCTCCTGGGTGACCTTCCCATGCCTGCTGCTGATGCTGCACTTCACGGTGGGACATGTGAGTCCTGAACTGATTCTGTTTGATGGTGACAGACACAGAAAAATAAAAAGACTAACACTGACACCATTGGCCATCACAACCCCCCCTCCCCAACAACTGGACCCACTTTTCTGTCTCCTTCCTTTGTCTTTGGCAAACCCAGAGATCACCCAGTCCCGCCGTGAATAACCAAAAACTACTGGGAAGTTTTCTTCAGAGGTTTACACACTTGGTCGTGTTCTTGTTGGTATCATTTTAAAGGCTTAGTGGAGCCGTAGTGGGCAGGAGGCATACTTGTTCCTGCAGGTGCGCGGAGGAATAACCTGTTAACTCCTCTCTCTGGCTCGGGCATCGTGACGGGCCTCGTCC
This sequence comes from Fundulus heteroclitus, assembly GCF_011125445.2. Lineage (NCBI taxonomy): Eukaryota > Metazoa > Chordata > Actinopteri > Cyprinodontiformes > Fundulidae > Fundulus > Fundulus heteroclitus. The sequence continues at coordinate 35,854,160 of NC_046380.1, forward strand.
CTCTCTCTCCTCTAACAAAACTACAGCTTATTTAGTTCTTACGTGATAAAAAATAAAATTAAAAAAACAGACATGTTTATTTTGAGCGAGCTGACGAAAAGACAGAGAGGAGCTCCCGGGCCTGTTAATGTCGCATCTGTGAGAGAGAGAGGAGCAGCGGGGGGGCTCGGTCCGCACCAGCTGAGCTGCAGCTTTTCTCACTCCGCTCCCCCTTTCCAGTCCTACCGGGGCTCAAACATGTGGCTTTCGGCGCTAAATTAGGACTTTTAGTTTAAAAAGCTTTCGCCGCCGACGACTGTTCGCCTGCGGTAAAGGGGGGCGCGTCGAGACGGGAACACGGCGGACCGCGCTACACCCAGAGAGCTGAGGTAATCTCCTGTAGCGTCGGGCAAACATCTGTGACAGTGGTTAGACGGGAGATGTTCCGGGCCGAACGCGAACGCAACACTTACCTCGTCGGGTAAAAAAAAAAAGAAGAAGAAGAAAAAAAAGAAAGAAATGGGCTTCCGGTGGATTGAAGGTGAGCTCCTCGCTTGATAAATTGGCAAACAGAAACAAACGAGTGTGTCTTTCGAGCGGTGTAGAACAGCCAGCTTCTGCTTGCCGCTTCCTCTCCCTACGACAGCCTGGAAATCCGAGGGACTGTGGGCGGACCTGCACGCTGCGGAGGAGACGCCGCGCAGCAGCCAATGGGAGGAGGCGGCGCAGCGACGGAGATAGGAGGAGGAAACAGGAGTTGTCACTCTGTTAGGAAAAATAGGGGCATTTAAAAAAAGAAAGCATAACCCGTAAAACTCAGCACAGTTTACAGATAAAACGTATCAAATTTACAGAGTTTACTACGGGTAATTTTAAAAATATGGTTCACAGCTAATAATAATAAAAAAATCAGTTTATCAGAAACTACTATATTATGTCTGATCTATCAAAAGGGACATTAGTACATGTATCTCATCGTTATCTGACTTGACAATTCTCTAGTCACCCACCACAGAAGAGAGTGACAACAGGTAATTCCTAAAAAAACAAACAAAAACAAAGCTCGCAAGAAAAAAATAGACCGCATTGAGATAACTTAGCTAGTTGTAGTTTCTTAAAGTCTTTACCAGAACACCACAGGGTCTCCCAAAAATTTTTTTGCTGCACTAAACTGCAATCAACTACTATATTACTGCAATAGGCAGTCTGAATGTAAGGTATTTAGCTGATATTTATTGCAACCCAAGCCTATCTTTGTGATATCGTTACGCTGTGTAGTGATAATGCAATAGCGAATCAAATTAGTCATTTATTGTAAAGCCCTGATGTCCATCCATATTATTGGAAAGTTGAGAGAAACCAAAGAGAGTGGAATAAAAACACGTAATCCTGACCATTGTGCCCTTGAGAGGATTGTGAAGTGAAGCCTATTCAAGAGTTCAGGGCAGCCAAAGCCCACTCCTGTACCAGAGGGAAAGCCATCCATCCACCCATCCATCCATCCATCCAGTCGCGCTGCTCCCAGATTGGGTCACTGGGGCAACAAGTCCAGGAGGGACACTCAGACATCCCTCTACCAGACGGCATCCTTTAGCTCACTGTGGGGGATGCCACAGGCAGACAGGATATATGCTGAAGTCTCTCCAGTTAGTTCTGGGAGTTCCTCGGGGGTCACCTCCCAGTGCGACGTGCCTGAAAAAACCTTCAAATTGAGGCACCCAGGTGTCCTCCTGAACAGACGCCCACCACAGCAGTGGCTCTACCTCCCCCAGGATGACAGAGCTTCTCCTCCTATCTTTAAGGCTTAGTCCAGCCGCTACGACACACGGCAGTGGGCCTTCTCCACATCCACAGAACACATGTAGACCAGAGAAGCATTCTCCCATGATCCCCTCAGCAAATCTGCCAGGGTAAAGAATTGGTCCACTGTTTCATGACCAGGAAGAAAGCCACATCCTGGATGTTCAACCAACAACCCCCAGAGTAAGCTTTCCCAGGGAGGCTGAGAAGTGTGATCGCACGCTCTACAAACCCTTTTAAAAATTGGGACCACCCATCTTTTTAGCTTCCTCTGCACACACAGTGATGAAATCACCTTAATTCAAGTCATCATGCTTTGTTTCTTCCACCGTCAAAACCAGGAGTGACCTATCTGGCCTAAAAACAAAGACCAGACCACCGCTCAGGGGCTTAAAGTTCTCTTCTGGGAAGAAAGGACATTTGTGGATGGCATTTGGACACCAAGCTGGCATAGCTGGAAAAACAGCGAGGGACAGAATCGAAGTTGGTTCAGGTCCAGCGGGACGTTTCCAGTCAGTGAAGATTCGGGGAGCCACGTCATCTTCTGGTGTTGGTCCACCGCGTTTGATCGAATTCAGCACAGCTGTCAGGCAGGACATTTCAGAGCGCTTTGTTTCCTTCTGCTGACAAGATTTTTTTTAGTTCAGCAGGATTTGGCACAAGCCCACGCTGCCTGGGTACTAGTGCCAGATTTAACTGGCAGCAAAGCAACATGAAATAAAAACCCAGGGGTGGAGGTTTTACCAGCAGAAAGAGAAGACCCAGATGAGCTAAAGCCCAGCTTTAAAGCAATCCTGGCTTTATTGTATCAAAAACCTTTATTGGTCTCATGTAATATTTTCATTGTCGAAGACATCGACTTGTGGAATGACATTTACCTGAAACCCATATTAAGAGTAACTGGGAATAAATGCAAATAATCAGCATCTCAATTTTGCTAATATCTCAATACGATTCTTAAGTGGAATCTAACATTCAGTAAATCACGTGTTCTGATGAAGCTCATATCAGACTTAAAGTACATTTTGAAAATAACTTAAGTATTAAACATGCTTTTCAATAAACCCACACCCCTGCATTCAAAACTTATTTAAATGTTAACGGTCATGTTTGCAGTACTTGTAAACATGACTAAAAATACAGGCCATGAATATTCTTTAATCTATATCAGGGTTCTGCAACCTGTCCAACACAAAGAGCTATTTTTGGCCCCAGTCAGCCTCATTGAAACTTTAGTGCCACAAATATGACACGAACGTTTGAAAACAGACAAGTTTGAATTTCTGATGAAGACCTAATATAGGAAATGACATTTTAAAGAACTGTTTTGAGTCTTTTACTAATATAGGTTTTAAAATAAATAGGATGGCTAATTTATTTCCCCCCAGGGGATGTTGACATTTGTGGAAAAATTATGCAAAAAAAGTTTCGTACAGTTCTGTTGTGAGAATTAATTGCAAATATTCTATGAAAACTGCTGCAACCTGTGTTTTTATGTCTATTTAAAACAGATGGTTCTTCATTTTTGGCCAATGTTAAGAGCCGCTGTTGAATGTCTAAGGAGCCAGGTTGCAGACTCTGATCTATACCAAGTGCTCCACTTTGGGAAATGACTAAATGCAACTAGATTTATTTCTATTTTGTGTAAAATAAAAACTTTAAAATTTTAAATTAGCTGAAAATTTCATTTATCTTATAAAAATGTATGTGTTTCCATTTGCAATCTCAGATGAATGAGTTTCTAGTCCCGTGAAGTCTCCGTTTTCAATCTGATTGCAAAAAAAAATAAATAAATAAATAAATAAATAAAGAGCTTTGACAAGAACTAGATTTCCTACCAGATCCCTTCAGAAACGCATCCAGTTGCAGTGTTAATGTTTTTTGGCGCTCGCGCTGCACTTCTTCTGACCTCCCATTAACCTGATCACATTCAAATTAAACACATTTCGACTAAACACAAAGGGAATCAAACTTGTTCAAACACAGAACATGAGTGCGCCACTAGAAAAGCTCAAAGATGTGCATAGAGATTAATAACAATCATAGTTTATTTATGTTCCAGGAGAGCCGTTTGCACTGTCTTTAACATTTTCCCTGCTTCTAAGACACTGTTACAGTACAATAGCATACAATATCTGTATCTTTATTCAGAACATGTTTTGAATGACAGCCTAAAACAAAACAGAATCCAAGGAAAAAAAAAAAACAGATGAAACAGAATAAGATAAAAAAAAATGTACACATGTTCTAGGTAATATATTACACTTACACAAGATGCTATGTTTAGAGGAATCCACATTACACGTTCCCAGTGAATAATACTTCAAAATGCTACAGTGACACAATTACAGAAGTAAAAAGGGATAAAGTAACTGACATGGATGAGCACATAATGGAGACAGAAGCATTTCAGCACAACCTACCGTTCATGAGAGACAACAGAATTACTTCACAGTGTAAAAGCAAACCCATCTTTTCCACAGACCTCTTTCAAAAGTAACGGCGGACGGCTTCGAACAACCGTCCGCACAAACTGACCTTCTGACTGAAAATGGCAGGACAGATGAATAAAAATGAAGTTTGAGACCAAGTTAAAGCAAAAACAAGAAGAAGTGTCTTCAAAACACTATTGCAAAGAGTGTTGGTTCTGGTACTGCAATCTGGACCTAAAGCTGTGTTTAAAGCACGGTGCGCCGAGAGAGACGGGCCAACCTTACGTGGTGGTTCAGACAAAAGGCATTCACAGGGTTTAGAGTTGCATGGGAGCCACATTAAGTGTGATCTGGTCCTACGGGTTTCCTTCTGCGTTTTTACGAGGCTGCTCTTTGTGGTTTTTATGCCGACGTAGGATGCTGGGTTTCCGTTCGGCTCGTGTCGATACTCGTGTGACTCAGGCTGGCTGCAGCGCTGGATTTCACCCTCACACGGGAGAAGCTGAACGAGGTCGGATCGGAGCTGGCGCTGACGTTTCCTCCCGCAGAGCCTCGTCCGCCGCTCTGCCGGAGCGGGCGGCGTGGCGCCCCCCCCCCCAACCCTCAGCCGATCTGTGGCGCCCTCATGTGGAGCTGAACAGAGCGATCTGCTGCACCTTGCCCAGCTGAGTCAGCAGCCGTTTCATGCGGTGTTTAAGCTGAGGGAGGCGTGCCAGAGGTTCAGGAGGCTCCAGCTCCCCGGTGTAGTCCAGCCAGCTCTCCAACACTGAGGAGGAGGAGGAGGAGGAGGAAGAAAGAGTGGAGGTCAGGGAATGTTTCTGGGCCAGTGGACCGGCTCAAAGCTGGTAGAGACGGCGTTCTTACCGTCCAGCTCTCGCTCTATGAAGTCCATCCTGTGTGAGACTTCGTCCTGGACAGCATCGATGTGATCCAGCAGGTTAACCTGCCACTGCTGGTACTGCCCGTTATCTACAAGCTCTCTGCCGTCGTCTTCCTGGTCCTCAGGGTGCGTCCATGACACGCCCGTCAAGGCCTGAAAGAAAAGATTACATTTTCAGTACGCCATGTCCTCCCAGACAAATCAATTCACATTGCTATTTTACAAACGCCTTTAGTTTAACTACGTTATATCTAAAGAAAACTGGCGTTTCGATCATTGTTCCACATAATAAACCGTCTGGTGAGGATCAGCCAACTTTACGCAACCGGTGACCGGCTGCGTAGAGATATTCAAAGATCCTCTTTTTTCCCCCAGTCAGTGAACGCAACATGACTCAGTCTAACAACACTCTGCGGTGTGGAGGTTGTTACTGAGGAAAGACAGTTTGCCGTCTTTGCCGTTCTGAGTATAAGGAAGGTTAAAAATTAGTCTGCAGAACATATGGGGCCAGTTTAAAAAGAAACGTCTTTCTTATGACATGAGACATGACTGCTCGCCCTCCAGGTGTTGGGAGAGAGCAAGGCTTTGAGCGTACAACAGGAAGGCTGAGAAGGGACAAAGTTGCTGGGTTTCACTCTTAAATGTCCCACCACCGTCATAAAATACTCGGGATGTGAACGTTTTGTAAATTGTGAGACCAGAGGCGGTTGTCCACTTAATCATCAACTCCGGTCCTGGAGCTCCGGTGTCATGTGATTTTTTATATGCGTCTCTGCTTCATCACGCCTGAGTCACAGCAGGACTGGAGAAGTTGAATACAGACCGAGCAGCTAATGCAGACATTTGATTCCAGCGCGTTGGATCTGGGACACATCTAAAGTCACCAGGACATCGGACCTCCAGGACCGGAGGTGACCATCCCAGCCCTGCAGGGACCACAAAGCTGCTGCTGCTGCCTGGGATGAGCTAAACCGATGAGATACTAAAGCCAGTTTAAAATGTCAACGCCAAATAACTTCTCTTTGACCATAGTTGCTCAAGAGTCAGAATGGAAAAAAAGAGGAAACGAAGCTATTCGATAGTTAGGGCTGAACAATTAATCGCATTTTCAATTTAATCGTGATTTACAAAAACGTAATTTCCAAATCGCAGAGGTGAGCAATTTTTGGCTATGTAACAATTAGTGAATCAGACGCGTCCTTTAGGTGTTGGTAAAATGTTTGAAGTGGGTTTGCCTCCACATGGAGGGGAAAACACTTGCAGCAGTGAGATAATCTAATTTTATTACTTGTTTTAGAGTTTATATAATCATACAAAGCATTAAGTACAGGTCAATCAGTTTAATACATAGACTTGCTTGTTGGTTGGACTTTGCACTTAATTTAAAATCATTGTTGAACATAAATTAAATGATGTCCAATTAAATTAAAAGCTGTTCTCTTCAATAATATTCTGATCAATAGAAACATTAAAAGTTCATATTTAAAATAGTCCTTGTTTACAAACATCTTTATTTAGAGGCCATTTTTGTTGCTTGTGGTTAATGTGGAGAAAAGTCGAAATTGCAATTTTGGGTTGAAATATATCGTAGTCAGAACGCAATCATTTCTGCACCAAGTTTAGATGCTGTGGGTCTTTTAGCAACTAATCCACATGGTGAGGAAACAAATTGATTTGTTGTTTGTATATGTTTTAAAAACACATGATAAATTAAACTGGGGAAAAAAAATTGCATTAAATCGCAATATTAAGAAAAAAAAAAAAAAAAAGAAAAAAAAAAAAAAAAAAAAAAAATCGCAATTAGATTATTTTCCAAAATCGTTCAGCCTTATCGATAGTTTTCACTGATCTGCTTGGCAGAGATTTAACAAAGAACATTTGAAGAACTAGCTTGTCTGGTGCGATAGCTTATATAGTCATTCTTCACTGCTGGATTGCGGGTATATATCTGAACCTTGTTGCTGCTGCCTGTAGACTTGGGTTTGTCCACATCCAGCAGGCTTCCAAAGCGCTGCTCCCGCTCCAGCAGCTCCTCGGTGCTCCTCATGCTGTCCTCCAGCTCTGAACCCTGCCTGGTCTCCACCACCAGCCGCTGCTCCACGGCCGGGTAGTACGCCCGCGGCTTCTGGTAGCAGTGCTCGCTGGTGATGTACGAGTCCTGGAACGACGGGAAGGGGGAGCAGGAGCTTGAAGACGAGGAGGCGGCGGCGGCGGTGGCGGCCCGACTCAGCTTCTCCAGCGCGTTGGTCATCAGGATCTCTCCCCGGCTCATGTCCTCGTCGGGCGTCAGGGGGGACGGAGCCGCGTTGCTGCTCCGGCACGAGTCTGAGCCGAAGCGCTGCCGGTCCAGATGCTTCCAGGGCTGCTGCCATAGCCTGAGGTCGGGGTGAGTGCTGCTTCTGACAACAGAGAAAAGGGTTTTAAAGAGTAATTCAACATCAGAGCTACAGTCAGTCGCTTTCTACCACATATATACGCCCAGATCTGCGCTGAGGCGGCGCTTTACTCACTGCAGGACGCTCATCTTGAGCTGCAGCCCGTTGAGCACCTCCACCACGTGGTGCACGTCTCCCAGCAGCTGGTGGGTGGTGGTGATCTTTTTGGCGTTCTGGTGGGAGTAGTTCTCCTCCAGGAAGGAGAGGCCGTACATGTGACCGTTGGCCAGCCACTCACGATCGTACCAATAACGCAGACTCTGCCTCTGACCTGCGACGGACGACAAGTTTAACACGGGAGCCTCTGTGTCCCGAATAGACGAACATGTAGGTGATGTCTCATCCCACAATTCAACAAGTGCACAAATCCTGCCCTTTGTCAGCTTAAATATGATCTTACACAGACTTTTCTTTTTTATAAACATCTGTCGATTTATTTTTCCATCTGCTCTATGACATAATTCATACAATGTGTTGAATTTACTTAAACGTATACAGTCAGCTCCATAAATATTTGGATAGACATCTTTTCTCCAACGTTGGCTCTGTACATTCCCACGATAAATTTTAAATTAAAGGAGTCAGATGCAGATATAGTGCAGACTTTCAGCTTTGAACAACAAAAACATGAACATAAACATGTGAGGATCTAAAGGTTTTTATAATCCCTTCATTTCACATGCTCCAAAGGAACTGGACAAATTAAATAACTGAAAATAAATTGTTTATTTCTAGTACTAGGTTGAAAACAGGGACAGCCTGAGGTCTTGAACATGCTGGGTTTCCTGTTTAACGCTCTGCCGGGCTTTTCTGTCCAAAGTTTAGTCTAACAAGTGAAATGCTCCACTGAGTTAAGACCAGGCGACTGTCTTGGTTAGTCAAAAATATTCCACTTTGCTGCTTTAATGAACTCCTGGGTTGTACGTTTTGGATCACTGTCGTCCGTATCATGAAACCTCACCCATCAGTGTGACTGGATTTAGCTGGATGTGAGCAGACCGTACGTCTAGAAGACCTTTGGTCCTCATCATCAGTAAACACTAGCGTCCCTGTCCCGCTGGCAGCCGTGCACACCAAGCCATCACGCTGCCTCCACTGAGTTTTACTCATGACGTGGGACGCTTTGAGTCACGAGCCGCTCCACGCCTTCTCCAGACCTTTTCCTACACCATCGCCCTGGTAGAGGTGGATCTGGGCTCCATCTGTCCACAGGATGTTCTCCAGAACTGTGGCGGCTTTTTTCTGTAGCCAAGTCCAATCTAGCTTTTGTGTTCTGGAAGTTTCTGAGTGGCCTGCACCTTGCAGCGATCCTCTGTATTTCTGTTCATGCCGTCTTCTCTTCATGGGAGCCTTCATATGGATCCAGTGCCTCCTGCACAGCGTTGGTCACCTGGCTGGCTGCTGTGAAGGGCTTCCTCTTCACCGTGGAAAGGGTTCTGCGCTCATCCGGCACTGTGTGGACCTCCAGGTCTTTCTCCGCTGCAGAGTTCTCACCAGAGCTGTCTTTCCTTCTCAGGATGTTCCATTCTCCAGATGTTGCCTCTCCGGGTATCAGAGGACTTTTCTGTTTTCCCAGCTTAAGGATGGCTTGTTTCTCCTGCATAGAGCGCTGCTTTGACCACATGTCTGCTCACAGACAAATCTACCACACCTCACCAACTCCAGGCCTTTTCTCTCTTTAACTGGCAATGACACAATGAAGGAAGGGCCACAGCTGCCCATGAAATAGCCTCTGAGTCAATGGTCCAATTACCTTTGGTTCCTCTAAGAAAAGGGAGGCACATGTTGAGGAGCTGAAACTCCTAAACCCTTCAACCAGTTTAAATGTGGATGCCCTAAAATGAAAGCTGGGCGTCTGCACATTACGTCCATGTCTGTTTTATAACTATGGTTAATATATGCTTCAGTGACAGGGTGAGAAAAAAATAAAAAAAATAAACAGTCAGTACTCAAATACTCATGGACCGGACTGTAAAATAGCATAAACTGGGTAAAAGACCAAAAGCAATGGAGATAAATGATCTAAAGAGTGACTCAAGTTCAGTTCTAAGCAAATCTACATATTTTCCTGTCTAATATTTGTTGATGTTAAAAACTGATGATAAATCTATATATTAATAGAAAAGCACTATTTCAGCGCAAAGGCCAGAAAAGATTGAACTCCAAATATCAAAGATTCCAAAGCAGAAACTGTTTTTTTTAACATAATCCTTTTTTTTTTTTTTTCTCTTGTAACATAAATATACAATCAGAAGAAACAACCTAAAAACACATTTGTCATCTGTGACTCTAAAAATAAACCGTCCCATATTTAGCTCTCTGATGTCAGCAGATCTAATCATTTGCAGCATCTTGCTCTCACCTGGTGGGTCTCTGCAGATGTAGCAGGTGTATCTGTCTGGAACGTTGTCCTCCAGCAGACCCATGCAGGTGCCGTGCTGCCAGCACAGACAATCTTCACACTGACAAAACCAGAAATACGTAATGTCAAGTTATGCGCTCTAGACTGAGTAAGCGGTGATTGGTAAGTCAAGTCAAAGCAACACACCTGGATCATGAAGTCATTCTCCTCCTCCACCTCACAGATGCATCGCACGATCTCCTGGTCATTGGAGTCCAGAGCGCCAGAGTCGACACTAAGAGGAGGAGTGGTGACGTCCAGATCCATGTCGAAGTCGTCGTCGCTCCACCCACAGCTGTCAGTGGACCAGTCGCTGATGCTGTCTTCATCTGCAGCAACAGGGACGAGCACAACCTCTATTGATTCCACCGTGTCAGAACTAAAACGCAGCTGAAAACTGGCCGTAAGAAGCGCTTTGATGGGCAGATGCAGATTAGATCATGAAGCAAGCCGCTGGAGCAAAGAACAGTTTAGGATTCAACCAACCATGAGCTGCTGGTTGGAACTGAACATCTTTTTCTCAACACGACAACTCGCTCCGGTGTGGAAGTTGTTGGAGTAGGAAGACGACTCAGGACTAATTAGCTGGAGTTGTTAAAAATTAAGCCGTTAAAAAAAGAAAAATATCTTTTAACTCACAACGTGTCAGTGGTTGATCCAGGGTTAGATGACAGGATGGCTAAACATATTCCAGGAAATTGTCCACTGACCTTTGATTTCCTAACATTTTCTAATCCAGTGGGATTAAGAAATGTTTGCAGCTTTTTGGAAACTTCAAGGTAAAGCATCTACCGTCTCTAGTGAATACACAGGGAGACTGATGCTTATGGTTCTGCTCATCCAAACTGCTCATAGCCTTCAATCTTTTAAACCCGATGAAAACTCGTCTTTTCTTCCTGCCGTTTGACTGAAGCAGAATACCAGACCCTAACAGATCTGAAAGTTCTAGGTAGGGGTGGGCACTGAATTAGGCACCGACCGAATCCCGTCAGTACAACAGAGTACCGAGTGACAAACTGAAATGGTGTGCAAAGACATCGCAAATGTATCCCGCTCTGATTTACAAAGCAGGATAAAATAGGTTTTTATATATTTTTATTTTCTCTGAAACTGTCACACTAAAATAATTGCCTGAATTGAAAATTTCTGATTTTGTTATTAAACATTTATTACTACACAAACACACAATAGTACCAAAAATAGGTACCGGGTATTGGTGCTGCATCGGTTAAAATGTGAAAGCCACCCATCACTAGTTCTAGGTGGTAGTTGCTGTTGATTAGTTTCCTCTTTTGGTTTATTGTTTAGACGGTTTAACCTGTTTTGTTAAAGCACTTCTGTTTTTAAACATGTATAAATTGACATTGATTTTTATAGTCATGCAAACCACACAGATCACAATATAACAAGCTAAATAAAGTTTAAAATGCCATTTCCAAATCCTCCTTCGTCCACGTAAAGCTAGTAAAACCTTGTTTTACACTAACCCCTCTGTAACACCAACTCTGCTCATTATTTAAAGAAACCTCTCACAGCATGAAGGTGGGAAATATTCTGTATTTTTCCAGTGCTGGTAATTCTCAAAAAGAAATTGGAATAAAAGGAACACTGTGGTCAGCAGGTCAAAGCGTTACAAAGACTACCGATGAGAAACGAGCCACAAATCTCTGGTTGTTGTGTTTGAAGCCCTATTAGCAATGAGGTATTCATGCATATTACACTATATATAATTTGCAGAGCCGGCAGCATGGTGGATTGAATCCAAAGACAATAAAAGAAGAGCAGGAAGCAGCCAAACACACCTACTCAACATGAAGAGCACACACACACACACACTCAAACACGGTTATAGATATACCCACCATCCACAAGTATCTGCTCTGTGTAGCTGTGTCCAGGCCTGCTGGGGAAGGCCTCAGGCTTGTGATTGTGTGAGAGGGGGGATTTGAGTGGCAAATTCAATTTGGAGTGAAGACCCAATACTGAGATGTCAATATTCTCCTCACTACCTGTGTGTTCTGTTAATACAGGGAGGGGTGGGGGAGCACATGTGAAAACAAAAACGTCAGCTGTGGAAATGCTCAACAAACGCCCGTCAGGAGGCGACAAAACGCGGCACAGAAAACATCTTCGGCAGATCACGGACTCCACGACAAACTTTCACCCAGCTTACGTTTGATGCGTGACTCCATCGGTCAGAGGGAGGCGGCCTGTCTGTACAAACATCCGTGGCTCTACCCAAACACCGTGTAGGTTTATAACACGAACGGGAAGAATGGGTCTGCAGGCAATGTCTGTCTCACAGTAAAATCTGGCTTTTTAAAACCGATTAGCTGAAGCTTCCTGACTGTCATAATGGAGACACAGCAGCAAGAGATGTTACACGTCTCCCACGCACACACACACACTCAGCCACCACACCAGGAGGAGTGAATGCAGTGCTTGGTGCTTAGTAGGCTAGCCGTCACAGCAAGCGCACATGCAGAGCAGCAGACGATTGACCTCGCCCGTTCTGGGGACCTGCTTCTTACCAGACTTGGCCTTCTTTTTCTTCTTCTTCTTCTTTAGTTTAATGCGGAGGAAGTCCTTCTGTTTGGGTTTCTCTTTTATAGACCCTGAGAACCATTAAATAAGAAGCGTTAGGACTGGGAGCTACGGCGTAGAAATAAAATCTCCGATTGTGCCAAACATGATTAATCTAAATACTAGCTGGGAAACATGCTTGTAAAACAAGATGGCGGACACAGCCATTGTAAACAGTGAAAATAGAACTAAATATTTCCTGCTAGTGGTTTTGCACAATGATCTAGTTTTGACAAAAACGTCTAAGAACAGGCTCCATTTCCCTTGTGTAACTTCAAACTAATTTAAAAATAAGGAAATGATTAAATTAAAATCTTAGTGTAAAAAAATTGTTTCTACTTTAGAATATATTTCCAACACTGCATGCCATCAGTTTCCCCTTTCAAAACTGGTGTAGTGCAGTTTCATGGAAGCTCAAAGAGTGCGTTGGTAAAAAAAAAAAAAAATTATATATATATACTAAAAATATAAATCATAAATTTCAAATTTGAATTCATCACTAAAATCAATTTATCACCCAGCCCTAGATGTCAGGTAAAGACTGGACCCCTAGTTTAGATGTACATAAAACATGAGAATAAATTCATCATCTTGTACTGGAGCAATATACTGACTAGCAAGAATAACATCCAACCTTTAATTTAAACATATATTCAGTCAGGAGAAAAAAATAAATCTGACTCCCCCACTAAACTGAAGGTGTATCATTTTTGCCATTTATGTGTTGCTTGCCTAACTAGTTTAAAGTCCTGAGGCCCTAGAGTTGACTTTTCTTAAAGTTTCCTCAAGTCCCTTTTTCCTCAAGTCCCTGCGCTCGCACAAGACAGTCTCAACCTGCTCCTCAGGGGGACCGCGTGAAAAAAAAAAAAAAAAAAAAATCTTCCCAATCCACTCTAGTCTTATTTCTTTTGAATCTGAGGCCTTCCTCTTCTTCTCATAAACATGAACACGGTTCAAAGATCATGGTGAGAGCAGTGGAGCTATAATGAACGGCTAACACTGAAGCTAACCACTAAGATAACCTAGCTACTAAGCTAACCACTAAGACAGGGGTCACCAACATGGGGCCCGCGGGCACCAAGTAGCCCGCGAGGACCCCATATGGAGCCCACGAGTCTGTTCTAAAAAAAGCACAATCCACCAGTGAGCTGCATCTAAAACATTGTTTTATTCCATTACTCTCCCTGTTCACTCACATTTGTATTTATAAAGATTTAAAAATGACTGTCTATAACAAAGCATGAAAATGTGTTTATTTTACATAGATTCAAGGTGAATTCTGAATCTAATTCAAAGGTCAGTACTGGTAGCCCTTCGTATGACACAACACTAGTGAAGGAGCTCTCAGTTTCAAAAAGGTTGGTGACCCCTGCACTAAGATGACCTAGCTGCTAAGCTAACCACTAAGATAACCTAGCCTAGCTGCTAAGCTAACCAGATACATAAACACTAGAAATGTGTGTGTGCAGCCAGCAAGCGTGTCAGAATGATGGCATGTGGGACAACCAATAGATAATTCCCTCTGGGATTATTGAAGTATTTCTGATCCTGATAAGGTGATTCCCCCAGAACTTAACACAGTAGGGGGTGAGAGCAGGACCAATCCATGCTCTTCGGATCACACCGTAAGGACTGATTAGTTTTTACAGGCCTGCAGCTCCCACAGACATCGATTTTTTAACCCCCTGTTTCTGAGTACGTAATGTATTGACAACTATGAGGATGGAAGGACGATTTCACGCAGTATAACAAAAAGTGTTTCTGAACAGGATTACCAACTATAGCTTTCACTGTAAATTCATGATTTCCCGTTTCCCTGGGGTCTAAATGTGATGAAAAACAGAAGCCTGTTTCTCTTTGCCACTTCAAAACGGTAAAGACAAGATAACAGCCAATTTATTACCTAATTAAACAAATTAGTACCAGAACCTGGTAGGATGCTATGAATGGAGGGAAATCGTATCTCCAGAGATTAGAAGAACATTTACGTCTCAGAAATACATTTTCAGTGCAAGTGCGGTTATAGAAAATGCATTTAAATACAATCCGTTTTTAAAAAAAAAAAAAAACATCTTTAGGTTGCAGTAACAGTGGAATTTATTGCAACTATATCCTTTATGGTTAGAGGCAAAGAAAAAGCGTGTGCCCTACAAAAAGGACAACCAGGGTACAGAGAAGAGTGTCTACCACAAAATATGATCCATTTTTCACTAAATGAAACACAGCATCATACCCACCAATGTCAAAGCAAATCTTGTCGGTGTCCTTGTCCTGCAGCTGGCAAAGGTTCCTGTCCAGCTGGTTCTCCTTACTCTTGTCCCTCAGCAGCGCCCTCTGCTGGTGGCTCTGGGCGCAGACTGCAGGAGGGGCTGATGTGCGCCTGCCTGTGGTCTTAATATCAGCGCGCGAAGCAGCAGCAGCTCCAACTGAGTCTGAAATGGACAGAGAACCAAAAATGACTCGACGTATTGTGCGATTAAAGGGTGTCACGATTCAGAAATCAGACGACGGTTTGTGAACGCGCCGTCTCCGGGGGTTCAGCGAGCCGCGGGACTCACGCATAGAGGCAGAGATGGTGCGGCGTCTCTTTGAGCTCTCCAAAGCAGCTGCGGTGGCGGCGGGCTGCTTGTCAGACGCCCTGGTCTGGACGCTCCTGGTGGGGCTGTGCTGCCCCTCCGGAGGCGGCTCCTCGCCGTGGTAATATTTCATGTGGTAATGCAGCAGCTTAGCTTTACGGAATGACTTTGTGCAGCCTGGAGCGCTGCACTTGAAGGGATTGTGGTCGAGGTTGATGGACAGAACGGGAGGCGGCTGGTTTTTAATGACTCGGTACACTAAAAGACAAAAAAAAAATAAAAAGTGTGAAAAATAATAAAAGAGCAGCAGAAGTGATGAACGTTTCATTGCACATTGACTTACACGGCTCCCTGCTGAATCTGTTGGGGTTGTGGAAGCCCTGCTTCCGTACCGCTGACAAACAATGGAAAAGTTAAAATTGGTTCTTATTTTTTGTATCTGCTTATATCTGCTGCCGTTAACACTTACGTTTCACGGGCTGAGGAGGCGGCGCGTCTGCTGCAGGCGGCGCGCTCTCTGATTGGACGGCCGGCTTCTGCTCCACGTCCCCGCTGGATTCTGCGGTTGTCGTAGTGACAGAGTCCTGCTCTGTTGGCGCCGACGACTCGCTCTGCATATCTGCGTATGGCTTGGACGACTCCGTGTATGGCTTTGTTACGACCTGCTCCGACTCCTCCTCTTCCCTCTTCACCTCTCCGTTGACGTGACGCGCTCCCTCCGTCGCCTCGTCCGTCTCAACCTTCACTCCGTTGGCGAGTCCCGTTTCCTTCTCAGCGTCCATAGGGCTGCTCTGCTCGGTGTGATCGGAGGAGTCTTTCTCCCGATCGGTGGCGGTATGTTCCGCCTCTGCCACGCCGTTCACTTTCTGATCTTTACCGTTTAACGGCCCTTCCTCCTGCTCTTCATCGTCGCTGTTGCTGTCCTCCTCCTGGTCTGAAGTGCTGCGCCGGGCTCGCTTGTTCTTGGGACAGCCGTTCTCCTGAGGTCTTCGGTCTCTGCGGCTTGGGGCCCTCCTCGCCGTAATCCTGTCTGAGGACCGAGATTTGCCCCCAGCGCCACCTCTCTGTCAGAACAAGAAGACGGTTCAGAAAGCAACACGACCGGAGGAAGCCGTCGATGTGAGACCCAAAGAAAGATTTACCTCTTTAATATAAGGCTTTACATGCATCCCCTTCACTGTCTGGATGACTCCGTCATAGAACTTCACAGTGTAGGATGCTGAATGAGAAAAACACAGAACAAACCGAAGCCAGCCGTGTTTTACAGTCAAATAGCTGCTCACAGAGCCTTAAGAAACAACCACACCCCTCAACGATGTCATTTCCTCATGTTACAACTACAAAATGCTGTGTGTGTAATTAGGAATCTACCTGATTAGTAACAGAAATGAGCAAATGATTATGAAGTTAAAAGGGACCATCTCCTATAACTGAGCAGCATACATTTGCCTTCACCCCCCCTGAGTCAACACACTGCTGGACCACCTTTCACTGCATTTGGTGAAGGGCTATATAGAGCAGCTTTGCATACAGGGTTCCCACACCTTGGTGAACATCAAATTCAAGGACTTTCCAGGACCAATTTCCTCAAATTCAAGGACCACACGTGGCAGCATTTACCTACTGTGACCGCTGAATAGGTTATCATATTTTAATACAATGCAAATTCAATAAAAGACTAAACGGCATAGAAGTTGTTGGGTCAGAACAGAAGCAATGCAAGAAAGTGGACTTAATTTATAGCCTACACTGATATTGATCATATTCATAGCCTACATTTATATCCACAGTACATGGCTATGCCATACTACATTACATATAACATTATGTTACATATACATTAGCCTACTGTTTCATGGGATTTTATGGAAAAAAGTGCAGCATTGAGATGTTCAGAATAAACCGTAGCCTACCAACTAACAAAGAAGAGCGAACGTACTTCTGCAAATTAAAAGTCTGCGGAATCAACATAATTTTAAAAGATTGTGTGGTAGTAAAATAATGACACATTAATCGTCATCCGTGTGAACTTTCAAACCCACAAAAAGATTCAAGGACTTTCAAGGACAAGGTGTTTTTTTTGGCTGTTTTCAAGAACTTTCAAGGGCCTTGAATTTATTTTTTTCAGATTCACAAGCTTTCAAGGATTTCAAGGACCCGTGGGAACCCTGTGCATATCTCTGGTTTGAAATTTTTGCCAATTATTCTTTTCACAATAGCTGCCAATCAGTGCGATTGTGTTGGTGAACGTCTAAGCTAGTCCTGTATGTTTAGGGCCGCTGTCCTGCTCAATAATGAACCTCCACCCAAGCCTCAAGTCTTTCATGGCCTCCAACTGGATTTCTTTCAGCATCGCCTTGCATTTAGCTTCATCCATCTTCCCCATCAACTCTGACTCGCCTCCCCATCCCTGCTACATAAAAGCACCCCTGTAGCTGTGGACCTCTTGACTGCTTCTCTGATTAACACCCAGCTTACCCGGTCAGTCAGTTTGGGTCGACGGCCATGTTTGGCAGGGTTTGAGTCGTGCCACACTGGACCCGTAATAAAGTGATGGACTGAACAGTGCTAAATGAGCGGCTCAAAGGTTACCGTACTTTTCGGACTACAAGGCACACCAATAAACCTTACATGTTCTCAAAAATGGATGACTGACCCATTTTATGTGGTCTAATGTGCTCAGAAATCTGTTAAAATGTGGAAGTATGACACCCCGCTCTGCTGAATGGATAGTCGGAGCATTACGGTACACTGTGTCACTACCTGAGCTGTCTACAAGAATGCCTGACTGTAATGTTGAAACTAGAAGTGGATTCATGTTAGGCAGCCCGAGTGTGGAGTTAATTCAGAATAAAAGTTACGTTTATTTTGGCCTCGTGTTAGAAACAGGGCAGTGTAGTCTGACTTCAACACGATGTCATGATGCTGTTCTTTGATGTTCTCTAACCAACGTCTGAGGCCATGAAAGCAGAGCTGGATGTATACTGAGATTAAATGACGGACGATTACAATATATTCACACACAGCCACGTCTGAAGGCTTGGTTTCTTCGGGCTGAACACAAACGCACGCGCCACTTTTTAGATTGTGTGTAAAACTGTTCACCCACTAAGGTTAATGCTTGGAACATGACATAACACTAAAAAAAAAAAAAAAAAAAAAAGTTAAGCGGTGTAAAGTCTTTTGCACGACACTGCGTACGTATCTCCAGAAGCTGGAATTACAGCGGCTTACCATCTTTGTTGACTGAAATGACCTTGGCTGGGTAGAAACGGCAGTCGGACCAGCTGGCCAGAACCTTGTCGTTTACGTGAAAGCCCTGGAGGAGAGAAGCCGGCGATCTTAGCATCTGTTGGTAGGTTAACAACTTAGAAGAGGGAAAGCTAATAGGAGCTGACAAAGAGCGGCTTTCTTTCTCTTGCTTCCTTAACGCTGAAGTAAAAAGGCTCCATTTAACAGATGTAAACAAACATACTTTAGTAAAACCTGGCACAGAAGCCAAAGAAGGTACGTTTTAGTGTTTAACAGCAGAAATGGGAGCGGGCTGTGGTCTTACAGGCGGAGAGCTGTCTTCATGCAGGCCCTGCCGCCTCAGCTGGACCCTCTCCACCGGTCTCAGGTAGGGACTGGTCCAGTCGAACCATTCATCGTAGCGGTGGCTCCACTGGCGGTAATGGATTAACACCTTTTCATCTTCGTAGTCAATCTTCTCTATGTTGGCAGCATACCTAGAAAGGGAAAATGGACGTATGGTTAGGGTGGCAGCTGAATTCACACAAGCAGGACTTCAGCCAGAGGCTTACTCATTGCTGGAAAATCAGAAATACTAAAATCGTGTCCAATCCCAGCACTAAACCAAACCTAGTGTTGCAAACGGATTATTTTCCAGCCAAAAATGTTTGTGCTGCCTTTCATATTTCTCAGAGGCACCAAAAGGTGCTTTTAGAGGAAGGAAATGTAGTGACTTAAGTGTGAGCTGGACTGCATGGAGACACTGAGCTCTTTCTCATGAGCTAGCAGCTGACTGGCCCAGGAGACGTGGAGCAATCAGAGCTCCTGCGTTTGTTTTCATTCCTTTCTAGCCACGGCCAACGAAGTAAAGAGGAAAGTATGTTATGAGAAGTGAATGGGAGGCTATGAGGGAAGTGAAACAGATAAAGGATGGAGAGGAATGAGCGAGGCCATGACTCACCAGTTTTTGAGGCTGTCTCTGGCCTCAAGCTGAGCTCCCACCTCAAATGTTATCCCTCTTCTGTTAGGGGGCGTCTTACTCATACTGCCCACATCAAGGCTCCCTTCCTGTACAAACACATACACGTTAACCAGAAACACACCAACACAGAACCAGACTCCTACAGCCTTGGCTGGGCTACAGACACAGAACCATCAAGGTCTTTGCAGGAGCGGCAGGTTTGTCCCTGAGGGAAGGAGCGACACCGCCGTTAAAGACTGGAGGACATACGGCCTCTGCAGCAACGCAGCAGTCATAGATTACACACATTAACTAGAGGCGCACTAGACCAGCCAGAGGCCACGCTCAGGTCTGATCGCAGATTTTCAGGTCAGACGCTGAAAGAAATCCGTTTTTTTATTGCTAAATGAATTACTGATTAAAAAAAACAAAACACTTCCAGCATTTACTGTATGAAGGAGACGTGTTACCCAACAGCGCTACTAAGATCTACTTTTGTCAGTGTGTGGGGAATCAAGCTCAGCAGGTTACTGGTGTCAAAGTTTGAAGAAGTGAAGAGTTTAAAACTGCTGAAATCTTCCTCCACGGCCTTTTAATACGACGAAGACTCAGCGATGCCTCTCAGCCACACGCTGCCCTGCACTGCCTGTCAGCAGGCTGAAAGAAGGCCACAGCCCCTCTGATTCTGACTGCATAACACTCGGCCACACAACTAACGGCGCCCCGCCCGTCCCTCTGAAGAACACGACTGACTGCAGGCCGGCTACCACAGCAGACAGCCTGACCGACCGAGGAGCTAAAATAAGTTTGTTCTTCTTGGGCAGAACGACAAAAAGGTGTATTCTGCTTAAAAAAGCACTAGGGGGGAAAAACAGCTACATTTACCAGGAGCTTAATCCACTTTTTTCTCCTTAGGCTACGTTATGCAACGTCAAATCTCTGCAATGTTAGATGCTATTTAAAGTGTAGAAACCAATGTGATTTTTAATGTATAATAGTTTAAATAACAGAACTCAGCTAAGGTTGTTTTTTATTGTTTTACATTTTTGTAAAAATAAGGTTTACCCAGGGTTATCATACATAAGTAGGGTTGGCCAACAAATGATTTTATCGATTAATTTGAATTTGCAACTCCTGAAGATATAATTATGGGGAAAAAAATGTTTTTTTTTAATGTTGCCAATCCAGTCTCCTGGGCTTCCATGAAACTTTGCACTACATCAGCTCCCAAAGGGGAAATTGTTTTGGCAATAGCATGCTTTGTTCACCATGTTTAGGAAAATATATTGTCCAAATACTCCACATTTTTACCCTAAGACGAAGCACTTTAATCTATTCAAACATTCTGTGTTATATCTTCATCACTCGCTAAGGAGGGGTCTGCCATCTTGTTTTATAAGCATGTTTTAAAGCATGTAAAAAAAAGAAAAAAAGTGCAGTCTGAAATCAGGTCAACGCCCAGATGACATTATTGAAATTAAAGTCTTTAGAAATAATTTCAGCAATCTGTTTTTTATGATACCAAAGGGAAGAAAGTCGACGAATCTGATTGGGTTAAAAACATAAAATCCCTGCTTTAATTTCTAAGACATATGACCCAGGCATGTACAAAGGACTATCATGCTGGCCAACACCCGAATCAGATCACGGCTGAGGAAGTTTTGCTTCGATCCACAACTGGAGACAGTCTTATTTTATGGGTGGCTGTCAGATACAAGGCCGTTACTTCTAATCAGAGGACCTGCAGGAGAGCTAATCTCTCGTGACACAGCCATCTTACACAGGGAACCTACCAAATCAGAGCCTGATTGCCATCAGCCTGCAACATGCCTGATATCTGGGCACCTCTGCCACCAACGGGGTGATAAACCGCAGCACTGAGGTGAGCCATGCCCCTGAGATGATGGTGAATATGCAGCGAACACCAGACGCTCAGCAACAGATACTCACACGAGCTGGTGGGAGACACACAGTGACCCTCACGAGGCTTTCAGCAAACCGATCACGGCAGAAAACACCGGCATTGATCTAGAAGACAACTACAAGGCTCTGGACGCGCGGGTCCATTCTGGCTCTCAGGCCAAGCGATCATGCACCAAACCGATCCCGCGTCGACTGATCGACGTGAATCCCGACAACACGCGCGTTTCGTTTCATTTTCCCACCCAGCCTCGAGAAAGGCCTGAGCGAAGTGGGTTCATTCAGCCGTCCAGGGAAGAGGAGGAGGAGGGGGGGAGCCACCGCATCGTCCCTCCTCCGCTAACACGGCTCCTTTTGTCGGCCAAAAAGCACCGCGGACACACCGACGATCTTTTTTTTTCTCCTTTCTACGAAGCAAGGATTAATATAATGTGATAAAAACGAGCGGCGGCGTCTTACGTGCGTCCCGCGCGCAGCCGCTCGGTCGGGCTCGCCATAGCGGAGGTGTAGCTGGCTTTCATTAACGCAGCAGCCTACAAACCGGATGTCTCCACACTGCCCGGCCCACGTGTTTTCTGCTCAGCCGATTTCGCGCACAGACACAAAAGAAGACAAAAGACTAGGGCGACTCTCCTTAAGAAGTGGCAGCTGGGAACAAAAATAAAAAATAAAATAAAAATCAGGGCACGACGTCAAAGCATGAATAACCTATTTTGTTGGATCCATGTTAAAAACAATAAAAATAAAAAACGAGAGGGGCCCGTGGATAGCTTAGGGTGACAGGCGAGCAGGGAGGAAACCGGCTTTGACTTGCAATAGTGGGCCAGAGAGCGCTCAGCATTATCTGCTGATCCATTTGACTTTCTGGTTCAGATTTTATGAACCGGCAGAGGGACAGTTTTCTTTCTGCGAAAAAACTCCCACGCGTGAACGTGTCTCGGCCTTCGCTTCCACAGATACAGACACAGCGCGAGCACGTGGTTGATTTCCAGGTAAGCTATTGTTGACCACTTCCACCGCTGCTGGGCACTTTGTTGTTCGGCGTTTTGTAACCACAGGGCGCAGCGAGGGACGACTCAGCTGTACGTCAGCGGCTTACGCAAACGTGACTGGTCGAGCCGGCGCGGGGTGGGCGGGGGCTCGCCGCTGATTGGCCGCGCGGCTGTCACTCACAGACCGGGGCTCTCCGTGGCCTCGCGCTAAGGCCTACCTCCTCGTACTTTTCCAACCGCGAACGAGCGGCGTGGAAATGCAAAACAGTAAACTTCTCCAACTGGGACGCCGCACTCACGGCTACGGCTGCTCGGTCAGTAAAATAAAAAAAACACGAGCACGCAGAGGGATAGAAGGGCGAGCTCACACGTAAAGCTACCAAATGTGCCCTGGGAACATTTAATTATCTACTTCGTCACGTTTGTTTTGAACTCTCAAAGCCGACATGCGGCATCACGCCGAGTGTGTGCCACTAACAAGGCCTCGTTTACAGCGGTATAAACTCGGAGATGCGCCCTATCCAGAGGATTTGAGCCTCTTACCTGTTTTCCAGTCACTATGTGTCGGGTTGAGCGAAGAATATAGCCTCTAATCCCTTGACTGCGCAGCTACAGCCGCCTCCGCCTGTCTGCTCCAAACCACGCAGTTGAATTTCTCTCGCCTGCATTTACCACCGGCGCGGGTAGTGTAACGGCACACTGCGCATGCGTGTAGGACGACCTGAACTCTAGTTGTTGTTTCTTAATAGAAAATCGTTGATATTCATGAACGAGGACAGTCAAAAGTCAAAATGTGTATTCATTTTCTACATCGTAAATCCTGCATTGTTTATTTTTTGGGGTACAGAGCCAGTCAAGAATTTAAATGTGGGTCCCCAGCTGTGGACACATGGTTAGGTGTTTCACTTACAGATTTTACCTGGCCTTTGCATCTAGGCTACAGCGTTTTATTAAAGACCCATTAAAGTTAGGAAGTGAGTACCAGTCGTCACTTATTCACTGAATAGTTGGCAGTTGCATTTGACACCAAAATGAAACGTGGCTCCATCACGGACACAATCCTTAGAAGTAATAAATTAGTAATCATTAACTGTCAAAGTATGAATATATTATTATGCGATAAGTTAAAATCAAATGCACATTTTGAAAATGTGTTTGTTTCTTTATATTTTCGTCTGAACAATTTAGTGATATCCTGTGAGAAGTCATATGCTCTTTGGCGCCCCCTGCTGCCATGAGGACCTTGAGCAGCACTTTAGCTCAAGAATATAACCGGTTATGCTTTTGGTTGTAGCCCCTTTTTAGACTCAAAGGGGCATTGGAGAGTTTTTTTTTTAGATATACTTTTGCTTGTTTTTTTTTTTATTATTATTTATATATACACACAATTTTTTAAATTTACTTTTTTGCTCCCACAAGGTTAACTTTTTATGTAGTCGAAACAGGAAATGGGCTTGCGAATTGGCCTTTGGCAGAGGGCCTTCATAGTTTTATATCTTTAGATTATTTGGATAAATTCTGAATCAAGACCAAAGGTTTTCTAATCATCATAGAGGCTTAAGAATTTCTTTATAGTTTTTACATCAGCTCTGCATAAAAGGTGGTGCTTAAATATTGTATGGACAGACGGACGGACAGATACATTTTTTCAAACTAATTTTATGTAATAGAAAGCACATATAAACTGCTCAAATTATTATGTAGAGCATTATCAATGCTCAGAAATCATATTTTTTTACAGACATTTTTATGCGGAGGGACCTGTATCACATTCTGACTCAGGCTGTTGTGGTTAAAGTATAACGATGATGCAGCTGTGATGTCAAGCTGTTTATTTAGATACACATTAATGATTATAAAAGGTTTCTCCTTGAAGTGAAGGACACTTACTTGGGTTCTTAGTCAGTAACCTTGAGTTAGACCCTTTTTCCAGACAATCCTTGTCTTTGTTATGGTATTCTGCCTCTCTATCAGACGCAAACAAAAGGTTTCGGAAAAAAAATAGAACGTATTTTTCCTAACAGCTATTGAGACATGGCAAAACACTCCTCCGTGGTCAGTGTCTGATGACATTACGACGGGGCAAAGCCTGTTAGTGCTGGACCTGATTCAGAAGGAAGAAGAGAGTCTGACGGGAAATTGCGTAATTAGCCTTAATTCCTGTTCCTATGAAGCATACAGTTAAGACTCAGAGAGAGAAAAAATCACTCCTTGAGATGGATTTTTAGATTAATAAAAATAATATGGTTTATTTCCATCGATGTTGAATGTAGGAGTTCATTAAATTAACGTATGGTAGCTGGTTGTTCTGGAAGGAAATGGACATTATTTTATATTAACAGTTTTTTCCTCTCTCCGTACTATAGAAGGGAGAATGGCTCCTTATTCATTTAATCTGTGATGGTTTGTCAGGATGTATTAATAATGCACAACGCTCTGAAGGAACGACTCCCTGCTTCATGTCTTTACAGCCAGGGAGTGGTTTCATGTAAAAAACGGACTCAAAGGGGCTAATGTGGAACTATGTAATTATAAGAAGAACAAATCAAGCCTGAAAGTTTAAGTTAGCTGCAGGCGATCGGTTGACATATGGTGCGTTTAATGTGTCTCAGAAATAGGAGCTAAGATTTGAGAACGACGTCACATCCAGCTTCACCGGGTTCCGGTTGCAAGTCGGAGAAACAGGGAGATCTGGTAACTGTCAGCACAGCATTGTGTTTGTCCACATTTGTTGTATTTAAACACAAACTGAGCACGTTCTAAAATAGGTTGGATGCTGTGCTTTCTGTGAGACTGGTTTGAAATGATCTTGATGGAAGTTTCTTTCTGCAACTTTAACTGACCTTACAGCTGGAACTGTAAGGTCAAAAAAAAAAAAGTCTACACAAAAATAGTTAATGAGAAACAGTGCTTGTTTTTAGACACATTTCTAAATTTATTAAAAATGGAAACATTTAAAAATGATAGTTCCAGTCAGATACTCCCGATCATGGGTTCATATTTGTAGCAATCACAGCCATAAAGTCTTCTTAGGTTTTCACAAACGTGGCTCCTCTGACAGCAGCCGATTTAGAGAACGATGTAAGAAAACTATGTAATATGCAAGAACCTACAAACAGAGTAGCCAGTCACAACAATCTAATATGCCGTTTTTATACAGTGTGTTGCTGTTGTGAATTTTTACTAACACAGGAAAGGTCTGTGATGTTGTATTCTGTTCTATTTCTGGTCCGCTTCTCTTACTGGCTTACATGTTTGCAAATAAAATAAAATACCAAATGCTTCGCTCCGTTTTGGAAACTCTGTGAACTCTCATATGATTGGCTCAGGAACCAGGAAGTAAACACGGACTACACTCTGGACCGTACCTCTAGGTTTGAAAGGAGAAAAACTTGACTAAGACACTGTTGATGGAGAGGACAGTTTGTTTATAGGGAGTGTTACTTGCATCACAGGTGAGAAATGAGAATGATTTAGATTGATTTTACAGTAAATATTGTACTTCTAGATCCTTTAAGTCAGTTTTTGGATAAGTTTGTAACATGATTGAAAAAAGGAGAAAAGCTGAATACTTTCTGATGTGCTGTAAATGTAGCAGTCATATGAGATTTTGATGTCAGGGATGATGAGAAATTCCCAAATTTCTAAATCAGAGTTTTGTCTAAATTTCCTGATTTCAGACTTTTGAGTGAACTGGAGTGCACCGAATGCTCCAGCTGCAAGGCAGAAAAATAGCACTATAATCTCACTGTTGTAATTAACAGGGTTCCCACACCTTGGTGAACATCAAATTCAAGGACCTTTCAATGACTTTCCAGGACCAATTTCCTCAAATTCAAGGACCACACGTGGCAGCATTTACCTACTGTGACCGCTGAATAGGTTATCATATTTAAATACAATGCAAATTCAATAAAGGACTAAACAGCATAGAAGTTGTTGGGTCAGAAGCAATGCAAGACAGTGGACTTAATTTATAGCCTACATTGATATTGATCATATTCATAGCCTACATATATATCCACAGTACATGGCTATGCCATACTACATTACATATAAGATGTACATTAGCCTACCGTTTCATGGGATTTTATGGAAAAAAGTGCAGCATTGAGATGTTCAGAATTATATCAATTTGTTTCACTTACTTTCATCTTTGATTAAGCTAGTTTTTGACTTTGACTCTGAAAAGTCACTAAATATAGCGACAAAGTCACTGAGTTGGCAACACTGCGTGAATGTAACCTATTGGACGCACGTAGGCCTAAACCGTAGCCTACCAACTAACGAAGAAGAGCGAACGTACTTTTGCAAATGAAAAGTCTGCGGAATCAACATAATTTTAAAAGATCGTGTGGTAGTAAAATAATGACACATGAGTCGTCATCCGTGTGAACTTTCAACCCCACAAAAAAATTCAAGGACTTTCAAGGACAGGGTGTTTTTTTTGGCTGTTTTCAAGAACTTTCAAGGGCCTTGAATTTATTTTTTCAGATTCACAAACTTTCAAGAATTTCAAGGACCCGTGGGAACCCTGAATTAATGAAAATCTTGCCATCATCACCCTTATTCCAAATTTAAATCCAAAACACAAAAACTGACTAATTAGAGTTGAACCTTGAATGTGACCCATGATTGGGTCCAAGAAAACAAAATGAAGGTTCTGGAGCGGTCCAGTCAGA
This sequence comes from Fundulus heteroclitus, assembly GCF_011125445.2. Taxonomy (NCBI): domain Eukaryota; kingdom Metazoa; phylum Chordata; class Actinopteri; order Cyprinodontiformes; family Fundulidae; genus Fundulus; species Fundulus heteroclitus. Next base: position 35,881,032 of record NC_046380.1, read on the forward strand.
ATCTGGACTCTCAGCTGACCGTGATGCCGTGGCTGGATTTTTTAACAGGTTAAAAACCGTTTGCCTTTTTTCCCCTTTAAAAAAAATAGCTTTTGCAAAAGCAATTTTAACCTCAGTGGAGTTTTTTTTCCAAATTAAATAAAAACGTAGTACTCTTTCCTCCATCTATTTGCACAATCCACAGGAACAGATTCCACTTGATCAACAAATGAACAAAACTTTTATTTATAGTCAGTCATTACAGATAAGACAGTCTGCAAACACACATAAGCTGAAAGTGGTTTGAATCAGGGTTCCTTTTGTTCAAATAGCAAGCAGTTACAGCAGAAAAAACGAACCGTTAATTACAGCTTCTCACTTACACGTCTTTTTATTGCTCTTTACAGTAAAACTGCCCCCCCCCCCCCCCCACCCTCCCTATAACCCAGACCATTAGAATATATACTTCAGGAAGGTTAGTACAAATTTCCACGCGGAACGTATTTACAAACAGCTCGGTTTACATTTTCGTAGGACACCATTCTCACGGCAGGTGACTGAATGTTAATCTGCGATATACACGTACACCCGTTTTCCCCCCATAGGACCTGAGCCAAAAAAAAAAAAAGCAAGAGAACAATTCCACCTCAAAGACTGAGAACAAATGAAACACTAGTAACGGATAACCGCGCTTTCACAACATGGCGTTTGTGAGGGGTTCAATTTCAGAAAGAAAAAAAAGAAAGCACATTTTTACTAAATCTTACCCATCCACATCCATTAGAGCTTCCAGCACATCCTCCCAGCCTCAGCTCTGAATTACAGGTGCTTTGTTCAATGAAACAATCACCAGCCGTCAATACAACTAATAAACTTAGCTCAGGCAAACCGATTAAAAAGGACATTATCACCAGTTCTTTTATTTGACATATTCTTGTTACATGACAAAAACAAAAAAAACAAAAATCAAAGGTGTCTTCTGCTCACACTGATAATTCACACAGAAACGCACAATAAAAACCAGAAACATGGGGAGAAAAAGTGGCAACTGTTTAAATTAAGATTTTTTTCTTTTTAACAAATGAATAATTCTGAAGTAAATCTGATTTAATCCCATTTTGCACCACTGAGCTGTAACAGCAGTAATAGCTCTATGATTGGGAATGAAGCATCAGCCTGTTTGCATATGCTGCGGACAGAATGAGGTGAGCCATATGAGTTCAGTCACTAGGTTTTGGTTTTAAACAGTGAACTGAAACGTCTGTCAGGGAACAGAAAAAGCACAAGGCGGGAACTCCGACCATTCACACACGAGCTCTAAAACGTCCCCGCAACGGTTTCCAGTGTGACCTAAACAGAGACAGTGTTTATCTTTCGCTGGGTGGTAAACGTATGGCTGATATGTGCGCTGCGGCCGTTCCAGTGTCTACACCACACCCTCGATGAAGCCGGTGTCCAGGTGGACGATGAGCATGCGCAGGAAGGACATCTCCTTGCGCGTGTTCTCGAAGATGATGCGCGGGTCGTCGGACTGGCATCGGAGGCAGTTGGGAGCCATCACCATGGCCAGGTTGTTGACGTCCATCTTGGTGATGGCGACGTTGGATGGCTGGGCGAATACCTGGGGAGGAGGAAGAGCAAGGCTCACTGAGCGCTCCAGCTGTGTACAGACTGACCTTCAATCTGCACCAATGATTAATGAAGCCCACACAGTTTCAGCGCTGTAAAAAAAACACTGACCAATAGGCTGCAGAGATTAGGGTGTGTCGTAGTTAGCAATGGCCGTTTCAGTGGAACCAGACATGTAATAAACAAACAACTTTAACAAACTACAACTACTCTGAGCATAAATGCAGCTGCTCTGCGAAGGCCTCACAGCTTTGTTAACATCAGCCGACAAAGTAAGAACTCTTGTCTGAGAGTGGCCCAGTCCAAGACCCGAATCCCACTGAGAATCTGTCGATCTACTCTGATTGGATTTAAGATAACTTCAAAGGAAGATTGGGCAAATATGTCGCTCTCTGTGAACGTGCAGAGTGATGAGAGAGGAGGGCTGAAAACAAACTCCACCCAACAATGTTCTGATTTTTTTTAGTTTACACTGCAAAAAGGGAACTGAAAGTAAGTAAAAAAAATTCTTGAAATCAGTGTATTTGTCCTTGATTTGAGCAGGTAAATAAGACAATCTGCCATTGAAATAAGATTTTTGCACTTAAAATAGGAACAACTCTTCTCCATCATCTTATTTCAAGTACAGGATATCTAATTATCTTAATTTAGGGGTAAAAATACTCATTCCATTGGCAGATAAGCTTATCTACCTGCTCAAATCAAGGACAAATACACTAATTTCAAGAACTTTTACTTACTTTTAGTTCAGTTTTTGCAGTGTAGAACAAAATAAAACGTGCACAATCTTCCTTCAGATTTACAATTATGAGCAACTTTGTGTTTTATTTCATACAATCCCAGTAAAATACATTTAAATCAGTGGCTCCTACACACCTTCATTACGCCCTGAACACAAACTATTAACCCCGAACCTGCCTGAATAGGATTCAGGTCCAACTAAACCGAGCTTCCATGAACCCCAGCCATCACAACGCTAAACATTGTTTGCGTTTACAGAGTGCTGTGGGCCCATTTCACCGGCTCTGTGGCATCTGGACTGACTTACATCCACGCTGTTTCAAAAGCCATTCCTTATTGGAACTTGTCAAATAAAGACTGGAGTAAAGGCAGATTCTTTAAACACAGTGTGTCGACTTCGGTACCTTTGTCTGCTAAAAATCTTTTTAAAGAAAAGCAGCTCTAGGGCTTCGTTTGGCCTGTTGGAGCCAGTTTAAGCACCGCAGGTCCGGTTTGAGCCAGAGAGCAAGCAGCTAGTAAAAGTCAGCATCAAACTACCGATAAATAGAAAGTTAAAATCAGGGTGGGATTTGGTAAATCTAAGAAAAATATGTCAAATTATAATAAAACTGAAACCCACTGCATTTAATTAGCACCATTAGACTTTACTTTAGAAAATAGGAGAAAAAGGTTGGAAAAATAAAATTTTTCTTTTCTCCCTATTCTTTCTTCGATAGACCTAGAAAAAGATCCTAAAATATTCCAGACTGTCCAAGACTGCGTAGCGACCATGAAGCCGACAGAATGTGGAAAAACTTTTACAGGGTAGAAGTAATTTTGTGAAGGGATGCAATGTGAGCAGAGACCCTAATTGGGTTTGTGGGAGCCAGTGAAGGTTGTTACCTGAAGGAAGTGGATGAAGTAGCACAGAACCAGTCTGCTCAGCTCTGGCAGAGCCTGCACCACAGCAATGGCTGCCACCGGGTCGTCACAGTTACTGATGCACTGCTTGTAGAAGTCCATCGGGATCAGGGGCTCCTCCAGCTCCCGATACCAGAGCTTCATCAGAGAGGCTTCATCAGAAGGAAACAGAGCGTTAATGCGCGTAATTACATGTGTCAGCACTTCTCTGAAAAACAAACCCCAGCCTACCAGGAACATTAGGGTCCGACAGGTTCTCCGGGATCCTCCACTGGTCCACTTGGAGTTTCAATGCATTGACTTCGTCAATGTCCCCGGGTACTCTAAGAAAGAGAAAACACCATCAGCGCTGTAGTAGGCTCACTTAGTCTTCCATTTAATCACCAATGTTAGGCCGTAAGAACTGGGAAATATGCCCAGATTTTCCATCCTAGACCCTAAATGACATTTGCTCTAATCTTAAACATTTGCGTTGTTCTTATTCTGGCTGAGGTACTTGGGTGTTGTTGCGGTGAGAAAAGGACAAGGCCTGGAGATTTACGGCGGACTGCACTCTGCTCTGAAACTGACCTTTTCTGCCGTGTTTCAGGAAATGAAATCAAAAGGTCCTGTTTATGTTATCCACTGCCAGCTTCAATAACCAAGGCCAGGGTGTGGCTAGTGGGCGTGGTTAAAAGCAGCTCACTCAAGATTTAAGGGGGGGTGTAATTACTTTTTATAAAAGGACTAGGTTGGTTTAGATGGCTTATTATTTTTATTATTTCCCTATTAATAAAATGAATTAGAAAACTGTGGTCTGTATTCTGTCAGGTTATCCAAGTCTGATATTAAAATTTGTTTGATGATCAAAAATGTTTAGCTGAGGCAAAACAAAGACGTTTGTCTGAAAGGGGGTAAATAGTTTTTCACTACTCTGTGACTCACAGAAACATTCAGCTGAAGCGCGATTACACTCTGTGGCCACAAGAGGGCCCTCTGCTGCCACTGCTCACATTTCAGAGAACTAAATGACCCTGGGTAAAAATCCAGCCCATAAACACAATCTGCCGATCCTCCAGGCTCAGACCAAAACCACGACAGCATCACACGCTAGAAACGGTCCTCTGCAGAGGGGGGGGGGATCCGTTTTGTAAACACGTTCAGATCATACCAAATTCAATCTGACTGAAAAACTCTCCACAAACACCACTGAGCCCCCCCCCCCCCCCCTCCATGCCTGGTGCTCGGACAGTAATGTAAGCACATATCAGCAGGTATCAGATTACACGGCGCAGCTCTCGGGGAGCGCAGCTCTCGGGGCTGTTTGTTCTGTCTGCTTTGTGTACTGTAGACAGTTTGCTTAGAAATGAAAGGAATCAGGAGACCACACGCACGTTTGTTTATGCACGCTGTAGATGCAATAAAAGCCACACATGCGCTTTGCTAGGAGCCCTTCTAATTTGCTAGGCTGCAGCTCCGTCACGTCGCTCGTGTGGAGGCCCGCCGTCGGCCCGGTCGGGGCGGCCTTACCTGAAGATGCCCTCGGTCTGAGCCCCGCCCAGAGCCAGGACGTACTGGGACAGCTGCACCTGCACCCAGGGCAGCTTCCTGTCTGGGAACAGCTCGCTCTGCCTCTCCATCACCTCCTCAAGAGAGCTGCCGAAAAGGGACGGCGTGATGATGGCCCGTCTGCTGTGGTCGATCTCCTCCAAGGTGGGTTTACGCAGACCCTGGAGGGGAGAGGGGGGGAGGGGGGGGGCAGAGGAAGAGTTACAATGCAAGTATGTCAGAGGATTGCCTTACTAATCATGGCTGTGCCTGCAGCTGCGCTGCTATGACTGGGTCTGTGTTTACGTCTCTATGCGCGACCGTCTCAGCACACCTGTAATTATGTCTCCCTCTGAGACGGAGACCGGGATGATTCACATCAGATTCTCACCTGTAAACTGATATGTTCTACATCATGTAGACAGGGTTCCTACACGCCTTTCCTTTCAAATGTACACTTTCCCCCCACCTGACTCCAATTTCCTTTCAGCTCGTTGTTTAAGGTACAAGAACAAAACCTATCCCTACGGCACGGGTTCACAGTGGGCGGAGCTTAAAGGTGGAACCTGCATAAATCAGAGGATGGACAGATGGATGGATGGATCACAGGATGGATGGGCAGGCAAGCAGATGGATGGACTGACAAAATTAATAAATAGATGAATGAATGGATGCAGGGGCAAATGGACTGTCAGGGGACTGGATAAATGGCCACGCTGATAAATGATGGATGGACAAACAGCTGGATGAGTAGATGGAGAAAGAGACGGAGGGGTGGACTGATGGATAAAGAACAGATGATCAAACTGACTGACCAAAGATGGATGGATAGACAAAGGGACAGGAAACACAATCTGGAAATGGAAATATTTCTCCTATAATATCTAGTCCCCCCCCCCCCCTGACTCTTTAAGACATTAAATCAAATTGCAAACTTTCGCAGCCAAAAAGCAGCCAGTGTGCTGGTGAAAAAGCAAAAAGCCTCCCGTCTTACCTTTTTGCCTCCAGTGATGACCACCTTGAGCAGCTTGCGGTGGCAGAACTTGGCGTACGTGCTGACGGGGAGGCCTGGGGGGAGCAGAGCAGAGCAAACTCAGGACCAGAGCAAACCAACTTCTCAGGAGACAAAAACACAAACCTTCGCCGTGTCCTCAAAGCGAAAAGGCTGGAGCGTCAGTCATCGCTCAACGCACCAAACAACAAATGACTGAAATTCTTTCCCACGAGCAGGAACGCCAGTGTTTTCATTTCCCACACATGTCAAACGGGAGACAGAGTTCTGGAGGCAGGCGCTGGTAACCGGAGACGTGTGGATGGTGCGGCGCCGCCATGTGGGGATTACAGCGTACCCGGTTAAAGCGTCAGGCTGGGCTGAGATTTACTGCGGCTGAACAAAAGCTCCAGAGGCAGGAACCCCCCACCCCCCCACGGCCAGGTGACTCAGCAGCTGCTCAGGAGAACACAAGCAGCACGTCTGGCCTGGTACCTGCGCTCAGCGGCCTCAGGAGCCTGAGATCTGAGGAAACTCTCCACCTCCAGCTCTCAGAGTGAAGAGCAGAGAGGAGGCCTTGACGTCCATCTTTCACCGCTGAGGTAACCTGAACCAAACTTGTGGGCTTCGTTGTTGCTCTCTGAAACAAGCACCGCAGGCAGGGCCCGCTTCTTCTGAAGGGGTTCACAAAGCAACAAACTCTCTCCAGCATGTTCCCTGGACTCACAACAAGCCTTATTGCAAACAGGTGACTTCTATGTCAGATGTTACTCTGGCAAAAGTCAGCCAGGGATTAGATCTATTTAGACGGGCGGGACCAACGGCTCGCCCTCCATGTCGGCATTCTTCTCTGCCCTGAAGGCTCCCAGCAGAGAAGCTGACAGCAGTGAGGAAAGGAGGGCTCCCTGTGCTGCTGCTGCTGGTTCCACGCCGCTGTGGGCGGATATTTGCGTCAGCGTTGATGGCATCAGTGCAGCAACAAGCAGGCAACCGAAGCCTCAGAGAGGCAGCAGCTCATTAGAGGCCTGAGTGTTCAGGACAACATGACCCGACAACACGCAGGCTAAATCTGAACACGCGCAGCCTCGGAGGATGAGGTAAAGGAGACGCGCTCCGTCTCATCCGGCTTGTTTATGGAGCCGCTGAAAACAAACAGGCTGCAGCGCTTCAGAAAGCCCTCGCCTGGACGCGCCCTCCAGACCACCGGTCCACTGTCCCACTGCTGCTGCTGCTGATCATCTGCTGATCGGCTCAGCCTGGCTAAAGTATTCACACCCCTGGCTTCAAGTGAAACAAGTTTTCTACTGAACTTTGACTGGCTCACTAACTACCGCGTAGGGCTGGACGACAGAAAAAAAGCATTAAAAAAAAGAAAAGAAATCACATCAATCGATAATTATTAAAATATTCTAAACATATATTTTAAGTGCAGCCCTGACCCTTCTATACTGTTGCTTAATGACATATTTTTAGATCAGAAACACTAAATGCAAACTCAACACCAACTTTTTGCCAAAACTGTAAATTTTTAAAAAAGAAAAGAAAAGGAAAAAAACACACACTCTCTGAAGTCTTTAAAGGGGGCGGAGCTTGGTGACGGAGCGGGTCTATGTTTGTGATTGGTTGGGAGGATGTAATGACTAGTTAGGGGTGCACAATAACTCAATATCAATACATGTCGCAATATAACTTTATTCAATATACATAACAGTCTATGATTTCATCTGTCACTGGCTGACGTTCTGGGTTGTATGTCATTTTATGTGTTTTATTCTTTAAAGTAATTCTTTCTAAAATGTTATATTGGAGGAGTTTTCTAAACATGGCCAAATAAGTGTCATAAGTTTGTATAAACATCTGTTTTGGGCATTCTTTGCAGCCTTTGTGAGGCTTTTATTTTGTTTATATCGACATTGTAATTATATCGTATTGACTGAAATTAAGAAATATATCATGATAGAAGTTCTGTCCATGTCATCCAGCCCTAACAGTAGTATTACCTCCATGACAGGCTAGACTGCAAAAGGAAGGAAAACTGTTCTTCTATTGAGCTTTTTATTGACCCTTCTTCTTTCTATCGATGGATATAGCTCGTTATTGAATTATCGTCCAGCCCTACTAACGAGTCTCCACTGATCAGAAACCATCCAGTATAGCTCTGGGAGGATGCTTCAGATCGCCGTCCTGCTGGACAGTAACCCTCTTCCTCCCTCTCAGGTCTTACAGCCTTTAGCAGGTTTAGCCCGTTTAAGGCCCGTGTTGCCCTCCACCACCTCTGACCAGCTTCTCTGTCCCGGGTGAATCTTCCCTACGATTTGACGCTGCTACCACTAAATTTCACTGCAGGGATGATGTGTTCGGGGTCTACATTTTCCAACATTTAGCTTGAAAGCCAAAAAGTTCAATTCTGGTCCAATCTGTCCGCGGTGCCGTCTTTTTGTCTTCCATCTAGCTTGTGAAAAATCCACTTTTTAAGCCCTTAATAAATGTTGTTGTGTACTTAAGAGACTCTAGGAGAGCAGATAAGGTGAATGTAGTTTGTCCAGGTACTAATTTATGTTGGTCTATCAAATAAAAATCAATTCAAGTTTTCAAAAGTATCCCCACCCCCCTAATGTGTCACGGTCCAATGAAATCGCTGCTGAACCTGTTCTGGCTCCTGTATCTCTCAAACAGCTGTGAGCAACGTGGGGTCTCCATCTGAGCGGGGGGCTTCTCCTTTGACCTCTTGGTCAGCTCGGCGTTGCTGCGTGTGACTCTGACTCACTGACGGCTGAGCGGCAGATGATTGGCTGCCTCTGGTGACATCATCCTGGTCAAAGGTGCCGGCCAGACGAAGGCGCGTGCTGCTGAGGCTTTTAAGCGACGCCAGCGTGATTCACAGTGCCGACCATTGTGGCTGCAAAGGAGCATCTGAACTCCTCTGAACTCCTCGTCCTGCCCCCCCCCGTTGAACTTTGTGTGAAACCCGCTCATTGTGTGAGCCAGTAGGTCAGCGTGCAGTCGGCTGACAAACTGCACAGGCCTGAGTTTTCCATCGCTCGCTCTGCAGGGAGCAATATGTTTGATTTGCAGCGGGTTTGCACAGCCTAGCGACTGCAGACGACCTCTGAAGAGAGTGGAAAAACACGTGTGGGACTCCCAGCCTGCTTCAGCTCCTATCCAACAGATACGCCTGTGCAGGAGGGAATTACCGGGAAAAGCAACATCCGAGACCAAAGAAGCTAAAGAAGAGTGAAAAAACATACCTTCCTCCTCCTCTGTGTTCTGTTTCCGCTTCTTTCTGGACTTTGAGTTCTTCTTCAGTTTTAGCTCCTGCTGTTCCAAAATAAACTGGGTCACTATGAAAAACAAGCAGAGCGGACATCAGTTTTCTGCTGCAGCGCAGGACAAGCAGCCGTTTTCTCAGTTTAAACACGTCAATGCAGCTCAGAGCTACGGGGAAAATTAACGACGAGGGGGGGGGGGGGGGGGACAGATCTGAGAAATATCAGTGACGCTGGAGGTGCAGACAGAAAGAAAGGTGACCCACCCTGTGCCTCAGTCTGAGACTCACATTTCTTGTCGCTGTTGGGCTCCGTGTGTCTCTGGATGTAGCCCTCCAGGTAGCAGCGAAACTTGGGCGACGGCGCAAAGAAGGCCAGGCTGACGGCCATGAGCTCCCAGCCCGCCTCCAGGCTGCGGGGGCCGGCGTTGCCCGTGGTCTGCCGCACCAGCTGCACGTACAGCTCGTCCCGCAGGCCCGGCATGTCCCAGCACTTGGTGACGATGAGCAGCGCGCAGTGGCGGCGGTCCAGTCGCGAAGGCCGGTCTCCCATGTAGGCCTGCACCAGCTTGAACATCTCGCAGGCCTCCTTCCTGACGGCGCGGTCGCTGGTGACCAGCATGGGCTTCTTGATGGAGCCGCGGTTCCAGGACAGCATGTTGGCGATGGAGACGCGGCGGCGGAACAGCCCCTGCGTGTGGCTGTTGAGGTGCTTGCTGGCCCAGTCCTCCATGCCCGCGTCGGGGGGCGGAGGCTGCCGCAGCGTGGCGTAAGAGAGCTGGTAGGCGGAGCGCCCGCCGCCGCCGCCGGCTCCTTCTCGGTTGTCGTGGCTGGAGGAGCGGTGCGGACCCAGGGAGGCCGTCCGTCCGTCCGCCATGCCTTTCTTCCTGCTCTCCAGCTGAGCCTGCAGCTCCAGGGTTCCCGCCTGCAGGGGAAGAGGAGGACGAAGGGCGATCAGAGAGGTGGAGGAGAAGCAGGCAGACGCAGGTTTTCAACCATCAGCGTTAAATGTGAGGTTTGGATCCCCGGAGAGCAGAGCCACCTCTTTAAATGAGACGCCACCTCTTTTTGGGCCGCTTATCGTACAGAGAGATATTTAGGTTTTTAAAAAGTTACCAAACTGCTAACTTTTTACCCCCCTCTCTACACGGTTGCTCCGGTTTTTAATGAAAAGCCAGAGAAAGTGGCGGATTAAGCAGTTTTCTCCAGCTGTAGGGTGAATAGGGCGGTGTGATGCTCCCCTTCCCCCACCTGTTGCTGAAACGTTCTCCTTGTTCACCAAAACACACAAACTTGGCTGTTTGCAGAACAGAATAAGGAACAGAACACCTCCTATCGCTCTATAAGGCTTTCTTTAACCTGTTTAGGGCCATTATTAAATGTTTAAAATTACATTATTAGCCATTAATAAATTTGAGACCTACATAAAGTATGAAAAATGCCATTTAGAAGTTACCTTGGGAGCTTTTTAACTTATATTTAACTTGCTTTATAAAGTAATCTAGCATAAGTTTCCTAACTTGAATGCCTTCTGGCTGCATCCAGTAAGCTACCCACTACTGAAATCCCAATTTTCAGGCCAAACCTTGTTAAATCCACACTTTCCGATATGCTGGTAATGGATAAAACAACAAGTAGTGGATAAAAGAAAAGTGGGGAGAAAAGGACGTTAATACACATCTAAGATCTAAGGGTAGTTAAACACGTTTTCGTTACATACTCAAGATTTTAAGGGCGGAAATGCAGACGATTAAATTTAAAACTTTTAAAAGATCCAGAAGAAACCCTTTTAATTTCGCCTGCGTTTATGATGTGTTTATTATGACGTAACTTTATTGACATCTTCTGCACAAGACAGATGCAATTTTATTTCATTCTGTTTTGATTTTTATATACTGCACACAATATAAATGTTTGGTGTATTAATAGTAAATTATAAATCAGTGTCATCGTAAATATTTTTTCCCAGAAATTATAGATATTTTTTGGTTTAAAATTAAAAATAATTTGTTGGTCTCAAATATGTTGGTCTTGTAAAATTGGGCTGGTTTTACCTAGGAGACGACAATAATTCAGTATCAATACAGTGATATAACGTTATCCAATAAAGGTGATATTTCAATATACCTTACAGTCTATGATTACTTTTGTCACTGACTGACGTTCTGGGTTTTATGTAGTTTTATGGGTTTTATTTTTTAAAGCAAATATTTATAAAACGTAATACTGGAGGAGTTTAATGAACTTGGCCCTGTTTTTACCACAGATTAACATACAGAGAGCCTCATACGGGCCTACATCTATAAACCAATAGAAAGCTGTCTGAACTTAAAAAAAAGAGGCAATATGGATTAAAAACATAAATCCCAGTAGATTCTCAGTAGAAAGAGCAGATCTGTCTACATCTGAAAGCAATCGTATATTCTATGAATGCGTGAGATTGCTCTAGCAGCAGGTCTGGAGAACAGCTCAGACTTAAGGGGCTCTTCTGATGTTCTCTCCCCCTCCACAGCTACAGAGGCACTGCTACCACAACGCCTCTCTCCTCACAACCCTGCCAATCCGGTCCATATGGGCCGCAGCGGTCCTCCTTCCTGACCAGAGGAGGCCGTGTCCTGAGCCTCGCCACCGGAGCACGGCGCTGGCACTCGACCGCAGAGCGCCTGCAGCGAGGGCCAGATGGACCGCGGTGAGAGGAATGGCGGCTGTCGCTGGAACGGAGGCCATCGCACTTAGAGGTGCTCGGTACCGCCCCGTGTCTCTGGACCGGTTCAGGACTGCCGTGTTGTTACTCTAATGAATGCGTATCAAGCCACTCATGGAGGTTTAGCTTTTCCTTCACTGTTCCTCAGGAGCCCAGAAGGCCTTGGCTGGGTGGGTGGGGGGGGCGATCTTGTTTTACGGCAGCCGCTAAGTTGGTCAGAATTATGTCAGCGCTGATAAGCGGCCATGGGAACAGAGTAGGCTTTACAGATGAGCGTAACCCAGCAGGCCAATGAACGGGTTACCGCCCTGAGCTGATAGGAGGCCGCAGTAAGGCCCGCCTCCTCAGCGTCCTGGGTTAAATGTTATAGGCCGCACCCGGAAAGATCGCCCTTATAGACCTTTAGCGAGCAGCATCTGGCTGCTCATTCAAACTTATTCAGATCCGCCCATAGGCGGCTCGTGTCGTCTGAAAAATGGACTTTCCTCTCTTAATGTTGCCAACAGGCTATAAAAGACGATTATTACAAATGACCTTGGTTCTTCACAGGTTTGAAGCGTACAAGTCTTCTCCGTGAATCACACTTTAATAATATTCAGGGCTTAATGCTGGCTCTACACGCTGCCTGCTGCATGTTCCTGCCAGGTGAAACATTTCTTTCCTTCTGAAGATTTAGTGGCGCTGCAGTAAACATGTTGCACTCTGCACGCTTAAATATAAGCAGAAATCCTCCGTGTTGTTTGGGGTATGTGAGGAAAAAAGATCTACTTTAATCAGTCAGCAGGTACATTACTGCCTCATCAAACCATCTGTTCGTTGTGCATGTGTCTCGCTGCTCAGAGGCACGTCTAAAAACTCCCACACCTCCCCGATGGAAACAAAGATGCTTTATTCAAGCGTTACCAAGCCCTGGTTTGGGAGCAAAATCCTTTCTTATCCAACGGTTAATCTACAGAGAAATCAGTAATCAGAGCTCTGCTGGCTCAAACTTAAGCTTGTTGAAGCTTTTTAATGACATAGTTAAGACAACATTAGATTAGCTGGAATGACAGCGACCTAAACGTTGGCCTTTTATTCATACAGCAACACTTTAGGGATGATTCAGGGACTAGACAAGATGACTGTTGCCTGGTATCGATGGGTCCTGGTCCATCAGAGAGCACATACGCAGGTGACACTGATACCTACACCCTTCCACAGTGAATAAAACTAAAAATGAGCAATTGTCAGGATGAGTGAGGCGTTTTAAAACAAATTCAAATGACGAATGGAGCTAGAAGAGGCAACAGTCTGGCTGCAACACTAGGAGAGCCAGACTGTAAGCAGTCAGAGGGAAAGCTGAACGTGTTACAGTAAAGTTGTTGAGCTTTTCCCTCTGCCGCTGGTGGAGCATGGATCTGGGAATGCTGGCAGCTTCCTGGGAAGCTCAGAGTCAGGTTGAGGGTTAACAGCAGGGATGTCCAGCTCCAGTCCTGAAGGCTGGCCTCCTGCATGCTTTAGAGCGGCCCCTGCTGATTCAACCCCATTTAGCTCCTAGCGCCTCATTAAGGTCTGCCAGGGAACCCACCACTTGATTCCCGTTGTGTTGAACAAGGAGAACATCTAAAAGAAGCAGGACGTCGGCCTAACGTTGACATTTTACATTACCGGGCTGCACTGCAAAAAGAGAACTAAAAATAAGTAAAATTCTCTTGAAATTAATGTATTTGCCCTTGATTTGAGCAGGTAAATGAGATAATTAGAAATCCTGCACTTGAAATAAGGTGATGGAGATGAATCGTTCCTATTTTAAGTGCAAAAATCTTATTCCATTGGCAAATAGTCCTATTTACCTGCTCAAATCAAGGAAAAAATACTTTAATTTCAAGAAAAAAATTCTTATTTTTAGGTCTATTTTTGCAGTGTGCGTTTCTTGGGAAATACAGAGAAATGTATGTTTACAGTTGTTAATGCTAACCTTGCTAACGTGGTAAATAGTGAAACCTTGTTTTAAAGTGACTGCTCTCTAACAGCAGTATGATGTCACCTCTGCTCATAAAAGTAATAACTATTACTGCTGAAGACCAGAAATGGGCCCGGCGCTCTGATTGGTGCATCTCTGCAGCCAGCGGTTACCTGTGAGGGCGGTCCTGGGGTCTCTGGAGACGAGAGGCTGGCCTGGCTGTTTATGCTCATCTCCAAGGTGTCCACCTTTTCGTAGGTTCTCTTTTGCCTCCCTGGTATTTCCAGAGGGGTGAGAGCAGGGGGGCCGTAGTTAGCCGTCCCATTAAGCGACCGCGGAGCCACGCTGATGTTCTCTTGCGACGGACACCTGCCTGTAGAGCTCCCTCCTCCTCCTCCTCCAAACCACCTGAGCGAGTCCGCGGGGGAGCGTGTCCGAGGTACGACGCCTCTCTCCCCCATCTCTGGGTCCAGCCCGGCTCTTACCTCCCTCATGGTGTTGGAGCGACTCACCACCTCCCTCATTTCTGCCATCAGCCTCTCGTTTAGGGCGCACAGCTCCCCGCTGCTGCCCACCGACCCAGGCCTGCCTGCCGCCCCTCCGCCGGCTACCACCCGCCTCCTGCTCTTTCGCCTCAGGCTGGGAGAGGGCCCCGTGGAGTAGCCCGAGTCCTGATAGTTGGCCGTGGCCTGTGGGGCCGTGGACGGGAAGTCCTGCGAGGCCTGGCTGCTCTGCCTGCTGTGCCGCGCGTCCATGGCGCGCTGCACCGTGGCCTCCAGGATCCGCCAGTTGTGCTTTTTGTCCAGCGAACTGGGGCCCGGCGTCCCGAGCTCTCGGTCCCTCAGCGGGCCTCGAGGCTGCTGTGAGGGCTGGGCCAGAGTCATGGCGCGGTCCTGTCTGGAGGTAGGGGAAGCGGCTCGCGCAGGCAGAGGAGAGCCGGACGGCAGCCCTTGTTTGGGATCCACGTTGACCATGTGCTTGATGCACTCCAGACCAGCTGGGCTGTAGTCAGAGGAAGAGGCGTCTCTCCGGTGTCTAGAGCCCGGCTGAGAGGAAACGGGGTGCGGGAGAAGTCGAGGCTTTTGGAGACTCTGGGTGGGCGTCAGGCGAGACAAGTGTTGTCCATTATACAGGTGTGCCCCCTCTACCTCCATATCTGTGGGGGGTTCATCGTATATGGGACTGTCTGTCACTGGCTCATCGTAGATGGGGGCGGTGCAGCCGTACGGAGGAGAGACCGGCCGCGGGGTGCAGGTCTGTGACCTATGGAGGAGCGGGCTGGGGTGGCTGCCGTCTGACGTCACCAAACAGAAGCTACCGTTGCTGGCTTTTCTTATGTGATGAGCCTGACGCGCGTCGCCGGCCGTTTTGCCAGAGGGGGCTGTTTTGTATCCCTGGTTGGGGTTCGCTTGTCCCCCCTGGGGCTTGTTGCAGGGGGCGTGAAGGGAAGCGGTGCCTGCTTTGCTGTGCGCGGCGTGCTGGAAGTGCTGCTGCAGTGGCGGGACGGGCTGGCTGCGCTGCATGCTGTTCACCTTCACCAACATGGCCGCTTTAGAGCCAGGCGCTGGCTGCCATCTTTGAGGGTTATCCCTGGAAAGACAGAGACGACATTTTTTAATTCAGAACAGGTGGTACAGTTTCTGAAAGCTAAACACTCTCTTGTAAAAGCGGCATCATTATGTAGAACTGCAGGAATGAGAGGGCTGGGAAAATCTCCAGCAATCCACGAAGCCTTTCGCAAACATTTCCCTAACCTCGGAAGGCTTGAGTCCATTTTTAGTCTGGCAGTCAGAGCCGCAAGACAATAACTCCTGTGTGCGTTGTGCAAGCAGGAGCCTAAAAATACCGAGCGACTGAACAAAACACGTCTCTGCTGAGGTCTTCTTAATAGGTGTGACTCGTGTCTGGGCAGCATACCGCGACTCATGCAAAATATTTACTTGCAGTTATCTGTAGATGGTCAAACGCCGACCTGCTGCTGGGTCACTGCGGGAACGTCTGAACTGGCAGGAGGTCAAGACCACAGTTACTCACCGTTGAGGTTTCCAAGAAGGTACTCTCCGCGTTTTTTGGGGTTGAACGACGGGCAAAACTTTAGAGCCAGGAGCCGGCTGCTAATCCCAGCAGCGAAAAACAATCTGCCATCAATCTGGTCTGCTGCCCTGGTCTGCTGCCCTCAGCGCTGCTGCTGCCTTATAATCCTCTACGGAAATCTCGTTGCTCAGCTGATCAGAACGGGGCTGATCTTAGACCAGCTTCTCTGTCTAAAACCAACATTACAACCCACACGTCCACGAGCCTACTCAGAGAAAAATCAGCAACCAAGTTTTGGTTTTTGCTTAGCCATAAGGCAAAATAGGCCGACGGGTCTAAATGGAGGCCAGGCAGACTTACCTTCGTCCAGTGCGGTAATTAATCACATCAAAGCCGATCATCTGCGTAAATCCAACCAAACAGATCGGCCGGGAGCCGAGAACCCGTGTTTAAAAGCGTCTCCTTACCAAGAAGGCTACGACTTGAGAGTGGGACTACAACGGCAGGAAGAGGACGCCGAGGGAGGAGAGCAGGAGATGGGAAGACCCCCTCCTCCTGCCCCCTACGTCTCTCTGGAACAATGCTGAAACCATTCCCCCGAGGTCCCTCACACCAACGCCAAACTTCCTCTAATCCTCCAGGCTACAGCATGGCCCTCCGTCTCGCTATCAGGACTCTGTCCATAACCCCCCCCCCCCACCTACTCACACAGGGTGAGTCACGCTGCCTCAGTCATTTGAACGTAAACACACACTCATCCTGAAACAGCCCCACAGACTCACCATCCAGGCATGGCCCGTTAACAGCTGGGGCCTCAACCACACGGCACACCACCCAAGCACCCCTGATCGACCCCCCCCCCCCCCCCCCCGCCACACCAAAGCCCACCGGGACGTTTTACTGCCCACTTAACACGTCCACAGACAGAACACCAGCTCTGACAGAGTGTTACGAGTCGGCGTGAGCGCGTTTGGTTACACAGGGTGGCCAGGTGACAAGCGGCAGCTATAAACATGTGGAGCCGCTTCCCGCTCCCTTTGAAACGGGGGGGGGGGGGGTTCTCACTCTGGTCTCAACAAACAGGAAGACGAGCCACCTCGGAAAGGTGACGCACAGCCGGCCGTTTGAGCGCCGGCAGAGGAGCCGCGGGCGCGCGCTAAACGGCGAGGCTGCTCGTCTCAGACCGTCCCAGCACAGAAGCACCTCTGGGGTCGATGCGGTCGCCTCGTGAATAAAACATGACCGTGCCTCTCCGTGCACGTTAGTCAGTGACTAACTCTGTGAGGACTGACCCCGAGGAAGAAGTGACCACCACTTCCTGTGAGTGGAGAATACTAGGCGGGTGGGAGAAAGGGCTTCCCTATACGCCGTCCAAACAGGAAATGCCTTATGGGATGTTCACACGCTGCATTCGTGGTCGACTGGGACTTTTACACACACGCAGGGCCTAATTGTGATGTTGTGGGAGGACAACGAGGCAAAGCTTTTACCAACTGAAACGAAAGAAAGAAAAAAGGGGCCTGGAGACGATCATCTCTTTAACAAAGAGCGAACAACCTGTTTAGACCAAAACCACATCGATCAACATATTCTTTAAACCAAAACCTAAATCCCTCTGAGAAGCTGTAGCTTAATCCACACGTTGACAAATGCTCTCCGTGCGTTCTGACTGAGGCTGAGCTATTTTGCAAGGAGGAGTTTTCACTCCCCAGGTGTGTAAAGCCGACAGAAACATGACACTAAATACTCGCGGCTATAACCGCAATAAAAGCCGGTTCTGCAAAGCGTCGACCCAACTGGGGTTCTTTTTTTTATTTAATTGGTTAAAGCTCTGAAAACCAAGGATCAGCTTTCTTCTGCTTTACATGTACGCGTCATTTTATGTTACCTAATAAAACGTAACTAGGCTTGTTGCTACTAGGGTGCATCTCCATTCTCGTGGCACAGAGCTTTTTTAAAAACTTTGTCAGGAAACGGTTTATCTGGTCCTAGCACATGGACAACATGGACCTTAAGAGGATGATCATTATGATTTTAGGGCTTTCGTTCGTTCTTTTTTTTTGCCAGGCTTGTTATCCCATTACGCAACAAACGCATACCAGTGAAACCCAGGTTAATGAAAGGGCTAAATCTAAATTCTGCATGAAAAGGAAAGCCAATCCAGCACAATGCTGAGAAAACCCACGGCTACAAAACACGGGGTAATTTGGTGGTGGTTCCAGTGTGGGGTCTGAAGGAGAAAGAGAAGAAAGAGAGAGAGAGAGAGGGAGCGTGTAAATGAGAAGGGGTGGGGATTAGTCGTGGGAGAGTGCAGCAAGGGAATGAGAGGGAAGGCAGGAATTCCTCAGGGCTCATTCAGGGGCCTTTGTGGCAGTGAGGCGAGCCTACCACAATGCATTGCTGTGCCATCGTCACGGCGACGCCTCCCTCAATGCTCGCAATGGAGATCAAGGAAGAGACAGAGAGAGAGAGAGAGAGGCCTCTTTGACCTCTGGTAGGTCCGCCGGCATCCAGGTTACGTAATGCAGGGCAGGCCTGGCCGTCATTCTGGCCGCAGAGAAAGTTGTTTAGAAAGCGTGGCGTCATCTGCTGCTAGGCGCTAGCTGAGGAGGGGCACTGCACCCTTACGGGGGTTTAAAGAGGCATGCTTACAGTCGGACCAGTCCAATCCCTGTTTTTCCCCCGGGGACACAAGCATACATCACATGAGAAGAGTTGTGCAGAAAACAGAGTGTTGTTGCTCATCCTTTCCTTCACAGCGAGGGGTTTACATGCGATGAAGAAATGGTAGATAAAATAAGTTTATAGAGCTCCTTTCACGTGGAATGAAGTAATCAGATTGCTTCTGATGTCGCAAATCAAGTTGACTGTCAGCAAATCTCAATTAGCCTCAGCTTCTCAGATGCCTCCAAGTTTCCAAGAAAAATGTTTCTGGAAGGAGCTTAGGCATCGGCGTTAATGTCTTTTTATCTAGAGACGGACATTTTCCCCTACTCTTCTTTGCAGAACAGCTCAATCAGACTGGATGTGTGAAAACGATTGTTTCTAAAGTCTTGCCATGGATTCTCTATTAGGGTTTGGGTCTAAATGTTAAGTAGGGCATTTCAACAGCATGAAGATGCTTTGAGCTGAACCGCTCCTCTGTAGATGTGTTGGGGGTCCTCCTGCGAGAAGGTCGGCCTCCGCCCCAGTCTCAAGGCTTTTGGAGCACCCAAAAAATAACGGTCTTCCATGATCGCCCTGTTTTTAACTCCATCCATCATACCATCAAGAATAGCATCCTGGTAAAATGATGCTGCCACCACCTTGGGGCATCAATACTTTTGCAAAGTACTTTACAGCATTTCTGCATGTTTTCAAGTACAGTTTGTCTCTATAACTTGGTGCTTCTGGGAGATTTTCACTCCATGACTGTAATAACACTGGAAAAGCCATTAGCCGCGTCACCGTGGAGGACAGGAATATGGATTTGGAAACTCCTAAATATGATGGAACAGCGGGGTAACAAAAACAGGTTATTATTAACGTCGGCTGAACGGGAAGAGGAAATGAGGTCACGCAGACCAAGTCGCTGCTGCACAAACACCTCGGAGAACAGACCAATGGGGTCGCTGCGCTGCGTAGAGGAAGGAAATTAAAGACACTGAGGAATCATTAAAGATAATACAGCGCCACTTGGCCGGGGTTCAAGGCCCGTCTCTCGTTTCTCCTTTTAGAATCACTTTTTGAAATATCAAATGAACGCATAAAAATCCGATTAAGGCTTTTAGGGGGAGCTGGTAGCATCCTGTTTCCTGTAAGAGTCCAACAGAGAGCCAGCTGTCCCGCAACAGCTGAAAAGACACGCCTCCCCTCCCCTGAGTCAAGATGTCTAGCAACTGTGTGGGTCGGAGGCTCCTGCAGCCCGGGTCTGAGAGGAGTGCCGGGCTGGGTCAGAGGACAGCCGGCAGGAGGGCTCCGAAGAACCCAACGCAAGGGGAGGACACAGACACCAGTCTGCACAAACTGAAAGTTTATCTGCCGCTCTTTTAGCAGGTCCAATAATAGCGTCTTTGCTGGAACTGTAGCCAGTGTCCACTCACTGAAATAGAAGCGGAGAGCAACGCAGAGACACAACGGTGCTGTAGTACACAGAAATGGGCCACCTCTGACGGTGTGAGCGGACAGAAGAGGTCAGAGCCGGGGTTCAGCTGAAAGCCGGCGCCGTCCCAGGAGCAGAGAGAGCGGGCTCACTGTGAAGCTCCCAGAATAAGAGCTGAAACAATAGAGGTTCTGGACACACTGTAATCGACCTCTTCAAGAAGACAAACTTTGCAATTATATGAAACCCAAAGTCCAAAGAGGGACAAGTAGAGAAAGGACTGGACTGCAGTCTTTCAACATGGAAAAAAAAAGAAAAGAAAAAGGCATCAAGTTAACTTCAATGAGCCCAAAGTAAAGAACCATAAACTCCACATGAAGCTTTTTTTATCAGGGGAAAAAAGAAAGAGGAAAATTGTTTGAAAGAGCAGACTTAAAACAGCCACTATAAAGATGGGGGTAAAAAAAAGAGCTTACCACACCAGGAGAGTGGAGATAAAACAAGTCCTTGCAGGGTGTGTAAAAACACTGCCACTACGTCCTGGAACTGGCTGCACATCAAAAGCAGGAACCACTTCTACTCTCGTAGTAAAGCGCCGGCAGAATGTGTGATGCATTAAAATCTTTATCTGGCCCCATAAACCTCGCCCTCGTTTCCTAAATGATCCCCAGCAGTGAGTCGGCCCGCATGGCTCACAGCCTGTTGCTCACACGTATGTAAGAGGAAGTCGCTTTGTTTTGGTTCTTTCTAATGCGTTTGCTTCGGTGTGCACGGGTATTTTTCTTCAAAATTCCCTTTAAAACTTCCCTAAAAACTGAAAGTGAAACAGAGAGTTTTGCAAAAGCTACACGCTGGTTTATTACGGCATAATCCCTGCTATCTGATCTCACATAAATGTAGCGGAATGCACTCATACAGGTAGTCATGCCCTCTTAACTTTTCCACAGGGATCAGATCAGAGTTAAGCTTCCCCTGACCAACATAGATCTATGGGTTTCCCTGCAGTCTGACTCATGATTTCAGTGTTGAAACAAAAGAAACAAAAAAAACAAAACAAACAAAAAGCACAACCAAACCGCTTCCCCCAAGTACAGACCCATGACAGGCAGAAAAACTTTGATAGGAGGTGATGGTTTTAAAGCAAAATGAAAATAAAGGGATTACAATGTTATCATTTCTGTGATAAATCACCTGTCTAACCTATATCGGTTTTTTATAAAAAAAAAAAAAACTGGTTGATGCATTCAAGGACTAAAAATTGTGGGAATTGTTAGAGTTCAATTGTTTTTAGTGGACCCAGTGGCCTTTGACAGTGAGATGAGATGAGAACAGACAGACAGACAGACAGATAGAAGGCCACAACACAATTATGCACAATGCCAAGGTTTTTTTTATTGGGAGACTCAGCCATTATTGTAGATTGGTGGGAAAATAATATAGTTTTTGCTTTTAGTTGTTTCTTTACAAATAAAAATCTAAAACTGGGGCGCACTCGTGGCGTAGCGGGTAGCGCGCCCCATGTTTGGAGGCCTTATCCTCAACGCGGTCGACCCGGGTTCGAGTCTGACCCGCGGTCCATTGCCGCATGTTTACTGTCAATAAAAGCGAGCCACTAGAAGCCGCAAAAAATGAAAGAAAATAAATAAAAAAATAAAAAATCTAAAACTGGTGAGCATTTTCTATTCAGCTGCCTTTGCTCTGCTACCCTTGAATACAATCTAGTGCCACCATTTGCCATTAAAAGTCACACATATTACAGTGAAAAAGGTAAAAGCTGAAGGGGTGTAAATACTTTTATATCATCAGTCTTTGCTCTTTTGTTGAAAATGTCAATGTGCCCCACCCCACACACAAAACCTAAGCAACACAAGAGCAAACGGCACTATACTGACACCATGAAACCATTTTGTGTTTTGTTTTAGCTCTAAAAGCAGGAAACCTGAAAGAGGTTACTGAAAAACCTCAGCGTCAACAAAAACACAACAAAGTCACAAAACAAGCAGGAAATTAAAGTTTCAAGTGTGAATTTCTTTGACTGGGCCTTAAAAACCAGAGCAGTGGTCTGCTCCAACACACCGACTGATACCAGCTCATCTGGCCATCGCAGCTTGACTGCTGCACGCTGGTAGCCATTTGTTTCAGGCGCGTGGGGCGAGGGTGTCTAAATCCTCAACACTGAATCAGAGGGTGCATACGGGCAAATGCGGCTCCTTTCAGCAAACGTAAACTTCCTTAAAGAACAAAAAAGGAAGCTTTCAGTTCCCCCTGCGGGCACAACTGTGTTCAAGAATGCCTTTTGTTCCCTTAACTGCTTCATTTTTGCCCCTCGGGTCACAGCCTAAGACAAAAGAGCGCTATGTTGCAGATGTAAACCGCCTCCATTCACTTCTCGGACGACTGGAAACGGGCAGTGAACCGGTCGGCACGTGTTCGTCAGCCAATGAACCTCACAGGTGTGCCGCTGAGAAGCTACCTGTGAACACGCCCACACAGCACCTCTACCAACGACGACAGAGAAGCGCAGAGGTCCTCCTTTAGTGTTACATTCAGGCTGATTCCCAGAGAAATTCAATAGAGGCATTACAATCTTATTTCCAACACCTGCCATTACCAGATAATGGAAAGTAATCGTTTTTGTTTTTCTTTCTCCAGCCCACAATGATCCAGTTTCTCGGTGGAGCTCACGGTACTTCCCTGATGAGCCGAACTAGCGTAAAGGCAGAGAAATTCCCGGAACATGTGATAAGACCTGGGGAATGATTCACAGACCTGGCACTCAGACAGACATTACAAGTGCGCTCATGTAACTACATTTGTCCCAGTGAGAGCACACAGACGCAGGTATGAGCTTTACACAAAGAGAAAGGAAGCTGCACCGTCCAAGTGCAGCTTAATTAGCTTTAGAAAAACTAAGCTGTCAGGAAACCACTCCGAGCAGACACATGCATTTCTAGCCTAAAACAAAAGGACGGGCGCCCTGGAATCGTCCCGTTTCCACGGCGGGCCCCGCTGTTCTCTGAAACAGGTCGAATGTTGACGTTTTATTCCAACGGTGCTGGAAGAAAAGGGAACATGTCGAGACACGTCCAAAAAAAAAGCTCAAGTGTTAATACCGAGAAATAAAAAGGGGAAATGACCCTCGGCCAAAAGTGAACATTTGACGAGTGGAAATAAACCACATAAGCGTCTTTGAAGGCTCCTTTTCCACGTTCTGTGTGGGTGCTGTGGTTTCCGGTTACCTGCTGAGACACAGAGGGTGGTGAGCATGTGAAGGAGCAGATGGCTGATTAGGGAATCGCTCCGCTCAGCTAAACGCTCCTCAGCTTTCCTCGCTGGGACACAGCTGCCAATTGTTTTAAAGGGGAGACCCGGAGGGTCTGGGAAAGCTTGGGACCCCAGAGGTCACACTCGGCCCGTGTTCAGTGAGCTGGTAGAAGAATTCGTTCCTCTAGAACCTTATTGTAATCTGTCACGTTACAACCACAAACCATAACGTCTTTTATTGGGTTTAAATGTGAAATACTATTTTTAAATAGTATTACTTTTTTAATTAGTATTACTAATTTTAAAATAATTCTTTTAGAAATGAGTGTGGCATAGATTTACATTTAAACTAGCGACGGGCGACGATGGCCAAGTTTTAAACATGGACCTCTTGGTTGAAACACAATGACCCGGTGCTTAGTAAGCACTAGCACGAGTTTAGCACCACTCACCTATAAAGTCCAGATCTGCAGAGTGTATGACCAATAAGGGTCCAGTTGATGGATCCATCCACCTGAGCTGTGGATCTCTGCGGCTCCTTCAGAGTTAAGCCGGGTGTACACTGTACGAGTTTTTCAGTCGTGGTACTTATATACATCTCAAACTGTGCGACGGAACCGCGGGGTTTCAAAAGTTCACCGCTCACGATCTGTGCGGCGCGACGCTCGGACGAGACCGGACTGCTCACACTGTACGTCGTCCCCCCTCTGGGACCGCTCGCTGTGGTGGACAGAGGCAGGCGAGCGACGGTAGGTGACAGGGACCCAGAGCAGGGGTTCGAGCCCAGCTCTGGCGAGGCCCGCAGGAGGCACCGGGCATCGGGGGAACGGAGGGGAGAGAGAGGAGGGACGAGACGCACCGGCGGCCGCGCGGCACGGCAAGTCGCCTGGCCCGCACCCCCCCAAGCAAGCGGAGGAGTGCCGAAACATGCGGCCAGCGCGTTGCGCGGACCGGACGGCTCGCCCTCCCCAACACCGGCCGGAGGTTGCTTCAGGGACGCCCGCTTCCCTCCCTCCGCTGGCGGGGACGGAGAGGAGGGGAGGGCGCCCCCTCGTAGCTCTGCTTGAACAGCAGGATGCGCTCACGAAAACCTCACGACAGCCGACTGAATTTCAAACATGTTTGATTTTCACCGATCGTCCGATTCCTGATCGGGAGGTAGTCGTGAGAAGCCAGTCCCCCCTCCTCCCCCCCTCTACGATCAAGCTGAAATTCGGCCCGATTCAAAAAATGCTCGCACGACTGAAGAATCGGCCCGAAAAGGGGAAAAACTCGTACAGTGTACGCCCGGCTTTACCTGGACCTCCTGGCTGCTTCTGACGAACTGATACGGATATTATTCTGCCATTTTCTCCATTTTCGGACAATGGCTGGAGCAGTTTGAAGCTTGTGACGTTTAGAGGTAATCTGGGCCGATTTCAGCTGTCTTCATGGTGCCGTCTGTTTACTGATGTGCTCTGAGCAACCTAACTGGATAACGTCTTAAGACAACTGGTGTCAAAGTAAAAGCACGACACTCTTTTCAGGTTTGTATTCTTAAACAATGTATTTTTCCCCCTGGCTGTACATTGAAGGCGGTAGTTGAACGAACAGAAGCAGCCAGACCATCCAGACAGCCGGAGCTTACGCCTGAACTCCTCAACCGTCTTCTTACGCTTCCAAAGTATGAAACAGAATCCCAGAAAAGCGGCGCAAGAAAGAAACTAATCCGCTTTCAAAGACAAGACCTCTGAAAACTCTCGGCGTTTAGCCGTGCTCATAAGCAGCAAGAATGTGGCGGTTCTGTTTGTTATTAACCACCGCAGCATTCTCTCGCATGCCTCTTGGGTTGCACTCTTACACGGCCCAGAGCCTGGATGTGTTTTAGGAAAAGCAAATGAGCGTTGCTTCGCAGCGGTGGTCATTACACAGAGGGACACTGAGATAGCCTCGGTGGCTGGGAGCCAGGGGAAACAGCAGTGGCATGTCTGGAATTTGACTTGGACGGGGAAAAAGATGTGGTTTAGACGAGGCCGCAAACACCGAGCACATGACGGGGGTCTCTGAATGACTTACTGTTACACCCCCCCCCCCCCCTTTCTGCAGCAGTTACCTTTCCTCGCGAGGGGAAACGATGTGCTGGCTAATATCGCCCCCCACATTTGGTAGCGATTTGCTCAAATGGCTCGGCACGGCTCAGGGGCATTCGCGTGGAAGCGTGGGACGTATGGAATGCACAGATAAGTGAAGAAGTGAACCAAAAAAAGCAGAAAGTCGGACCCAAATGGTCAAAAGTCAACACAATCTTGCAAACTCTCACAACAGAAGCATCTGAGGGTCTTTAAAAGCAGCGCTGACACAAGCTCTGATGGGTATCACGTTCCCTCGCTGTTCTCTGGTAATATGAGCCCATAATGATTAAACCTAATCTCCACATAAGTCCCCTAAGATGTAATCGCTTACCTCTGTGGGTCTTTGCCTTCATCCACATCGTGTTCGCCGCCGCTTCCGTCGCCTCTCGTCCGGCCGTCCGCCGTCGGGTCCGGCTCGCGGCTGGCGCTCTGCTCGGGGGGCTCCGGGGCAGCGGGGGGCGGGCTGTCCCCGTCCCGCTCGGCCAGAGGGGTGCGGCGCCCCTGGCTCCCCGCGCTGCACACGCTGCCGCCGGTGGATCTGTGGTGCTCCTCCGCCGCCCCTCCGGCCTGCCGGGCCTCGCTGCACCGCTTCATGGCCTGCAGCTGGGAGAGGGGCACTATGTCGGCTCCCTGGGGCCGGTGCCAGACCGTGCGGCGCCCGGCGGAGTTGTAGTAGTAGAAGCGGCCGCTGTGGGGGTCGAACAGCTCCCACCACTGGTTGCCGTCTGCCTGGCGGACGGGGACTCCGGGCGGGGGATCCCAGCCGCATTCGCCCGTGGTCAGGTTGACATACATGCGCTCGCGGGAGCGCGGCTCCAGGATCTCCACCCAGTCAGAGCTGAGGACAAACGAGGGACAGGGTGCAGCGTTACCGGCAGGTAAACAAAGCAAACAAAAAAAAAAACACACAGTGTATTCAACCGATGCGACGCGATCCCCCTTTAGAGGTCGCGGCCACGCATGAGCGCTGATCAGGTAGGCGGTAAACAAGCCACGCCGTTAGGCAGACTGAGAGCTTCAAAAACACACGTGTCCATATGGACAGAGCGTTGGACCGCTGCGCTCCCCACGCACGTCCATCTGTGTGCGTGCGTGCCTTCAGTGATGTCATCTCTGCACCGTGGAGACGCAGAGCGACGGAGCGCTACGCCGGCGCTCCCTCAAACCAGGAGGCAGGTGGAAACGTCGGCGGGAAGCCGGGCACGCAGCCAGCGGAGGCCGAACAGACCCGTAAGCTCTGGGTGCGCCACATAAACCGCCGAGCTCAGCTGCAAGCGCCGAGTCAGCGCAATGCACGCAGGACACGAGAGAAACTGAGGGGGGAGGAGGTGTAGCAGACAAAAAGAGAGGTGAAATCATCAATTTCTGATGATTGCTATTTCTCTTTAAAGCTGTATTATAAGTAGAGAAAAGAAAAGCATTTAAACATCTCTGTCAGGCCTCCCATTAATGATTCTTTATAATTAATAGGGAGGCGATGTCTTACAGTGTGAGCGAGAACAATGTGTGTAAAACCGCACTCTTTTAAGCCTTTCCGTTATCTGCTCAAAGTCTCGCTCTCTCTCTCTCTCTCTCTCTCAGCACGAATGGACACGTTCCTTTAAACAGGTTCTTCCTACTTTCTGACTTTATTGTCAAACACTTCACTGACAGTGAAACTAACTAACTTTGAATCTTCTTCGCTCCATAACTTCCGCACTGAGGAGTGTTGTCAGCACGGCCCGATGGTAATCGAGGTTATGCTGCATTCAGGCAAGCCGCTTATTTTTCTGTACAACTCTAATTTTCTGGTTTTCTTTGAGACCTGACCTGTGTTTCTAAAAGAACGCGGCATTAGGTTTATGTACTCAAAAAGCAGGAGGGTCTAAAATCATCTAATTAGTTTTTTCAGTCTCTGACTTTCTGTTGACAAACAGAAAATTCTTGGGTTTCAATCACTAGACGGCTGAATGGTTGTATTAACAAGAAACGCTCAACACAAAGCTGACAGAAAGAAATAGATTTGCATCAATGAGGGGATTCTAAAAAAGCTGCAAACATTTCATACGACGGATCCATTAAGGATTATGCATCACATCCGTCTTTTACCTACAGCTGTAAAAGTAGGAGTTTCAGACAAAGATCTATGCTGTAAGTTTCTTCTATACCTGGCCAGGTTATTCATAGGATAACAAGAGCTCTTTAACTAAAAAGTAAAATGCTTGAGAACAGGCAGGAGCTGTGTATCCAGGTCATGCAACTCTTTACTAAACTTGTTTCTTTCATCTAGTTCACCAGCGGAGGCCTTCAGAAAGCCAGCCCCATTCATGTGGGGGGGGAAGGCGTCTGCGAGCAGCTAGGAGGAGTCCCTCACCGAGGCTCAGCAACGCAGGACATGTTCACCCACAGAGGACCGCTTCCAGGCACCCAACATATAATCTGCTCTCTTCTCACACAATGACCACTTGAAGATCCTGGCAAGACGAGCTCCTTTCTTTTCTTCAGCGCCCCACCCAACTCCAGCTAAACATCTTCAGCAGAAAGGGCCCGCGGGGATGAACTGGTGTCGCCGGAATCTGCGGCACATTTGGACCTTTGCCCAGTTTCCAGCTCCTCTCTCCGAGGAGAGGAGAAGAGAGGAGGCCTGCTGTCCAGACTACCTGGGCTGCTCAGAGGGAGCAAGGAGCTTAGCGTGGATCAGAGCACCTCCACGGTCCGACGAATACGCACATGGGCTGCCGGCGCTCACGCCAACTCTCCGCTCAGGCTCAGAAATAGACACCAGAGAGTGGTGCCGGTCCGCTCTGCCAGATCCACAGCGTCACCCTTCCTGGCAGCGGCCCTGTGGGAACTACAGCTGCTCTCCTAGAGGAGCGCTGCGCTACCTGTTCACCAGGCTTTAAATATCACCTTCTGTGTGATCCGCTGCCAGAAGCAGCCTCCGGCACTTCCCACCCTAATAAACCGTCCAGGTAAACATGGAAGCGGGACTATAGGGGCCTTCCACATACCGCTTTCCCATGTGGTCCCCTGCCCTCTGCTGAGAGGCCATCTGTTTCCACCCCCACCCCCCCACCCCCCCTACACAAGCTCTAACCTCTTGAGGACGTGCCGTGTGTTCGTTTGCCGGCAGTCTGAATCGATCACCCGTACGTTTGTGAGGAAAAGGCCAGGTGTGCGTGTCTAAGGACAAAGCTGCCATTCTGGGGCCGGGACACGACTGCAGAGGTCCCAACAAGGAGCGCAAACTGCTAGAAGATGACTCACAGCCTGATTGGATCGGCAACACTTAATGGGTGGGACGCCTGGAATATAATGGGCCATTCAAAGCGAAGTCAACAGTCAACACCCCCCTCCATACATACCAGAGGCTTCATCCTTTTATTGCTCCCCGCCTGCCGAGGAGACGCTCCCACACTGAGAAGCCGAGCTCTTTGTGCTGCATTCAGCCCCGTTTAGCCGCGTTAATCGCCGCTTTCTGCAACGGCCAACGTCGCAGCCTGAGCCTGTGTCTGATGAACTCCGCGTGAACGAGATCAGCGAGAGGTCGGTCCCCGAGCCTAGGAGCGTAGCAGCGGCAAAGGACTGCTCCCTTTATGTAAATAAACAGCACTTAGAGCTGAGAGCTAGCCTGCGGGGCCTCTGTTCATATGAGCAGATAATCGCCGCTCGGGCTCTTGGATTAATACTGAAGAGCACTAAAAAAAAACAAGCAAGTTCCTTTAATAAAAATATGATTGAAATAAGCTTCAATCTTCTTTTTTTAATTTAAACTGAATGACTAGATTAGTTTACCTTAACTGTCCTCCATCCGTCTTCTACACCCACACAACCCTGCCGGGATTGTGGAGGGGTACTTTTATGTAAGAGCTCTTATAAACCCCCGCACCAAAAGTGGGTCTCTGGCGCTGTTATTTTGGGGGCAACAGGCTGAAAAGGTTGGGAATCCCTGCCGTAGATAGATCACCAGTCCATTAAAGGGCCAACTTACTGCCGTTTGTGCACCAAAGTGGTTCCAGTGCCTAACAGGAGCTCCTATAGAGCCACTTCTTAACTGGTACTGTAAAAAAAAAAAAAAAAAATGTATGTATATATTTGACTACATGATTATATACATCTCGTCCAATTAGGGATCCTTCCCCTCGTCTCTGCTGTGTTTTTCATTGGGTCTGACCACAGAAGAAAGTTGAGTTGTCCCAGCAAACAGATGCCCAAATATCACCAATCCAATTTACCCCCCCCCCCCCCCCCCACACAGGCCTAATTAGCTGATCTCATCGGCACCGGCAGCACAGGAAATGAGAGCTAAACTTATTTTACGGCAGAGCCCATCGCAGCCTGTGTCGATTTAAAATGACCGACGGCGATGGAGAAGTGAGCCAGAAATGGCGTTTATGGATTCACTAGGACGTCGTCGGCTGATGCTTTTTCCCCGGGTAGCACACTGACCTACTTAGTCTGAGTGAAAAGAGATAAACGGATGCTGAAAGAAGTTTTATAACAAAAATAGCAATCTTTATTTGTCATGGCATCAACGTTTTTGTGTCCTCTTGATTTACCCGTCCCTCAGGGAGCATTGTGGGGCTGCAGGGACTCAGGCTGTGGGACTTACAGCCTTCCCAGGACGCTAAAATCTCTACTGGCCAATCAAAGTTTCACAAAAAGAAAGGAGCCCAGCTATAAGATTCGGATCATTACATCTCTGCCTAATATTTATGTTTCAAACCGCAGGAGGAAGCCAGAGTGCCCAGAAAAACCTACGCATGGACGAGGAGAACATGCAAAGTTTAACCAAAGCGGTCCGGGCTGAGATTTGAATGCTGTGAGACGGCTGGAGCTGCAAAAAACACATCATGGAGCAGGCAGAACAGAAAAGAAGGGTCGTCTTTGTTAGCCAGGACTCGTAAACAGTACTTTGTGCATGCAGACGCCACATGACTGCATGTAAATGAGCCGCGGTCGCATGGGCCTCGGGCCGTCTCTCTGAGTGGAGGGGCGAACGTGAAGGAAAGGCCGAGGACGGCAGAGAACTATTCGCTTCCTGCTGCAAATGCTCATAAATGGCCTGGAATGCATTCTGCTGAGGTTCAGCTCCAACTACAAGGTTTCATGTCGACCTAAAATTAACTTGCTACCCAGGCGGTCTTATGACTGAGGAAGACAGCACCTGATTCACCTTGGGGTGGGGGTGGGGGGGTCCTGCAGAAGCAGGCCTCTTTCTGTTGCAGGGACTTAAGGGAAGCAAACGTTTCTCAGTCGCTGAACAGCGGGTCATTATGCTTCAAGTGACACTTCTGTCTGTGCCCAGAAGCACTGAAGAAGCAGCAAACGCTAAGAAATCCAGAATCTGTTTTACCCCAGTAACCCGCCCACTCCTTCGCCCACGGCGCTCCCCGTCTCCCGTTCGGGTCAAGGAGACGCTTCAGCTGCATGGTCTAAAAATAAGGCCGGGCAAATTGTAAACTCACGGCCAGGACCAAGAGGTACAGGGACGAAACACACACACACACACACACACACACACACACACACACACACACACACACACACACACACACACCGTCCCAACCCTCATATCAGTCTCAGCCTCAATGTGCCACAGGCTTCCAGAGGGAGGAATAAGGCCTCTATTGCGCAGATTTTACCGTCAGCTCCAAAAATAACCCGGAGTGAGGGCAGTTTTCCCACAGCGAGGGAAACAACATGGAATCTGCCCCATTGTTCGAACGCCAACGGCGAAGTGCAAATGGCACTTCTCCCAGTCGCTGTAAACACGGAGCGCTGGACAATGCAGGGCTCTGGAAATAGGGCAACGAGCAACCATGGGTCATTGTCCACTTCTGGGTGTTTGAAACAAACTCAAATACCAAAGCAGTTGTTTGGTTTCAACAAAGAGACAAAACAAGGCGAGCCAGAACAGAAAGAAAAAGAAACGAGGGCAGAGCGCTACAGCCTGGACTCTAGCGGCAGCGTTCAGTCAGATCATCAAGTAGCTGCTGAATGGCAGCTTTCTGCCTCGTTGCCACTCTGGCATGTTCTGATGGACCGATACGCCACCTCCAGAATGAGGAGGCGTACACTTTGGCTTTTCCTAATGGCGACATAACGGACAAAAGCTGCCAGGTACCCTAAAACAGGCATGCCCAAATGGCCAGGGGGACATTGGTGCGCCCCCCCCCCCCAATCTGCATTTCAAGAAACATTTGGTCCAGGTGTCTGAACATGGACCAAATGTTTTTAATTGGGCCAAAATTATTACAGAAAAAATAAAATCCTACAATTTAAAATGTTAAGTACTACAAGGTATTCATATTTTAATAAACACAATTTTAATATTGTCTTTAATGTCATATTAACATCTGTCCAATCATATTTAACAAGTCAAATGCAGACTTTGGTGCAATAAAATCTGCTTTGAATTCAATTGTTAAAATTCGCTGTGTTTTCAGAAAGCAACTGACCCAAATACTGTTCTTATACTGTGAGACCAAAAAGAGTAAAATTTATTTTTGTTAAAGAGTCAAATTAAATGATTCAAAATAATCTGTAAACTGGATGAACATATTTTAATACGACAAATGAGCAAAACCCTTTTTTTTTATTTTTGGATCCACAATGATTTACACATTCATTTCCTACAAAAAAAAAAAAAAGAAAAAAAAAAAAATCGGACTAAGTTATTTATTTAAAATGATCATGATGATTTTGCAGACCAGGTTAAAAATGTAAAACGTTTTTGGTTTTGGCCCTCGAGTTACTTTGACTTGACAATTTTGGCCCATGTACCAAAAAGTTAGGACCCCCCACCCCCCCTCCTGCCCTAGAACCTCCTCCAGCAACAGAGCCGCTGCCTGGTAGGGCTGAACAATTAATCGCATTTTCAATATATTCACGATTTTAAAAAACGCAATTTCCAAATCGCAGAGGTCAGCAATTTTTGGCTATGTAACAATTAGTGAATCAGACGCGTCCTTTAGGTGTTGGTAAAATGTTTGAAGTGGGTTTGCCTCCACATGGAAGGGAATACAGTTGCAGCAGTGAGATAATCTAATTTTATTACTTGTTTTAGAGTTTATATAATCATACAAAGCATTAAGTACAGGTCAATCAGTTTAAAACATAGACTTGCTTGTTGGTTGGACTTTATGTTCAACAAGGATTGATGTCCAAATCAACTAAAGCTGTTCTCTTGAACAATATTCTGATCAATAGAAACATTAAAAGTTCTTGTTTTAAATAGTCCTTGTTTACAAACATCTTTAGTTAGAGGCCATTTTTGTTGCTTGTGGTTAATGCAGAGAAAAGTCAAAATTTTGACTTTGCAATTTTGGTTGAAATACATCGTAGACAGAACGCAATCATTTCTGCACCAAGTTTAGATGCTGTAGGTCTTTTAGCAACTAATCCACACAGCGAGGAAACAAATTGATTTGTTGCTTGCATATGTTTAAAAAGACATTATAAATTAAACCGGGGAGAAAAAAATTGCATTAAATCGCAAAATTAAAGAAAAAAACAAACAAAACACAATTAGATTATTTTCCAAATATTGTTCAGCCCTACTCCCTGGGACCGCTCCTGACGGACCGGGCCAGGCGGCGCTCCCACTCTGGGTTCTCCACCCCCCCCCCCTCAAATCATCTCACCGCACGGGGAGGAGGAAAAAAAAAAAAAAAACCTATTAAAGATTGCACAACTCAGAAACTCCGGGGTTATTTTCCCCCGCGGAGCATGCAGAGGCCTGTGAACCAAATACGAGACATGATCTGGCAAAAAAACAGACTTCTGTTTGGTGGCGGATCAAGCATGTACAAAGTCTATTCAGCGCGGCTGCTAGGCAACCTGCTTATCTAAATACTGTAGAGCAAAGAGCGAGGGGGGGTGGGGGGGCAGGGAGCGGCGCAGAGCTTGGCAGCGGCCCCAGGACCTGTAACTGTAGACCCGCTTCTGTGTCCGGAGCAAACCGCCCTGAAACCAAGACGTCCTGCAGGAGGACAGGCCAGGGTGAGGTGCAAGACGCGTGACCGGACCGGGCTCCAGCTCACCGCCCAGATGTCCACAACAATCCAGAGAGAGGGGGGGGGGGCACATACCTCACATGACAGAAAAACGTCCTGCACCTGCTGCCGCTCACACATTCTCCAGAGCTTTTGTTTAACACCTCCCATTCCGATCATGTTGGGTTGGGTTGGGGGGGGGGGGGCACCCGCAGCATGGAGCCGTCCTCTCTGGGCTTTCTGAGGATCCTTCAAAGTGTTATGTTTCCAGTGCCAGTTGTTTTTGTCATTTTTAATAAAATCAGCAAAAAAAAAACAAAGTGTCTGGTCTGAACTGAAAAAAACCAAAAAAAAAAAAATGTTGCTGTAAAGTAGAACGCAAATAAACCTGCAGGGAATCGGCTCGTTGGAACAGAAACCGAGACTTTGGGCTCTTCAAGGTGTTTTTAAACAACGTAAATCACAAACTGACGAGGAAAGCTGAGTAGGGATATAATCTCCAGTAGGATCCTTCTTTTGCCGCCTTGTTTGTTATTGATATAGAGAAACACCATCATCATCTAGTCATGTGACTTTTGATACTGGACTGATTTATAGGTACGCCTTATGTTGCCTAAACAAATACCCATTCTTCTGGAAAAGGTCAAACATATTGGGCTGGACTGAAAATGGTTATCCATGTTTCGCTGGAGACGTAATAGAGCCGACGCTGTTCTCTTCAAAACATTTCATTGGTGGAGCATAAAAACAGAAGGTGGATTATTTAATGACTTAATGCTCCTCTGGTGTGGTCCTCGGCCTTCGTGGTGCGGTTTGCCCAATAACGTCTGAGGCCTTCAGAAAGCCCCGCCTCGGTTCCACTGAGCTTTTACTGGTTAGGTGGCCTGTTTTAGATTTTATTACAGGGCGTCAGGCTAAGAGGGGTTGAAAACAAAGACAAGCCACACTTTTCAGAAACACTGTTGCTCTACCACACAGAGTCCTAGAGTGATACAGCGGAGTGCGTGGCTTTAAAGCGAGGAACAAGTGATACGCATTCTTTTGCAAGGCACAGTAACTCCGTTAGAGAGATGGATGTCTGGGAGGTATTCGCCCCCGCAGCAGACTACATAGACGCTAATGCTAGGCTTCAGGATGCCATTTACTTATCCTGATCTGTCTTTAACTTAATGTTGGCTCTCTAAACCAGACCCACACAAGGCTGCAGCACACTAGCAGCCTTCCTTACTTTTAATCGTTCCAACTCTGACTGACTTTGCAGATCCTCGTCTACTTTCTTAAACACCCGCTACAGTAAGAGACTCCTCAGAGTGGGATTGCTGGAGAGAATCGATGGCCTGAACTAATCCACAGCCTTTCCCCTCGTGCTTCAGACCTCCTCCGGTTTCCTCTTCCTCCCCTGCTCTTCAGCAGTTGTTGATGTCCGTTCCTCAGCGACGTTGGAAAAAAAAAAACGAGTTCCCTTCTTAAACACGTTTATCTGGACAGATAATTTATCTGAGCGGATACGTGTCACTGAGGGCGAACGGACCTTCAGAGATGTTTCTTACGCGCCTAAATGTGAAACAACCAGTCGGACCGGTTTGCTCGCAGCGCCGCCGGGCCGCCACATACAAACTAGTCTGAGCGCCGGATTGGGCTCCACATAACGCAAGGTGAGGAGAAAAATCCGTGCACACAAAGACCAACGGAACCCTTTTGAATTGTTCCGCTAACCACTACCCGATTAAAAACAAAACAACACGCTGAGTTGACGTGCTCACTGATAGGACCCAGAAGTGAGGAGAAACAGGTCAACCTGCCCCGGGTCAGTGTGTGACGACGGCCTTAACCTTGAGTTAAAAACACCACAGCACTGACAACAACTCAATGCAGAACAGGATCCTATTCCATTTATTTTAAATGTAATACCCAACAATATTCCCTACAGCTAAAAAAAATGTTAAATTAAATTCTTAACATTTTGATCCACAACAGCATTTTTGTTCAGCCATCTGACGAGCAGTGTGCAGCAACAGGTGGGACAGGGTAAAAGCAACAGCAACTATTTACTCTCTTGTAGCTAGTTTGCATTAAACCGCCATACATCATTATGGTGGTTTAATGCGTCATTATCTAATTTGCATGTTTGTTCATACATTTGTGACCTAGGAGGAGCTTCTACCAAGACAGAAAAGTTATTAAAAACAGTGATTAAGTGTGTTTCGGAACTAAAAAATTACCTTTACAAAATGATTTGTTAATTAACGGCACAGACCAAAAAAGACAGTTATTAGAGGCACACAAAGTGAACGAGGTGAATAAGTGATTGAAGCTGTGTGGGAATCATATTCAGGGAATTGTTTTAGTGCAACAGTTTCAGAGACAAAACAAAGACTACTTTAAAAACTACTTTTAGGTGACAAGTCAGCAGCAGCTGTGCCTGTGAGACAGCGCTGAGGGAAGTAGGAACCCTCATAGCAGCTCTCACTGCTGCCTTAACACAGTGACTCCAGAAGAACCGGAGGTTTCGTTAGGGTGACCAGTCCCCGTTTTGGATGACCTGTTCTCGGAAATGTCCCTAAATTTCAGTTTACGATGATGGAGTAAAAAAGTTTAGCGCAACAAGAGGTATTTACCCGGTCCTGCTACTGTCCTGCCGTAGTAGAAGAGCTGAGCCAAACGCACCTTCCCCACTGCGTTGGCATTGCAGAAAACACAAAACAAACCACATCCAGACAGAAATTCTGCGCCGACGTCATCGTCTACCCGACTCCCCACCCCCAACAATCAGATGTCTCCGGTTTTCATTAGAGAAATCTGGTCACCATAGCTTTCGATAGAGTCGCCATTAAAACCAAAACGTTGCTAAAAGTTGCTTGTTACTAGTTGCTTTTTGAAAGAAAATTGCTAGAGGGGTCTGAAATATCACTAAATATAGCAACAAAGAGGCTAAATGGGCAACGCTGGACTGTCACCTCTAGTTTTCCTTTCCTCCTGAGAGCAGTGTTAGACAGGAAGGAGCATGTACTGTATAACCAGGTGTTGGTTATACAGTACATTTTAACAATCACGATATTTAAATTAATTTCAAACTTGGATTATGGTTAATACAAGTGTGCAAATATAGGCTATACATAATATATCATAAATATAACTCAAATACTTTATATTGTTTTCCATATATTTAAAAAAAATTCTGAAGGCTTTTCTTTTGTTGTGGCGGAGCACACAGATTGATTACATATAGTGGAAACCCTGAAGGCGGTGTATGTATACCACTAATGCCTGCTGATGCAGATTACACACATACCAAGGATCATACTGGAAGCACTTTGCCACATTCTAGCAGTCAAAGTCATTTAACCCGTTTGCTTCCCAAATACCTATGAATTAGATCTATGGGCCGTATATTTAAATGACCGAGCTCCACTAAACTTTTAATCTGGCAGCAAACCAAATTTTCGTACATACATAAATAAAATTAACAAGGCAAGAAGGGGCTAAAACTTTGGTAAACCTTAGTGATGGTGGCTGGCCTGTGCCCTAAGTGAAAAAAATGTGATACTGTGTACATAAGAATGTCCCATGAGGGCTCGTGATCATATGCATTACAAAGCCTTTGAAATAAAGCCTCTGCTGCAGCCTGTGATGGTACAGAACAAAGCCAACTGTTGTCGGATCAACAGGAGGACCCCCATTCAAGGACGTCTCTGTGCAGCCACCACATGAGGGGGGGCCAGCCAATCAGAGCTGGGATAGAGGGAGGAGTCTGGGTCATGTAGGAGAGGTCTGCGGCGACCTCCAACACCAGCTGCCCAAAATCCTAAACCAGAGAGGCTCTTCGCTTCTCCTTTGGCACAGAGTTAGACTCCATCCCACAGGGTCACTGAGACACCCCGGGCAAGGCCAACGTTTCCCATACTCCCTTCCAACAAGCGATTTTACATGGCCTGAGTGCATTCACTCCCAGGAGCTGCCAGAGGGTTTTAGGCCCCGCTGTAGCAAAGTGATTCTCCACGAGTTGTGAAACAAAAGCACTTAACCCCTCAGCAGATCCAGGAGAGGGTTTTTGTGTCGGCCCTTCAAAGTTACTTCGGTTACTATTGTATCTGCCCGGATACTGAAGGAGGAGAAGCAACGCTGACAGTTCTCTAAGGGGAGCGCTGTCAGGTCCGTCGTACGGCATCCAGCCCAGCCTCCAGGAACCTCCACCCTCCTCCTTCCAGTTCAGCCGAACAGTGGCCGTCTGTCTGAGGTCGCGTTCAGCGGCGGGATTCATCAACGCCTGGCTAAAAAACCCACCTCCTGTCGCGAGCCGACAACCAACGCAGAGACCCTTCAGGTCAGACGTGACAGTAGCATGAAGAGGCAGAGGACGGGATCAGAGCGTTCAGTCGGGCCTGCCCCTCTGTCCGCTACACCAGCTGTCACAAAGCGATCAATCCAATTCCTACTAAAAAAAAAAAAAAAAATAGAAAGTAATTGAGTTTAATAACTTTAGAGCTTCCACTCTACAACTTTTTTCTTGCCAAATACATTAGCCGCAAGTTTTTCAAAGCACATTCACGTGAAATTACCGCCATTTTTGATTAGCACCCGCAGCAGTTTGTAACATAACTTTAAGAGGAACCCGCTATTACCCCCCCCCCAGACAACGAAGACATGTTAAACGACGGCAGGGTCTAATAAACCCGGCGCAGAGCTCCGAGGCTGAAGCGGAGGCCAGTGGGGGGACGAGGAGCCGGGGCAGGATGTGCACGTCCGTTCGTACTGTCCTCTGGAGGAAGCGGAGAGCCTCCAGGATTAGAAACGCAGAACAGTCTGGGGAAGATGTTAGGGGGGGGGGGGGGGGGGATCAGAGTGTACCGAGAGATTAATATTTCCCAAATGGCAGAAGAACCCTGTAAGGCGTGGCTGCGTTTTTATGCCAGCCTGTTCCATTTACGCCAGGGGTGGCCAACACGGCGCCCGCGGGCACCAGGTAGCCCCCCCCTCCAAGGAACACATGCGGTGCCCTCAAACCTGTTCTAAAACTAGCACAACCCTCCAGTTAGCTGCATCTAAAATGTTATTTTAGTCTGTTGCTCTACACTGCAAAAATGGAACTTAAAATAAGTAAGATGTTCTTAACATTAGTGTATTTGTCCTTGATTTGAGCAGGTAAATAAGGTGATTTGCCAATGGAATAAGATTTTTGCACTTAAAATAGGACCAACTCATCTCCATCATCTTATTTACAGTGCAGGATGTCTAATTATCTTATTTTAGGAGTCAAAATACTCATTCCATTGGCAAATAATCTTATTTACGTGCTCAAATCAAGGACAAATGCACTAACTTTAAGAACATTTAACTTATTTTTAGATTCGATTTTGCAGTGTACTTTTGCATTTATATAGATATAAAACTAACAATATCTTAAAGAAAAAAAAAAGATTGCAAATGTGTTTACTGGTGAGCTCTTCTAGGTCAAAGGTCAGTACAGGTAGCCCTTTGTGTGACGCACAGCAGATGAAGTAGCTCTCAGTTTCAAAAAGGTTGGTGATCCCTGATTTATACCTTTAATGTCGTTTCTCTTCCGGCCGCTGACATCCCTAGCTGTAGCTGAACTGCCTGCCGTTCAGCCGTCCATCTGCGTGTACAGCTAGTTATCATCTCATTTAAATGCTGCCGAGGGGCGGGCATCATTTTGCGCGTCAGCCGCGAGCCCGCTGTGCTCAGGCGGGGCCGACCATCCCCCTAGCACCCAGAGGAAAGCGTGCCGCGACGAAAGCGGCGGTACAGGTGAAGATGAGCGCGTTTGACTTAAATCACCTTAGCCTCGTTACAGAGCCGCCGGCGCAGGTCACAGCCGGCGACGCGAGTCAAATTAGAAGGCCGCGTTGGGTTAAACAGGGCTGATCCAATGGATCTGAACAGGATTACAGCGCAGAAACAAAACAGACACTAAATCCAGTCATACTTTGTAGATGTCAAAGTGTTTCAGGCGCACTCCCATGGTCAAAAACACTTTCTTGTAAAACCAGTTTTTAAAAAAAAAAAGAAGGGGGAAAAATGGTTGTTCATTGTCAGATTTTCAGTAGGAATGTCCGGACTTGTCTTTGGCTCGGTTTTGATTCGTTTTGCCGGATGGGGTGGGGTTGGGGTTTGTTTTTCTTTTGTTTGAAACTGCGGCAGCGACCCATCAGGGTAAACGCTGAGGTAACGTCCTATTGAGATTCCAGCCTTTCACACCAACAGGCTCGTGAACGAAAGAGACACTCTGCTGTGGCGGCAACCACAAACGCGTCAGAGTTTGCGCCGTAAGACGGGGGGGGCGAGCCAGCGGAAATGGAGAGAGAGGGGGGGAAAATACATAAAAAAAAAAAGAACAGGTGCCACTAGGAACCAAGAGCTAGGCAAGCGCAGGGGCAGGGCGGGGGGGGGGGGGGGGGGGGGGCGACCCGCTGCCTCCAAGAAGCCGTGTCGGCACGCGGTGTCAAACTAACAGCTCCAGGCTATATAAACAACATCAATAGCTTTGTTTTTTTTGTTTTTTCAGATCTTGTGTGTGTGGAACAGATGTCAACATGAGGTCTCTGCGGTCTGACGACATGTAAAGTTACCACTAAGTACACGAGCAGGACCATTGATAAAACAGAAGAACCTGTCCGTATCACTGCCACGGCTCCATCAGCTGAGCCACGACAACACACCCAGCGAGGATGTACACACCTTAAAAAACAAACACAAAAAAAACAGAATACAGGTTTGGGAAATCCGGTGTGCGTCTGCATCGAGTTCCCCCTTACTGAAACGCCTCTAAATAAAATGCAGCACCACTCATCCCCTGATTAGTAATGCGACGTCTACCTTATTCTGAGCACAAACTGATTGGGAGAACGTACGCAACAGAATGACATCAAGGAGAACACTACGAGGGGGAGAAACTAACATGGCCCATGCTGGCTCAGGAGGAGCCGCAGAGACCTTCGGCTCGGGTGGGACGGGGGAAAAGCCATTAGCCGCCCGCGCCCTCCGCAAATCGGCCGTCTGTGAAAGCGCGTCAAGAACAGAATTATGCATTGTGTAAAAAAAATAAAAAAGCAATAAGAAAGCCCGTGTGCGGTTCTCCACGAGCCATGTGGGGAACACGGCAAACGTGCGTGAGAGGAGGCGCTCCGGTCAGGCCAGCCTTCAACACAGCATCCTCACAGTCAAACATGGTAGCGGCAGCATTATGCTGAGGGACAGGGACAGGAGAAGCTGGTCAACGGTGCTGGGAACATGGAGCCAAGTGATTCCCGGAGAGAAAACCAGGTGAAAAGGACAGGACAACATCCCCAAAGTGACAGCCCTGCATTACACCCACTGCTTTGCGTTTTTCTATCACATGAAATCCTAATAAAAATACACTGACGTTTGTGCTTTTTACAACTGCTATGCTTCCAATGAGTGAGCTGAGAACCCAGGGGGAGGAAAAAAAGAAAAGAAATCACTGGGCAAAGTTTTTAAAGCAGATGGTGAAGACATCGTAGAGAATGTGAAGCCCTTATGGCTGAGGCTTCAGGAGCCACCGGCCAGGACCGGAGCGACACATGATGGGAGACTGTGGGACGTTCACTGGCCTCCAGAAACCACAGCAGAGAGCAAAGTTAGTCCAGCAAATTACTGGGGGAGATCAAAGCCGAGCCCGGCTCTGCGGCTGCGGCTGCTGCGACTTCATTTGGAGAGAATTAATTTCAAGTCGCGCTACAGCTGCTGCTGTAGTTAGGGAAGGAGGAGCTGCTGTTGGTTTCTGAGGAAAAAAAACTGTTTTCTCCGCTAACTGCGACCAAACCAACACGGACGGGAGTAATAAAAACTAGCAAACACTTTTAAAAAATCAAATTCACAAGTTTCCTCGCTATTACGCCTTCTGCGGCATCCCGGTGAACCCAGCGCTGAGCTCGCTGCCTGTCGGGATGGCAGCGAGCTCAACTTTCCGCCTCCAACCAACCAACTAACTCCACGGCGCGTTCAGACGAATAAAAGCGGCTAAACTCACCTCGTTTCGGCCATTTCTCACATTGTAACCGAAGCGGACCCGAAAGAAGAAACTCCGCGCTGCTTGTGGAGGGTTTAGTTTCCTGAGCGGTGTGTAGAGGACGGTCCTCCCCGCCGCTGCCTGCCTGCCTGCCTGCCTCAGTCCGACATGGAGTCTCCGCCTCTCCACGTGAATCATGCGGTCTGGATGGGGGTCACCCGGCCCACCACCCCCCACCGGGAGACTCACACGGCCCACCACCCCCCACCGGGAGACTCACACAAAACTGCCCCCCAACCGACTCCGACTCCTCCTTTACTCCACAGCACCCACCCACCCAGTCCCGGACTGTCCGAAGTTGTAAAGCAGCTTTTCTAGGCGGCAGAGCTGCCTGCCATGTTCAGTGTGGGCAGAAGCAACAAGGACGTCGCCTGAAGTTGCCCAGCAACCATGACTTCAGCATCTAACATGGCTGCTGGCACCAAAGACTTTGCTAATTGTTACCAGAGTAAACAATAAACTCCTAATTTGTTGTATACCGCTCAGGGGTGCCGTAACAAATTTTGGGCTCCATGACAAAAAAATAAAAATAAATCTAAATCAGGGGCCCCCACCATGGTGCCCACGGGCACCAGGTACCCCCCAACAAGGAACATAGGTGGTGTGTCCCTTACGAAAGAAAAATATATTTACCAATATATTACTCAAAATATATTATACTATATTTTTCTCTACAATATATTAAATTCTTTATATATTATATTCTTTATATATGGAATTCTTTATATAAGAATTATATATTCTTTATATTCTTTATATATAAAGAAGAGATATTCTTTATATATTGATGAAACATATTTTGCAATATATCATATGGTGAGTTAGGGTTAGGACGTCCTCGTGGACGTCCACAAGCCTGTTCAGAGAAAACAGCACAACACTCCAGTAAGCTGCATTTAAAATGCTATTTTATTCAGTTGCTCCTCCTTTTTGATCACACTTGCATTTACATAGATTTAAAAATGACAAAAGCATGGATACAAAGGATTGACTGATCTCTGGATATAAAGGGTAAGATTGTGAAATGCATGCTACTGACTGCTTACTAACTTTTAGTGATCCTACAAATATGAAACAAGAAGCTCAAACTAAGTTCAAACAAACATCAGGAAACCTCTTTATCAGAGTGGAAAATACAACGTTAAACATCATCCTGTACCTGCCATGGACTCTCATCTTTTGTCTTATCAGTATTAATATTTCTGCTACTAATAATGTATGCGCAAGATGATATCTGTTTTGTTTTAAATAAACTCTTTGTTTAATTAGTTTATATAATAGTACATATTACACATCTTGCTCAGAAAATTAAAGGAATTAATGAATCTGTGATAGTTATTTGCATTTGTGATCAATTGCTATGGTTCATTTATTTTTATTGCTGCACCTTTAAACAACCCATAGCTGTATGTATTGCACCAGGACAGAAAATGTGGTAGAGAAGAGAGAGGCTCACTTTTGAACTTACTGTGGATGTGTTATATTTTCTCAGATTATTGCGCAAAACCTTTTTCTGTCAGCAGAGAATTGGACCAGCTGCAGGAAAGAAAAGTAATACGGTGACCTTTTAATGTTTTTAGCTACTTCAGGAATAAATGCTTTGAATTTCACCGAACCAAGCACCGTATCATTTTCACTTCTTGATGCAGGTCCATATAAATGCTCCCAGAGAGGGTTCCCATTGTTTTCTATGATAACCGGAGCTTTTAAGTCTACCTGTATATCAGGTGAAAGTCCCTCTACTCTGTTTCTCAGAGGACCCTGCTATTAAAGTAAACCTCCACCTCATTTCTTGCTGGGTGAATGTAAGAATCAAACAATGTTATTGTCATTATGTAACCATAATGACCTTTTAAACATTTTTTTTTTTATAAGTGATTAGCATTAACTTACAATCAGTCCATTCTGGCTCAGCATTCAGGTTGTACTGCTAACTTCAGCCAGAGTTATGCCACCTCTTGCTTTGTGCACACGCACCAGGCTCCGTTTTCAGCATGCACTCCCTTAACGCTGCCATTGCCCCTATACATCGCCCCTGATCCCGCTAAACCAGGAGCAGTGTTTCTACAAAACAAAGATAAATAATCTTATCGGCTGCTAGTATAGCAAATCCCAACCCTTTGGAGACAACTCAAATCTGGGATCCATCTTAAAATGATTCATTGTACCAGGCGTCAGATTCTGTGTCAGTGTTGGATTTTTGCATTGTGGCTTTCCACCCAGGGCAGCACACCAAAAGGGGTGGCATGAGGCAAGCAAAACAGGTTGTGGCTAACTTTCTCGATGACTCAGTGGGACCAGCCGCCTCTGTGGTGTGGCCCCGTCTACACGGAAACAAGATTAGGTGCATACGCAAAAGGTATTTTGTCATTTAAGGCTGGTTCACACGGCAGGATTTTAGAATAGTCAGCCGATTTTCAAAGCCTGAGAGACATCACACGTAACGATAAAAAAAAAAAAATTGTAGATAAAACAGA
The DNA here is from genome assembly GCF_011125445.2 of Fundulus heteroclitus. NCBI lineage: Eukaryota > Metazoa > Chordata > Actinopteri > Cyprinodontiformes > Fundulidae > Fundulus > Fundulus heteroclitus. Next base: position 35,924,700 of record NC_046380.1, read on the forward strand.
AGTCAGAGCGGTCCCGACGTTCTACCAAGTGGACCTGATTGCTCTTAGCACACCTCACACAGCAGGAATATCTCTTAAGATTGTCTTAAGACAATCTTAAGATTGACAGTCTTAAGATTGTCTTAAGATTCCATTGTCTTGTCTTCCAAGAGTCTTCCAAGAGTCTTCGACTGATAGTCGAAGACTCTTGGAAAGGGAAGATCAGGGCAAAAATTGGGCTAAAAATCTTGCCGTGTTAACCAGCCTGTTGGCTGTGCGTCCACACAGATCCGTCGTTTTGGGAGACCATAAACAATAAAGTGGATAAACTTCATAATGTTGGTTTCGTGTTTCCGTGTGTACATTGCGAGGCGCACCTTTTCTGAAATGGTGACGCTTCTCTCTGTAAGTCGCATGTGCCTCACTCCAACAAATAATGACTAAGATGGCGCCGTCTGGTGGTGCGTTCATGCTAAGGCAAATATTGCCGTTATGTGGCTGTTAGTGATGTCCTCAAACTCTTCCTTTCTAATGAGCCCACTCCACACGGCGTGGCCCCTGCCAACTATTGATAAAGATCACGTTGAACGTGCGTAGATGTTTGCGTTGGATCCCCCGGCACGGTGCTGCCTGCTTCACATGAGGGTGTTCTGCGCCGTAGCATATTTCCGTGGGGGTGTCATGGCGCCACCAGTGGGCCCGGCATAACTACTACAGCGTTTTCAGTGGCGTTGCGTCCTCTCGTGTGTCCACACGAGAGGACGTGTGAAAATCTTTTGTGAAAATTTACAGCATTCGTCTTTGTGCCGATGGAACCTAAGCTTCTGATTCAAATTAAGAGGTTATTTCAGATCTTAAACATGTAGACTGAATAGTCCTCAGTCGGATTATCCCTACATTCTTTAAAACATCTTGTATTCTTATATTTCATGGGCAGCATATAAACAGAGGCACAAGTAGTTCACTCTACAGTGATGATGGATGAATTAAAACTTATCTATGGATGTGTTTTTGGAGAATAGGTTCGGTCAGGGGAAGTGGGCGTGAGTTGCACCGATCAGTTTGTTCAGATCTTTGGTTTCTTTCCTGACACATTAGTCAAGTCTTTGTCTCCTGTTAATATATCCTGTGGATTTTAAAGAACTTCATATTGAGAGAAAATATTCATTTCACTTTACATTACAATGTTTTTTTTTATGTGCATAAGTTGCATCTATAGGCTCTTTGTGAACTGCAGCACTGTACACACTCACTGCTCAGTATGCTGGTCTTATTGGCCTGCTCGTTTTTATCCTGTAAACAAGAGGACAGAGACATCTGCTGGACAAAAACGATATCATGACAGTGAAACAATAAAGTGCATGCTATTTTTTTTTTATTTGAAACAAAACACTTTTATTATCCACAATTACTATCAGCTCAATCTAGGGCTATTGAAATGTATACAAAGAAAACAAACAATGAAACAAGATCTAACAAAAGCGAGTACTTCACATCAAGTATTATTAAATTGTGTTCCCCCCCCCCCCCACTCCTCTGGCACAGAGTAGACTATGTATTCATTATTATACATCTTATCACAGTGAACCCTTTAAGTGCTTTTCTCATGTAAATAAGGACAAACATACAAATTGTGGGCAATGAGATTTCTTAAGCTGCTTCTCACCCGATACGTTCATTTTGTCAACTCATATTGTACAATGAGGTCTGCCTCTTAAGTATTATAAAAAATATTGTAAACATTTATATTAATTGCACAACGTACATTCAAATACATACTGTACTGTACAGCAAAGATTGATTTCTGTGTTGTCATCCAGTAGCACCATGTATAGCAAGCTAAACAAACTATATGGAAACCTCTAAAGTGTGGAACCATCGGCACAAAGGAGTAGCGTCAGAGTCACTAATGTCGCTCGGTGTTCAACGGTCGCATGTTCCTGTGTTTGTAGTGAATGTGAGATAACGGTTAGTGTCGGCCTAGTCAAGGTTTCTCTGTGTCGGGTCGCTTCACGTCTCACAGCCGTGAGCGGGGATAACTCCTCATGAAAGACATTCATCGGTGCGTAGGTCAAATATAAAAACAAAAGATTATGGCGAGAAGTTTGATACGGTTGTTTCTCATGGAGGTTTCACGTCACGTCCTGGTGCAAACACGTCCATGTGGGAAATATGATGTTTGCTCGGTTCCTCGTCAGCATGTGCCACAGAGACATGACGAGGTCACGGTGTGTCATTGCGTAGCAGCGGCGTTGACGCGAAGCTCGTCGTGTCCCCGTCCAGTCCCGCTTTCCGCGAAAGAAAGCAGATTAAAGCGATATTCTGTATATTATCTACAAGGATTACTGTCAGACCGAATGGCTTTCGGACGCCGGACTGACCCCGCCGTTTACAGCATTTACAGTTGCCGTTCATCTCAAAAGCCGGGGGGTAACAAATGTCAATGATTATGAGATGTTTTCCAATGTAGATAATGGAAAAGTTTTTTTTTTTTTTTAGCTTCTTCGTGTCTCATCCACACAAAGGCCACGAAGAGCAACTCTCCCAAAAACTCAACCCAGTGTAGAGACGAACAGTATCTCGGGTTATGGTTCAGCGACGGATGATCAAGGTCCTCATAGGCTTGTGTTGTCTTCATTCTCCTTCCTCTGCTGGAGGAGGCTGGTATGGTGGGTTTTGGGCTGCAGGTGGTTAACCAACCCATCCTTCCCATATCTGCCCTCTGCAAAGCCAAAAAAAAAAAAACACTTTTCTGAGTTAAAAGTGCTGCTTGAGACCATTCACTGAAAAGCATTGCTCCAGTTCTTCCTAGTTCCTACCAACACTGTGAGAAAAAGACAGAAAATACAATAAAAGGACTGAAAGCACGACAACGTAAGATGTTTTTCCTGCATTGCATGACTGTTCTGGACCCGAGAAGACGAGTGATGAAAAGTTGCAGCTTTGCAACGTAGGTTATGAGACGTACGGTAAATGAACGAGTACAGAGCTAGAGGAAACGGCAAGCTGCTGGCTCATCTGACCAGGCTAAACATAACCTGGACAGAAACAGGCAACAGGAGTAGAGCTTGGCTGACTACAGATAGCAGATGGGTGATGACAAACTCACAGCGATTTGGAGGAGGGCTTCTTCGTTTTTGGCCTCTTTCGACGATGAACTGGCCTGAGGCATGCACAGCACGTACGCGCGCGCAGGCCAAATGCACGTGCATGGAAACAAACAGGTATACACGCACACACAGCATACACAGGTGTACACACACACACACAGATGCATGCACACACATACACCCCCACACACACACACGCACACACACACACACACAACAGAGACCAGTCATTAGGGGTCATTGCAAAAACAGGACCGGCAAAAATGGCAAAGCAGACTTGCATGTTAGCCTTTTTGGTGTTTGATTTAACCACACTAAAAAGGTTTTGATTGCAACAACAACAACAGCAAAAACACATAGAAGCTTAAAACAAGCTCAGGACAAGATTACTGTTTTCGGACTTCCCTGAACCCCAGGCGCCAAGCAGAATCACACAGTGCCTTGCAAAAGTATTTACACGCCGTGAAACTTCCTAGTTTATCACATTATCTCAGACCTCCGGATTTTATTTAGTAGATCAGGAGTGTGCCAAGTCCATTCTCTAAGAGGAGCCACCCTGCAAATTTTAGATGTATCCCTGCTCGAACACATCCTCAATCACATAGCAGAATCACCTCGCCAGGAGGTGGTTCAGCCATGCAGAGGCCTGGTAATGGACCATTCATTTAATCCAGCAGTGTTGGAAAAGAGATGCGTTTAAGTATTCAAGGTAGCTCTCGACGACTGGACTTGAGCAACACCTATGTTAGACCAACACAATGGTTCTGAAGTGAAATAATAAGTGATGCACTGCTTTGTAAAAAAAGAAAAAAAGAATCTGAAAAGTGTGGCCTGCATTTAGCTATCCACCCATCAAGAGTAGATAGCTGACCTGAACCATGCCCAAAGCATGACGCTGCCACCACCATGTGTCAGGATGCTGTGCTGTTAGTTTTCCCCAAGACAAATAGAACAAAAGGTTTCAAATCTTCTTCCTAATGGTTGCTGTGTTTCCTACGGCTTTCTATCACCTGAAGAACATTTCTAGGATTAAAGGACTAATGTCTCAGCAGGATCTGGAAAAACTAATCCATGTGTTTATTTTTAGTCAAATAGATTACTGCAATGGTGTTTTCACAGGTCTGCCTAAAAAGTGGATCAGACAGCTGCAGCTGATCCAGAATGCTGCTGCCCGCGTCCTCACTAAGACTAAGAAAGTAGAGCACATAACGCCAGTTCTAAAGTCCTTACACTGGCTCCCTGTATCTCAGAGAATAGACTTTAAAATACTTCTGTTAGTCTATAAATCCCTGAATGGTTTAGCACCTAAATACATCACAGACTTGTTATCAGTGTATCAACCATCCAGACCACTAAGGTCTTCTGGCTCCAGCCTTCTCTGCATACCTAGAACCAGAACTAAACAAGGAGAAGCAGCATTTAGTTCCTATGCTTCAGTTATCTGGAACAAACTTCCAGAAAACTGTAAAAGTGCTGAAAGCCTGAGTTCCTTTAAATCAAGATTAAAAACACATTTGTTTAAGATTGCCTTCGACTGTTCTAGTTAACTGAATCACCACTTCTTTGTTCTTTTTTCTATCTACATTTTATTCCTACTTGCTTATATTCTGTTTTATTTTGCTATATTTTAATCATGTAAAGCACTTTGCATTGTCTTTGTACTGAATTGTGCTATATAAATAAATTTGCCTTGCCTTGCCTTACATGGCAAACTCCAAATGGGACTTCTTATTGGTGTTCTTTAAACAACGAAGCACCTTTCTTCCTGCCACTCTTCTTTACAGACCAGACTTATGGAGTAAATGACTAATAATTTTTCTGTAGACAGATTCTCCCACCCAAACTGTGGATTTCTGCATGTCTTCCAGAGCTATCACGGGTCTTTTTTGGTTTTTGCTTCTAGACACTAGGCATGTCTGTTTAGACAGACAGCCGTGTAGGTTTTCATTCGTGCCACATGCTTTCCATTTTCAGATGATGGACTGTAGCGTCCTCCAGGCTTAGGATATGTAGCTCCGCTCTAGACGTGTCCACATCCACGTCTTCCTCCCTGACCTGTCTGGAGGGTGGGCTTCAAGATGGTGTTTGAGTAATATTTCCAACAAACATCTGAACCCTCGACAGCAACTCTGCATCCATCCTGAGATCAAAAATGCGAACAGGTCTACTCTATTTAGTAATCAGGTGAAATCTGATGGCAGCTGGTTGAACATACGTTTTTGTTTTTCTTACTGTAGAATATATGGGGCTGGATACATGTGCAAGCCACAATTTTTCTTTTTTAGTGACTTTCCTTCCACTATACAATCATGCATCACTTTGTGCTGGTCTATTTTCTAAAATCCCAGTAAAGGAGTATCAAGTTGAAAGGGTGGGATTACTTTTGTGAGGCACTGTAGACAAAGCTCCATTGTGCAGACTGAAGCCTCTCTGCTTTCATTCTGTAACTTTATTCCATCTGGAGTGTTTGTAAAAGTAATCATCAGTGAGCTGCAGGGAGGAAGACATACCTGTATTCACTGAAGTGGTTTCTCTCCTTTCCCCCTGGAAGGAAGTTAAAGGGACATTAATCTCAGTCTGAAATGGCTCGAGAAAAAAAGGGGGCTATAAATCATATTTAGCTGAGAGATATTTTACTCACCCTTCTCCGGGTTGCATTGCTTGTGGCCCTTGCAGCTCCGTAAGGCCATGAGTTGCTGATGCATTGAATTCAGAGCGTTGCGATCGAGGCTGCTGACAGCGTTTATCAGCTGCAGGAAGAGCAAGGACAAAATGGCCACAGGCGCTTTGTAAACTCTGGAAAATCTCAGCAAACCCTTTACCCCCCTGGTGAGGCAGGAATGCAGCACCAAATATATCGTAGGATTATTTTACAGCTGTTATTGTTGAAGTATTTCTACCCTCCATTGTGCATGTGTCTGTGCAAACAGCATACCTGGTAAGGGTCAGTACTGAGGTCAAAGTATTCCATGAAGCCAGTGGCAAATTCACAGAACAGGAAATTGTGTGTGTCATTGATGGTCCTCAGGCACCAGTATGTGTTGTTGTTGGCGCTGGTGCACGCACAGAACGGACCCACTGAGGGAGACAGGGCAGGGGTGAGGAAGGGAGGGGTGGGTTAGAAAACAGCAGCTTTTTACGAAAAGCTGCCATAATATTGCTTTTATCTTATCTGCTGTTGAAAAGAGCACCCCAGGTAGAAATATGTTCCATAATACTGTATTTGTCAAAAAAAAAAAAAAAAAAAGACTTTCTGAAGTCATTTGTCATTCCTTACTGGTCCAGAAGGGGGCGGTCTGCCAGTGATGGTTGTCATGGGTGAAGCAGGTGAGACCCGGCATACTGCAGGTGTCGTTGTTCTGGAGCCTCTTCAGGAATTTGCGCAGTTTTTTCCTGCGCTTCTGTTCTTTCTGCAGCCACTGTGTCTTCTGCTTGGATGGCATTCTGATGGGAACAAAAAAGGTGCTACAGTGACTGAAACATGTTTAAAAAAAGCTTTACACTCAAGTTTTACCTGAGAGAGTCCGTTTGCTCGACACTGAGCAGATACGCCTCCTTATTCTTGAGAAGATAACTGAGAAGACAAAATTCTCCTGTCACATTTGGCGGATCTCAGCGATGGGCTCGCGTGGGGGGGGGGGGGGTTTGCTCACCTGGGGGTGTTGCACTGACATTCCTCTGGCCGCACCTTTTTTAGATGACCTTTCACTTCACGCAGGTTCTTGATTTTGGTCTGCAAGGTTTCAATCTGAGTGCAGCGAGAAAAACCAGAGAGTCACCTAAAGCACTTTATACATCAGACAAGCTGTGAAGCTAGATTTATGAATCCGAGTTTAGATGACTAAGCGAGTACCTCGTGCTCAATGTGGAGTTTGTGGTCTTTCCACGCCTGAAGCGACTTATAGAGGCCCCCATCACACTTCACTGTGTCGTTCATAAGAATGGAGCATCTGCAGAGCGCATACAAAAACAACTCACTGTATTTCTACTTAGCGCAAACAAGGACAACAGATTTTACTTGGGCGAAGACACACCTTGATTATACAGACTTGTATACAGTTATGGTTTGAAGAGTCTTTTTTATTACTACAGAAGTCTACAATAGAAACACCACATTATCAGATAAAAGAACCAGGGGAGACCCAGAACAGGTCTATTATTGAACAGACCCATGGTCAGCAGCATAACAGATAACATTGCGAGACATCTAGCTGGTATTTTAGCGCCTCTCGTTGGAAACCCACCACATCGCAGGAAAATTTCATGGGCTTTGGCAACTTCGGCATTTGAAGCTGGGCTCTAAGAAAAACGGCCGTCATGTTTAATGCCGCTTGACCTTTGGCTAACCTGACGCCGTCAGATGGATTTGCTCCGCATATCCATCTGGAAACCTTCCGTTGAAGTAATTTTGGGAAGGGGCAAAAATACTGGTTAGCTGATTGGCCTATGTTGGTGATAGACGGGCCAAATAAACCAATGAGATCAACGAAGCATATGACAACAGCGACGACGAAAACACAACCACAAACTCTTGCCGAAACCAGTCGGGAGAAGATCAATAACATCTTTTCCTCTGAGAAAAGCCTCCAGAGCAGCGTTTTGCTCTTCTTTCAGTGAAGAAATACTCTGTAATTCCGATAAAACTTGCTCGATAGCCGCGCTAACGCTAGTTTCATCGGCTGAAGCCGCCATGTTCTTTAGACTGAACTGTCGCGCTTCTCGTTGCGTCACACCTCAACCCGCCTCAAAGCCAACGCTGATTGGACGTTCGTTTGGTGAACTGCTCCAAATTTTCTTAAACAGAAAGTAGCCAGACTGATCTGCGAGTGAAACCTTGAAAGCTTGCGAGATCAGGATGGTCTCACGAGGCTAACCTTTCGCCTCCGTAAAACAGAAGTCAGAGGAAGCATACAGACGTAAGAAGCTTGTCAAAAATGAAACTGTGTTTTCTACATGCTGCTGAGACATGTCTGCGGGGCAGTCCGGGTGAGAGCGAGAGAGAGCAAGACTGTCCTCAGGCAACAAGAACGCCGAGAGCATCACAGCAAAGTTGCTCTGGTTTTATTCAGTCTTGGAACATGCTAAATTTGTATTTTTTGTGTGTGTCCTGTCTGGCAATATGGCAATAAGAATTGTTGTCTTAATGCCAAAAAGAGCCTAACAGATTTAGCTTTCACAAGCGGAGCCTTACTGCTTTCGCCATAGTGTTCCGCTTGATTTATATATGCAAGAAGCTTTATTAGAATTTATGCAGGGAATATTTCATATTATATGGACACTAAAACAAGAAGGCACATGCTGAATTTGTAGACTTTATATAAGGGTCTCTGGGGCGGAAAACACACTCAGAGACCGCTGTTTGAGTCATGCTAATGCTAAGCTAATGTGAAGTGCTAACTGCTAAAATGTCAACTCTGTAATTCGCTATATCCCACGTTTGCAGTTTGTGTTGCTTCGCTATGAAAAAGAGCCATTGGATGTACATCGTCCATCTGTATCCACGTTGGGGATGTGACCAAAAAGCTAATTACATGGTACCAGACAGGCAACAGCTCAATGCAAATCAAAGTTGCTTTGATGACTTTATCTACATTTTTTAGCTTTTGTTCTGGATCAATGTGTGCTGTGTATATGTGCGTCTGTCTTGTTGTGTCTCTGCTCAGTCTTCTCTAACCCCCAGTTGGTCGAGGCAGATGACCGTTCGCACTGAGCCTGGTTCTGCTAAAATGGGAGTTTTCCTCTCCACTGTTGCTTTATGCTTGCTCAGTATGAGGGATTGCTGCAAAGCCATGGACAATGCAGACAGCTGTCCACTGTGGCTCTACACTCTTTCTGGAGGAGTGAATGCTGCTTGTCAGGACTTGATGCAATCTGCTGTGTTTCCTTAGGAATTTTTTTTTTCCCAATCTTTTTGATTTGATTTAATTTGACTCTGGAAAGTGCCTTGAGATGACATGTATCATGGATTGGCGCTATATAAATGAATTGAATTCTCTGCTGTGTAACATGCTGGGTTTGGAAATGCTGTTAGTCTTTCAGAAATCTCAGCTAAGGCAAGGATCTTTATTTTCTAGGGAATATACACACACTGATGTTCACAGTTACAAATGCTAGCTAGAACAACTGCAAAAACTGCTAACATAAGATGCTAAAGGCACCTTAGAAATAAACTCTGTAATCATTTTTGTCTCTGCGTTAAATAAATAGCTAAATCCTGTTTTCACAGCAACAGAGCATGCAGCCTGACGCCGCCTCTTGCTCCCAATATAAATTATTAATCAACACTCACGGCAGGAAGGCTAGAAAGAAATATTAGCTCTGCGAAAGTTCTTGAAGACATAAATGGTGCCTGCAGGTCAGAGCTTTATGAAAACCAGAGGCCACAAATCTGTCACACATTTACTGATCACTGCATCTGGAGTATGGCTGTTTAATCCTCTCGGTAAAAGGCTCAGAAAACCCCTTCCACTGTGCAGAAATCTTGACTCCGTTTCAGAAGAAACGTCAAGCTTCAAAGCCTCCTGTTTTTGCCAAGGTTTGCAGAGCGTACTGTCAGTTTTCTTCCGAGGAACAAGCAATAGCTGTGGACGTGACAGACACAGCTTGACTATTTGCATTCCCTCCACCCACACACCTGTATGTGACTTTCAAAGCAGCAGGTGGCGTGAGTTTGTCACGGGCGGTAGGTTTGGCTGCAACTCCCATTCCGCTGAATTCTTCGCCGTCGTCTCCAACGCCTGTGCCTCTCCATCTGTCTTTGGTCCAGCTGCTGTTACTGGATCCCAGGGGCCTGTAGCCCTCCTCCAAGTCCACAGCGTACAGATCTCCATCCAGCTCAAACGACACGGAGCGGGCCCAGCGCTTCCTGGTCTCGGCCTTGATGGATTTGATCCCTTTTGGAATATGAAAGGGCTTCATGTGATTATCAGGAGATACTTTGTAAAACTTTGGATCACATCACACACGAATCTAATGTTTTCCCATTTGCTACTCCTGAATGATTAATGGCTAAGTTTTTGCTTAACTCCACCACTTGGTGGCAGCACTCCCACATGCCTCTTATGTCATGGAAGTCTGGTTATTTAAGCATGAGATTTCTGACCTTTCTTTTTCAGGTTTAGAACGCGTGTCGTCTTGATCAAAATCAGGATGTAATTATACTTATCGGGAGAGCAGAAAATCCAAGTGGGCATTAGCAACTCACTCTTTTTGTTTAGGAGCCTCTTCTTCTTCAGGGCAGAAGGTTTGACACCCACATTGCCACAGTTACAGTCATCAAAGTTGGAAACGACGGACAGCGTGGAGGGACTGCTGGCCATCAGAGCCTGCATGCGTGGCGCGAACATGCTCGCCATGCCTTTACACTTATACAGCCTCAGCTTGCCGGTCGGATCCTCCACACACTGCCACTTCTGAAACAAAACCAAAGAAAAGGGAAATGTATTTAATGATGCTGCGCGAATATTTTTCAGGTCACAAAAATGGCTTTTTTTCAGATTCGGTCCTTTTCTGTATATGGTGACGTCTAATGCAACCCTGAGTGTACGATTACAGCGTATCACCGTGAGTACACAGATGGCAAATTATCATCCCGCCATGGCAACGTTTCCTTTTTCTGAAAATTGAATAGCCTCCCCTTTCTTGGCTCATACAGGTCGGCTACCTGTCCCGGTTGTTGGCACGAAGTCTGGTACTCTGCTTTCTGGCACAAGTCCTTCACCCTCTGATATTTTGGCAGGAAGTTCTCCTCCTGGGCCATTTCCTTCCCGTCGGCTCTCTTGTGCGGAGGCTTGCTGAAAGAACAGACAGAACATTGACAGGGAGGCTGACGCTGCCAGAACACAACGCTTTGAATGAGAACACGTCTTCCAAAAGGTCAATCAATAAAACATACCCTCGCTCCACCAGAAAGGAGTCTCTCCATGTTTTCCCTTTCTTGCTCAACTGGAACCTAAGAAATCAGTGAAACACAACGCTGATATTTGCAGCGAACAAACATGTACGCCGTTTCAAAATGCCGAGCTCCCTCGAAAGATAATGATGCCGCACCTTCTAAATTTGAGTTGTGAACTTTATTACTTACAACAAAGCTCTTAATTTCTGTACAAAAAAAGTCCAGTTAAATCCCGGTTTGACTCGAGCTCCTTCATTCTCCTCTGTTCTAAATGTCGTCCAGAAGTTGTGTGAAAAGCTGACATACTAATGAAAAAGCAGGAGTGTGTTCACCTGTTTATTGGCCGATCTGTGGCCAGAAGCTTGAGGATGGACTTGCCGTCTATTTCTGCAGGAATATCAACACCCGCCATCTCCAGAAGAGTCGGTGCCAGGTCGATGTTTAACACGATGTGAGGATTTCTGCCAAGAAACAACAATAATTTGCACACAGAATTTGATATATACAACTTGTGTTTGATTTGTATATTCCATATTATAGATTACTATATTTACTTATGTCAGCAGTATATTTGTCTATGTTTAGCACCTTATCACCAAAGTAAATTCCTCGGAAGTGCAAAATCCTATAAAACGCATTCTGATTCAGTGTAACTATCATAATCCCTAAAAGTTTTGTAAAGTCTTGCAAAAGTATTCATACCCCTTTGAAATCTTTCACCTTTCGTCACATTAAAACCACCATCTCCAGTGTATTTTATTCTGGTTATATCTCAAACACCAACGCATAATAGTGCATGATCGTGAAAGGCAAGGCTACATGCATTTCAACGTTTTTTACAAGTAATGATAAAAAAAGTGTGGTGTATATTTTTATTTAACCCGAGCTACAGCTCTACAACCTTATTCGGGTAAGTCTCCAGCAACTTTGAACATTTAAACACGGAGATTCTTTCCTCGTTGTGCTTTGAAAAACCCACCAAGCTCAGTCAGACTGGAAATAGAGAGCAATTTCCACGTCCTATCAAATATTCTCTATAGGATTTTGCTCTGAACTTTGACTGGGCCATTCTACCATAAGAATATGCTTTGATCTAAGCCATTAATGCTTAATGTTTAGGGTTGTTTTGTTGTCTGGGCGATGCTCAGTGCTCTTTATCTGCTGCATGTAGTTTTTACCATAAGCTAATATGTTTAATTTTGGTCTTATCAGACCAGAGCACATTAAGGGTTGTAGTAAGCAATAAGCAGGAATTTTTATGTTTTTTTATTTTTTTGTTTAACAACAGCTTTCTCATTTTGTTACCCAACCATAATTAAACTTCATTGCTGACCTGTCTGCCATGTTCCTTGGTCTTCATGGTGCTTTTTGTTCCCTAATGTTCTCCAACAAAGCTCTGAATCCTAAACAGAACAGCTGTGTACATACTGAGATTGATTTACTCTTTAGGTGATTCTGATGGCAGCTGGTTACAATGAATTTTTGGCATCAGAGTAAAGTGGACTGAATACATGTGCATGCCACACCTTCCTGGGTTTATTTGTGCAGAACCATGTATCATTTTCCTTCCGCTATACAGTTAGGCACTACTTTATGTTACTCTATCAAATAAAATACATCATAAAGTCAGCTTTCAACATGACATTGTGATAAGGTTCAAAGAGCTTTAACACCTTTGCAAAGCACTTGGCAACAAGTATGGCAATTTTACTGTGAGGAAAACGTGAATGGCAGAAAAATCAGTCTTGCTACTCACGTGACGCCTTGATCCACGTTAGGACCTCGTACATAGAACGGCACGCGGATATCAAACTCATAGGGCATCGATTTGCCCTTTACCAGGCCAAACTGGCCGATATGATAGCCGTGGTCCGAGGTGTAAATGAGGTAGGTGTTGTCCAGTTCGCCCGTCTCCACCAGCATGTTGTACACCTTCGGGAGACACGACTCATTGAGCAGGCACGCGGGGGGTAAAAAGTTACACTTTCTGTTTGACGGCTCAAATCCCTTGTGCCCGTTTCCAGGAAAAAGAGATTGAACAATTTACCAAGTGTGTCAGTGAATTCATTATCCCAGTCAGAACAAGCACAGATCTCCCAGGACCACCGGGTGTCAGATGAGTGGTTTGCGCGTCTGTGGTTAGGCGTGTGTTTGCGGCGTGCCTGGCAGAGAGACTGCCTACCTTCTCCACGCTATCATCCACCGACAGCAGAGTCTGCATCCTCCTGCGCTGAAGCATGTTGGTGAACTGCATGTGGACGGGCTTCATGGGGCCGGTGTAGCGGAGGATCCAGTGCTTGTCTGGGTTGGGAGCATAGTTGTAGCTCGGGGTTCTTTGGAGGGACAAAAAAAAAAAAAGAAAAGAAAATGGTTAAAAGCTAGAAAATTATCCTTCCGCCCACAAGTAATAAAACATCCAATTATTGAAAACACAACACGACTAAGGTAAATCTTTATACATATACTAAAAGCTGTGGTGAAATGTTTACAGTTCTGTGCATCGTCATCTGCCGGTGTAGCCTGATGACTTCCCAGAATAGAAAGAAAGCTACTTGTTCAGTGTTATAATGGTTCTAATATAAACAATGTAAAACGCTAAAGTGTTCAAGTCAATACGGACTGCACTTTTGGATCAATATTTACCTCCACTCCATGTTGACATCTAATAATTTGTGGGGGGGGGGGGATTCTTCTAAAGAGCTAAGGAGAATGGATCACCATATGAAAACATTACTCTTGATTTGTTTGGAAAGTCGATGAGTACGGTCCTTTTACTGACTTTAGCAAATCCCCCCCCCCCCAAAGAAAAAGAAATGGAGTATGTAGAAAATGCCAGGAAAGGTCTTTCCAGCTTCAAAAGCCCAAGAGACGGCACATTTATGGAGAAGGAGCAATTAAAAGTTTGCACAAAGACACGGATGTTGGATTTTCTGAATCTTCTCCGTACAAAGGCAGTGTGGTACAGGTTAATGATGCTGGAGGGATTAGATGAAGCAGTGCGGGTGTGTGGGGAGGCTGGAACGAGGGAGGGAATTGTAAGTACAATCTCATTACTGGCCTTAGATCCATCTCTGGAGGCCAATAGCGGGCTTGCTATTAGCCAGCAGCACTAGACAGGCAGGCAGCGGTACGGAAGGTCAGAGAAAAACAACGGCTCAAGTGAAGGGCGCGCGGCGCTTTTTGTCTGCGTACATATGCGCGTCTAAATCATCAGCTATGCATTAAACATGTATCCTTTATGCACCTCCTTGATCATAGCTGACAAAACAGTACAAATTAACAGAGCTCATTATGATGATAGCAGTAATGTACCATCATCAAAGTACAGCGAGCCAAACAAACTAGTGCAAAAACCCAGGCTGCGCATGCAGAAGCCTCTTGCTGCCAACAGCCTACCGTAGGCAGAGGAAGAGGAGATCTAGCTGAGATTATGAAATTTGTGTCATTCTGGGTCATATCGGAGGAAGAGTGTATGCAGGCATGAGTCATTTGTTACCAAGCAGCAGTGAAAAAATTAAAAATGTACCCTGTGTACTTGTCGGCTTTGTCCCAGAGAGATCAAACAAATTCGCCACAAATGTAGGGGGAAAAAAAAAAAGCACTTTTGTTCAGGCACCTTGCAGTTTAATTGAGCATGAATAATCAGAGGAATACAGTACCTCGCAAAAGCCTATAAAGCCCCAAACCTTTCCATATTTTGTCATGCTACAACCACAAACTTTGATGGGTTTTTAGAGGATTTTGTTTGATGGATCAAAACAAAGAAGCGTAGAACTATGCAGGTAAAGCAATCCATAGTTTTAAAATTGTTTTTGCAATTAAAAAGAAAATGTGTGTGCAGTGTTTTGTTAACTCCCGTTACCCTGATCCCATAAGTGAAATCTACCATAACCAGTTGTCTTAAGAAGCCACCTAATTATTACTCCAGCTGACCTGACACCCCTCTGAACACACCAGCGTGAAACCCGGTTGGTCAGAGCTGATGGGAAGTTAGATTTGGTTCGCCATCATTGTCTCCAGTTACAGCTTGCAGTTCCTAAAATATTCCGCACTGTCTGCAGCTGTTTAATGTGTAGTTCACATCGAAGCAAATATTAATGTGCTTGAAAAATTGTTTTAACCTTTCGTCCACTTCAAAGTTTAGCTCACACTGAAAATAATTGGCTTCGTTTCCACTTCTCATAAAGTTTATACCAAAATATCTGCAGAGTACAGCAAAAGGTTACCCCAGTGGTACCTGTACCATAGTTTCTGAACCATGGGTTTAGATCAGTGGTCTCAAACGGCGATGTCCTGCAACCTTTAGATGTGTTTCTGGTTGAACACAACTGACCTAAATATGAGCTCATTAGCAGAGATCTGGCTCTGCGCTAGTGAGGGAGTTTAACCGTTTGACTCAGGTGAGTAGGGCGGAGGAGACGTCTAAAGGTTGCAGGACACCGGCCCTTGGGTATTTGCTTCCCCTCGTTTAGATCAAAGTATATTCATGTGTTAGAATGGCCTAGTCAAAGTCCAGGCAAAAATCTAATGGAAGGTTTTCTGGCAAGACTTGAAAAGTTCTGTTAAGTGACGTTTTTCCTACAATCTGACTGAGCTATTTAGTAAAAAGGTAAGGGCCATTTTTCTAACCCTCTACCCAAAGATTTATCCCAAAAGACCAGCATGAGTAATTGCAGCTAAAAATAGATTTGCATAGTGCTGAATTAAGGCTGGTGGACACAAATGCCCACAGACACCCTTTCCCTTCCACGTCACAATGTGGACATTTATTGTTGTTTGGTCTTGCTCACAAAATCCCAATGAAATACACCAAGGTTTGTGGGTGTACCATGACAAAATAAGAACATTTTGGAGCACTTTCACAAGGGAATATAGCCGAATCAATGTGTGGGCTCATAGTCAGGGTAATTAAATGAAATGAAGAGTTTTCCTTAC
Organism: Fundulus heteroclitus; assembly: GCF_011125445.2. Classification (NCBI taxonomy): domain Eukaryota; kingdom Metazoa; phylum Chordata; class Actinopteri; order Cyprinodontiformes; family Fundulidae; genus Fundulus; species Fundulus heteroclitus. The sequence continues at coordinate 35,940,618 of NC_046380.1, forward strand.
ATGTGCTGAGAAGCGTTGGGAAAGGCAGCGCTGTACTGCGGAGCGGAGTCCTCCGGACCGTGAGGCGCAACATGGCTCAGGACCATCAGGACGGGCCGGTTAGGGAACATCCTCTTGGACAAACGGAAGTACTCGATGCTGTTATTGGTGATTATGTCCGTCAGGTAGTCCTGTGGAGCAAGTAATTATCGCCTATCAGGTAACCAGCAGCCAATGGCAATGGAGCAGATGTCAGATCGGATGGTGTTGTGTCAGTGCCAAATAATAATAAGTAAATCCCCTCTTTTATTTTTCAAACTAAGACAAGTTTGAAAAATAAAACTTAGACAAGTTTGTTCAATCCACTCCTTGTATTTAATCAGATATTTTCAGTAAGTATACCGGTACATAATATATGTGTTATAATAATAATAATAATAACAATAATAATAATAACAATAATAATAATAATAATAATAATAATAATAATAATAATAATAATAATAATAATAATAATAATTATTATTATTATTATTATTATTATTATTATTATTATTATTATTTTATCTAATATAATTAGCAATTTCTGTAATTTCATACATATATGTAGATAAGCAGAACTGAAAATGACAAAAATTAAATGTAAAGCTCTACTAGATGGATTTAGATTTAAAAAATGAGAAAAGTGATGTTTGTAACACCCCAAATCCACTATAATGGCAAACATATTTTATCATCAGTCTTGAACACACATTAACTTGAGTGACATCTTATTCTAAATCTATAGGGTTTAAGATGATGCTGGCCTACCCTTTTCAGCTATGAAGTCTTCGCCTCTTCTAGGAAAGTTTTCCACAAGGTTTCGGGGTGTATTTAGGGGAAGTTTTGACTATTCGTCAGTAATCACATTTGTGAGGTCAGACACTGATGCTGGACAAAGACGCCTGGCTCACAGTATCAGCTTTAAATTATGCCAGAGATGCTCTATAAGGTTGATGTTAATGTGCATCTCAGTTAAGTTTCTCTTACCAAACTCAATGATTCATATGTCGGAAGAGGGATGGCTCATTTCCAAAATGTTCCCACAAGCTAGGAGCATGAAATTGAGAGACTGAACCCAAAAACACAAACACATCACGATCCTCTTAGCACAAAACCTGACACTCGCCACAGTGCAGCTAGGTAAGTGCTGTTCTCCTGGCAAATGTCACACCCAGACTCTTCCAATGGATTGCCCATCTGAGAGGCATGACTCACTACTCCCAAGAACACATCTCCATTGTTCTGGAGTCCAGTGGCATTGCGCTTTACACCATTGCATCCAGTGTTAAATGTTGTATCTGGATAGGAATGGGCTAGGATGCAGCTGCTTGGCCTAGCAAAGCCATTCCATGAAGCTCTCTATGTCCCGTTCTGGAGTTTTTGACTCTGTAGTAAATTGGTGACCTCTTGGCATTATGGACCTGAACACCTATTGACCCTGCTCTCTGATTATACAAGGCCTTGCCCTTTATATCTGCCTTGCTGTCATTCCACCACTTTGTTGTTGTTATACTATAGCTAACGGTTAACAGCAGAATATTTAGTGGAGAGGAACTTTCACAAATAGATAAATTGTACAGGTGGCATCCTATCGCGGTGCCATGCTAGAATTCATTAAACTCCTGAGTTGACCCATGTAGAGGCGGTCTGCATGCCAAGGTGCTGGGTTTGGTAGACATATAAACCTAAAATGGTTTCCGACACTTGAATTCAGTGATTTTGGTGGGTGACCTCCAAACATTTGGCAATATAATGTATTTAGCAACAATGATCGCTAAATATATCCATATAATATCCATATTATAGTCACACATTTTTTTAGGTAAGACACAATTTTGGAACATAAAAACACAGTTTGTAAAAAAAAAAATAAGAGGCCGCCAGTACCTTTGGGTAGCTGCTGCTGTGTTTCTCCCGTACCCCGTTTCTGCAGAGGGTGTAGTTGTAGAAGCGGGAGTTTTTCACCAGTGCTACCCATTCCTTCCAGCCAGGGGGCACATAGGAGCCGTTGTACTCGTTCAGATACTTTCCGAAAAACGCTTGGTGAAGAATCAGGAGCAGGGCATTAAAATCCTTTTCTTCTTAAATTCCCACACCGTAAATAAAATGTCAAGGCTCACGAGGCAGAGCTCACCTGTTCTGTAGCCAGAGTTGTTCAGGTGCACGGCGAACGTGTGGGGCTCGTGGTGTGCCTGCCACGAGGGCGAGGAGCAGTTCTCGTTGTTGGTGTAGGTGTGGTGGTTGTGCACGTACTTCCCCGTCAGGATGGAGGAGCGGGACGGGCAGCACATGGGGGTGGTGGAGAAGGCGTTTGAAAAGTGCGTGCCTCCCTTCTCCATGATGTTCCTGGTTTTGTTCATGGCCTGCATTGAGCCTGAGAGAAAGTGGGGGCATAGGGAGGAAAAAAAACTGAGAATATATACGAGGGGGATAGCAGGGTTAGATTCAAAAGCTAAGAACTGAAAAAAAAGGATGGAAGGGGATATACAGATGCTAAAGAGGGACAAGAATGAGAGATTCAGGGACATTTAGGAGCATAGTTGGGAAAAAATGTAAATATAGGTCAACAGAGGGCAAAAGCATTAGAAATAAAGTTAGGGAAAAAAAATAAGAGCTGAAGTTAAACGAGGAAATAAATCTCTTTGGTAAAGCGCGACCCATTTGGATCCCTGTGTACCAAAAGCTTTTCAGACTGATGGGGATTGTTTGGGGAAACAGATGCTTGACCATAAATTCCTCCTTCAATGGCTGGCTTCTCACTGCGATCACACGAGGACAAAAGATGTCACGGAGGCTATTATGCTGCTACTCCAGTCCAATATGTTGCTAAAGGACTTAAGCGGGTAGGGAGATGGCCAGAGTTTGGCAATCCGACAATAGAAGCCATAGGCTGGCCTTAATTCATGTCAGAAACAGAGCTGGCAAAGGAAGAAACGCCGCTTGGACTGAGCCAGCTGTTACGTTGCCAAGGAGCAGCTTAGGTTGATTTTCTCTTACGAATGCTGTCGGACAAACATGGAAAGAATATGCAAGCTAATAGGAGATGGAATAAAAACGTATTCATAAACGCAGTGCTGGGAAAAAGGTTTTACCCCTAAAGGATTTCATCAATGCGTTTTTCTATTCTTTAATCACACTTAAATGTTTACGATCATCAACCGTTTCTTTCTAAATCAGGGAAAGGTAAACCAAGTAAACACAAAGGGACATATTCAAATGATCATTTCATTTATTAAGGGATAAACAGCCATTCAACCATCCTGACCAGATATGAAAAAGTTATTTCTCCTGAATGTAATGACTGGTTTGGTGGTAGCCTTGACAACAACAGCTGCCATCAAGTATTTGCTGTCAATCGGTCTTTCAGAACAATGTGCACGACCTTTTGCCCAGTCGTCACTGCAGTATTGTTTTAATTCAGGTTCTGGAGCATGAACAGCCTGTTTCAGTTCATGTCATAGCATCTATATGAGGTTTTAGGACAGACTTTGGCTAGCTGTGGATCATTGTTCTGTTGCAAATCCACAGAGTTGTTTCCCAAGAGTCTTGGTGATCATCAAAATGTTCATTAACAAATATGAGACAAACTTTTACGTTCATTTCGCTCAGCAGTGACTTTCATTATGAAACCGTCGCATGGATGCCACTTTTGCCCAGTCTCTCTCTTATTATTGACCTTAACCGAGCCAAAAGACAACTACAGTGCTTAAGATGCTGTAATGCGGTACCGCGCGCGAGCTATTTTTAGAAACACAACGTCACGATGACGTCACATCACGTGGTACGCAGTTGGGCAAACTCCGGAATGCCGCCGTTGTTTCGCTGTAAGAGACGTGCCTTACCCTTGGTTTTACTCGGTAAACGACTGCTTTTTCCAAATCTAGGACCATGGTTTTTAAACATTGTTGCTATGGAACGGGCAACAGCGACTCGAGTTACGCTGATCGGCCGCATATGAAGGATGTTTTCTTCAAGACTGCCAAGGAGAAATGTGTACGCTTGGAACACCGGGGCGGTCGGCCTACACAACAGTTCAACCCGGAAAAAGTTACCAAATTCAAGTACATATGTAGCAAGCATTTTGTCGGAGGAAAGGGCACAACCGAAGAACATCCTGACCCAATTCCAGCGACATCAAGTCAAGGTAAGAGTATTTTGGTGGCCGACATGTTAATAAAGTAGCGCCTGCTACCATGATAGCATATAGGCTATCATGGTAGCAGGCGCTAACATGATAGCCTGCTACCAGGCTTACTCAAAAACATTTCAAATGAGACAAACATTAAACATATACCCATTCCTGGACGGTGATTGCAAACAACAACAAAAAAAAAAAACGGCCGACGCTGCCATGATCGCCGCGCAGGAAAAAAAAACAAAGCTTACCGTTCATCATCTCGGCCAGTTTTCCAGTCTTTTTAAGCCATCGAACCTCAAGCCATCGTTTCAGCTGAAGGTTGGTGTGTTCTTCTACAGTTCGGCCAGTAATCCGTGTGCCTGGGACATCGTCTTGGGAAAGTTTAACGGCTGTAAAGTCGGTCAGATCTGTTATCCGTGCGTTCTCTCCTGTATGCGTTCTCTCCTGTATGCCCTACCTAAGCGGCAAAAGGGGCGTTGCTCTTGAGACGGTGACGTCACGTGCGCGGTACCGCATTGGTCACTTCATGACCTCCTGGAAGAGTTGTCAGTGTCTTCTTGGAGGGCGTTTGCTCAACCGGCCACTCCTGGGAAGGTTCATCACTCTTTCCTATTTTCTATATTTGATGATGATGGATCTCCCTGGGTATTGCTGACTTTGTACAGCTAGATTGAAATTCAACGCATTGAAACGGATGCGAGGGTGCTACCCGCGCCCCCATCGCAGTGGTCTTGAACACACATTTTCGGAGTGTCGTGCACCTCCCAATTTTTGTCACTTGGCGCAGACCACCAGTTTCATTTAAAATGGGGGAATTCAAAGGAGCCCTCGGCGAGTAAGTTCCCCTATACCGACATCAAGTGGCACAGAGGTTCCAAGCAGCCCAACTTTGTTAAATGCTAGGTTGTTACTGTTTATTCTGTGACTGAAAATAGCATACATATAAAATTATAGTTATAGTATATATTATAGTAATTATAGTTCATTAGCCAAGTTTGTAGGTAAAACAAGGATTTTGACTTTGCTTCCATCACCCACAGTATGTAAAGCCCTCAGCTTTTATTTGATCAGGATAGGATGCGTTGCTTTTTTTAGATCTTTTAGCCTAATTGATGTTGGTAGGGAGGCTCCGTTTAAGGGATTTCTAAGTTCTTCTGGTCTGGGTGTCATTGGTGAAAATGAACCACAAAAAAAGTGGTTAATCGCAGTAAATTCATGATTTAACAAGGGGGCAATTATGAAAAAGGAAAAACCACAGAAATCTATCAAGAGGGTGTAAAAGCTTTTTCACAGCACTGTACAATCACAAAAGCATCTTACCCAGTTCTATGTCCTGATCATCTGTGAGAATAAGAATGATGTTGGGTCGGACGTTTCTCATGTTGCGGTCCCTCTGCAAACGAGACCTGAGGCGAAACCTAGACAGATAGCCGGAGCCCTGGGCCTCAGCTATAACACCCACCAGGACGAGGAAGAGAAAGATAGAGGGAAGGGCAGGGTGTCCCTGCCCTGCCATCGTTTCGGCCTGCGGTACCACCTCAGTACTTCATTCACAACACGGGGAGTCGACAGTTCTCTCTGCAGCCTGTAAAAAAAAGGACACAGGAGGGCTCTGATAAGAATAAAACATTTAAACCGACACACACACACAGGCCGCAGCGCAGAAATAGCAGATGCAAGCCATACACAGCCATTACAGGGTATTCTTCCACTCAAATGCACCCGGTTGGGCTGAGCTCAGCTCGTTAATCAATCATTAATGATGCATTAGAGTGGTGTCATTGGCTGGTTGTAATGATCTCTGGTGATGAGCACATGGCTGCCAGGCCGGGGCTAATGGGTCTGGGACTGAGGCCAGCTCAGGCCTCACCTCTCCCTGAGAGGGTTTTGTGGACAGGAGGGATGCAGGGCAGTGGGATCAGGAGGAGGGGTGGAGGTGAAGGAGAAACAGGATGAGAGGAGCAGGAGGAGACGGCGAGGAGTGGAAAATCACAAAGCAAATGCTAATTTCCGGTTTCAGCAAGTAATCACTGTAAGCAAAAGCTGCTAAGAGTAAATGCTTCGGATTAACATACTTTTTTAGTAAGATGTGTTTTTTTTTTTTTTTTTGCAGTTTTGGATAATTCACTGATTCGATTGATATTTGGCTGATAAGGGATGCTCACCTAAGATAAGATAAGATAAGATAAGATAAGATAAGATAAGATAAGATAAGATAGGCTTTATTGATCCATCTTTAACATTTCCTTAACAAGAGCCTGACAGGAATACAGGTTGAGACGCAGCTAATCTGTTCAAAATGAACTGATCTACTGCTTTAACTGAGCCTGGTGCACACCTGCAGCTTGGTGATAGAGATGCAGACCGATTGGTTTGCACCTCTGGGGCAAAAATAAATAAATATAAAAGGATTTAAAATAAATGTGTCTTTTACTGCTGTTGCAGAATCTCCCACAAAACCTTTGCTTTTATTGAGAAGAATACAACCCTTTATTTGAGTACATTTATTAAGAGGGGAAAAAAATCTCTTGAAAATAAAATCTATTAGAATAATTTTTCTAATAGATCCCTTTGAAATAGTATAATAATTTACTTTTTAAATGCATGCTTTCCTTTGAAAGCTGATCAGAGTTGCTTGGAACGCATGAATAATCTACGACTGGCTGTTTTCTGGGGTATAAATATGATGTAACACAGGCCCATTTCTCTCTTAGCAAAATAAGCTGGATGTGGATGAAGACCCATATCTATCCTGCTAACAATCACTGTGGACAAAAGGGGACTCGGAGTAAAAAAGAAACAACCCTCAGGGTGAAAAAGTGGTTAGTGGCCACTTTCGGGTTAGAGGCTGGGGCACAAATCTCCATAAAAACCATTAGACGCAATTTACATGCCAGCTAGTTGTTTGGAAGTGATTATTAGAAAAAAATCCTTCTACTATCACAGATATGAACATGTGGAGTTTCACTAGGGTTTAACTGGACCCATGGGCTGTGGTCAGCTGACACTGAGGCCGAACACTTCAGCAACAAACACTCCAGGCGGGTTGAACGGGAGACAATGGATGAATCCAGCTGAAGTGCAGTATTAAACATGGTGGAAGATCTGTGCTAGTGATGGATTGTCTCTCTCTTCCAAGGCTCCGGGGTCTTTGGAAGAGAATGTTATGGGGGCGTAAAGTGGCAAAAGAGCGGCTGAAACAAAGTATTAACAACTGAGGTTCCAATATTTGAACTACTTGTGATTTTGCTCCATACATGGTCTAACATGCATTTTGATGGACTGAAAAACTGTCCTGGGTCTGCACTACCTCTAGCCCAGTGATCGCTGGGGGTGGGCACTTACTCACATTACTGTTACAATTTATATGTACTTTGTACTTTTTAAAGCAGTCTCCAAAAGCTGAACTTTTCCTTATACTTGAATGTAATGTGATTTAAAGTCAAACAAAACCATGCAAATGTTTTTTTTTTCATTTATTATATGCAGGCCAAATTAAAGTATTATCCTCAGTGAGTCTGCACCAATGGGCGCCTTTCTGTGCTTTTCATGGATGCTGTCATCTTGGCATCCTCTGTGACTCAAATGATGTGAGAATATTCGTAATTGTGACGTACCAAACTGCCCCAGGCTCCAGAACACGAACATGCAACATAACCAAGGCAATGGAGCTAAATATGCTAGGAATACGGTTGCAAAAGTAAACCACATGTATACAAAGGGAAGTCCTTTTTCAAAATTCCCGACCAGTGCAGTATATGCGAGTGTGTGAGCACAAGCAGCACCGTGGCGTGCCGACTGGCTGACAGCTTGCAGCATGAAGGGAAGGTGTGTTTACGCTCTCCTTGGTGCAGTTCGTACATCACGTCCAGGCTTCAGGTTCAGCTAATAATCCTGGCCGTGCTCGAGGATTGCTTTTAGCTATCGCAAATGTTTTGGGGGACATCATTATGTAGCATGTGTCAATTTTGAATGCACCAATGTGTTATACTAAGAATACGGCACGTTTTACATGAAAATGGTTGTATACTTTTGTTTGACTTAAAAGTATTTTACTTAGTTGCATTTGAAATCACATGTGCTGCTGAGTAAAAACAAAAAACATACAAAACTATAAAAAAACAACAACAAAATAAGCAACAAGAAAATCACAGGAAAAGCAACAGGAGTGATCCATCCAGCTGGGTTTGAGGTCAGACCTGTCTGATACCAGCATGGAGGCACATCAATACAACTTTAGTGGCACCAGCAGCTACAGCTGACCACCAAGGAAAAGAAGAAAACCCATGGCCATAATTAAAGGACCGATCTAATTCTAAGTACAAAGAGGCAACAGCTTTATAGCGCAAAGTAAACTCTGTTTGTCTAATTCAATCCAATTCAATTTAATTTAATTCAATTTTATTTATATTGCGCAAATTCATGAAACGTCATCTCAACAAGATCAAGTTATCTGTATTTAAAAACTCAACAGCGAACCTAGACAAAACATGTGGAGGTTGATGAAAAAAGGATTTTAGAGTTTAGTGATAAATTATGCTAAATTTCCTTCGACAGTGTTGTAAGAAATGCTAATGTTTTTTTTTTTTTTTTACTATTTAAATGTTGTCACTAGACGTAGTTTAAAGCTAAAAATAGCATCATTACTGCTAACCAGGTGGCAATAAGTGGACAGTATCTGGTTTATGTTCAAGACTATGACCATGTAAACATGCTAAATAATACTTTAACAATTCATTTACATACTATTGATTTTATTTGGTGCTTGTGATTATAATTCGTATCGGCTAAAACTGAAAACAGAGGATCAAGCTCTTGGATTGGAGTCAGTTTCTTCAAACGGTTAGATATTGGACAAAGGACGGGATGGAGATCAGAACTGCCAGGTCCTGCAGAAGAGGAAAACCACAGAACTGCTTCACAGATGGAGTGAAGAATGCAGAGGGTTTGGTGAGACAGAGAAGGATGCTGAGTTGGCTCCTGTAAATTAAAAACAGTTTGACACCAATATCTCCTCTTTTCCTTTGTGAAATGCACAGCAGGGACTTTCTTCTCTTCATTAAAAAGTAACTGAATAACATTTACTCAAAGGGTAACTCACCCCCAAATCATCTATTTTCTGTGTGCTAATAAACTGTTAACTTGGTTGTCTTATAGTGCAGCCTAAATATCCTGGTGATTATTTTGACAATTTACTGCATATTGGTTGAAATCCTGCTTTTGTGTCTAAAACCATCAGTGTAGCGGGTTAAACGATGGTAGGGTGACCATTTTTATAACACCAAAAAGGAGGACATTATGCAGTGCAGAGTGCCACAAAGCATAAAATGTGTGGACTTAAATGTGGGAAAACAGTTAACATAGTTAATTAAAAATGCATAAAAAAGCCTAAATAACCTGTTATCTAAACAACAAAAGAGATTGTAAGAAAAACACATTCAACTGCTCAAAAAGTATAGCATTTCTAAAGCGCTTCAGTCTTTTGGGGTCTTCAGTGTCTGTGTGTGTGCAGCAGACCTGTCTTTAAGGAACCTCCACGTTCACCCTCTGTAGCAGCCACATCCCTTTACCTGCTGCACATTTATTAGTGAGAATGCTATACAGCATTCTCACTTATTGTTTTTCTTTATTATTATTGTTCCATCGGCGTCTAACCACTCCATACTTCAACCGATCTCAACAATTTTGGTATCAAAATGTTCGACTCGTTCCCGGCATGACTGTATATCTATATCTCATGGTTATGCTAACTTTTACACTTTTAAAAATATTTAACTTTTTGTGCGTTTTTTTGACTGTTCCCATTGAAATCAATGCAAATTCTTCACATTCTTCAAATTCTTCCAAAATTCTTCTAATTGTTCTAATTCTTCAAATTTTTCAAATATTTAAAAAAAAAATTCAAATTCTTCAAATTAAACAATTTTTTTCAAATTCTTCAATGTTTTTCAAATTTTACATTTTTTTTTCAAATTCCTTCAATTTTTTTTTAAAAATTCCTTCCAATTTCTTATCCATCCATCCATTTTCCAAACCGCTTTATCCCTCATGGGGTCGCGGGGGTTGCTGGTGCCTATATCCATTTCCTCTAATTCTTACATTTTTTTTTAATTTTTCCTATTTTTCAAATTCTTCACATCCCCTCAAATTCTTCAATTTTAAAAAATTCTTCAAATCTGATTTCAATGTTTTTCAGCTACTTTTTCTCTTCTGCAGGGATCTTCAGCAGATCACCATTCTCACTCGCTGGAACGCAGGAACAGCCTTTTCTAGTTACTTTTACGTTTATCCGTGCCCGCATGCCGTTCAGTTGCAGCTCTCCCCTGACTGCTTACGTCAACACTGCATCGACAGTGTGCAGACGCCATGCACTGAGTCTTGACTACTTTTCGTTATAAATTCGTGCTCTTTCGTCCAGTCTGAATTAAACGAGGTCGTGCGTTCAGAGACGATGCTAATTTTCTGTTAATGTTGTATGATGTAGCAGCACATGGACCCTTGCTTACTTTTTTAACCAATGACAAGAAGATATTCATCTGACACCGGCACCGCTCCTAGCTGATCATTTGTTAGACCAGATATGTTACTGGGTCGGGTGCAGTCTATGATTGGATATTGTTCTGCCGCCAAGCAAAGATGAAAAAAATCCGCTCTTCAAGCCTAGTGCCTCAAAAAGGAGGACAAATACGCGTCTGGCTTGATGCTGCGCCGGATGCCGGACAGGGCATTGAGAATCCGGACTGTCCGGTCTAAAGCCGGACGCCTGGTCACCCTAATCGGTGGTCTTACATTGAGTCAGTATTGCTATTGGTTCAAACGTTTTTGTGACGTCATTTGGAGAAACTGACGTGTCAGCAGCTCTGCCTTGTAACGCCGTAATAATTCCTCTGTCAGGTTAGCAATTTATTAGCTTGGAAGTCAGCTAGTTTATTTAGCATTTATTTAGCTTTTACTAGATGCCCAGACCACCCCCAGCCTCTGGGCATAGACGATGGATGGATGGACATTTCTTAGAATGCCCCCCCCCCAACTGTACAAATGGATAATAAATAAAGGTTAGATTTTTTTATTTTTTCATTGTGACATCATATCACCGCATTAAAGGCAACATTTGTTTTAAGCCTTTTTATACATCTTTACCAGGACCCAACAAAGTGGTCCTGGTCTATGCATTGTTAACCGTAGAGTCCCAGCAGAGTTATTGTGATCTGAAAGGGGCAGAGCTGTATTCTAACTCTATTTCTGGACTATACTGTCCACATTGTGCTCATTAAGGACCTCCCTACTGCAGCAGCATCCTCATCTCTTCCCTCCTCCCCCTTGTCCTCTATGGTTTTGCATTGCACACACCTACACATGCAAATCCACTTTGTGAACATGCACATAGAGACAAAGATAAAATGTATGACAGAGCTGTATTTGCTCTGGTTTCCAGCACGCAGGGCATGTGCTGCTCCTCCCCTAGGGGAACATATGATCTCTGACCCGAGGCAATGTGCTGTTTGAAAATGTCCTTGCTCCCTTTTTATCCCTTCTGCCTGCCTGAATCTCCCTCTCATCCTTAGCGGCGGCTAAAAACAAGGCGCCAGCACAAAGGTAATCCAGCGTTAGAGAAATAAAATAACGAAAGGACGGCCATTTAACTAGCTCCATTTATATTTAGCTGTGAATACATTTGTGGAAATGTATTCACAGGCATCCCCGGAGAATTTGGGGTAGATTTGTGTTGATGTGGAGACCATCCTCTGCCAATGGCTCCTCTTTCTGAGTGGTTTGTGAATGTTGAAAGAACGGGGCTCGTCTTTGATATTTGTTTATCGCTTTAAGAAGCTGATGTGCAAAACACAGAGTTTTTAAAAAAAAGATAAAAAAATCTTCACATTCGATAGGGAAAATACAGTTCTGTCTTCAAAGAAAAGTATTTTTTTTTACGCAGATCCATCAATGGCCTCATATGTAAATGCTGCTACATCTATTTTTTGGGTGCGGGTATTTACTCGCATTATTCCAATCGTTGCCTTTCCTCTTCCACCTGATACTGAGGACTAATTGGATGTTCAGGCTTTTATCAGCTGACACACGGACTTATTTTCCCAGTTTACGCTTCCCCGCTATCTTTTATCCACACGAATCTGTGCGATAGATGATAGATCAAACAAACAAAAAAAAAAAAAGATAAAACAGCAGATAGGAGCATGAAGTCCAAACATGCCGAGGGCGTAACACCGCTGAGATGTGTGGAAATGCAGAGGTGGACAACTGTTCCGCAGAGGGGAAAATGAGCTTTGAGCTTCTCAACATTTCTCTCAGTAAACAAATTTTTAATAGGGATCCTGGCATGAAATTTAGGTCGAATGACGATAACAAAGCTAACATAAATTGTTCTGTGAATTATGGGTAACAAAAAGAAACGGCACAGGGGATAGGCATTGAACAGGTTTACTGCAGTTCATTAAATGCTTAGAAAAGTACTTTTTGGCAAAAGCCACTTCAAGATATCTCCTGCGTGCAGAAATAGCTGTTTGCATTGCTCTGCTGGGATTTTGATCCAATCTTCCACAAAAGTCTTCAAATCATAAAAAGGTGCCGTTTTATTCAGCTGAATTCAAGTAAGATGGCTGAAAAAAAAAAGCCATTCTAGCAGCTTTAATTACTTTCTCTGAAACCAGCTGAGCGTTCCCGTAGCTGTGCGTTTGAGATATGGGCTCGCTGAAAACGCCGCCCCGGTTTCATCTGGGGATGGTTATCCAAAATGGCCGATGCATTGGCCCGTTCATCTTTCATACACATGCATGTGACACCTGGCAGCGACGCATGTTGGACACCATGACATCCCCGTCTCTTCCCTGTCCACGTGCCGTTTTGTGCAGTCCCAGTCCTGCTTTGAGCACGGCGGCCCGTCACATCCGAAAAGTTTCACCGGCTTGTCCAAATGTCCTACAGCGAACTTCTCCAGCAGCCGAGTCTTCAGCATTGAGTGGGCTTAGAGGCCGAGGCGGCAAGCGCAGTACTTATTGATTTCACAGAAAAAAAAAAAAAACAGTTTCTGCTCGTTACAAGTTTTCCTGGACATCTCTGCAAATAGTCCTGCTGGAACTTACTGGCTTTTTTTTGACTCCACTGTTCAGAAATCTTTTAGGAGCACCAGGATGTTTTTTTTTTTTTGTTTTTTTTTGGTGCAGGTATGCTTTTCCCACTGGAAGATTATGGCTCCAGCGACGCTCATGGGAACATTCAAAAGTTTAGAAATATGTCTGTAGTGAGTGCCAATAATTGTAACGAAATCAACAAAAATTGTTTCATAACCGATGGCACATACTCTTTCAGGGTTTCTGCCGCTTTCTTGGCTTTTTGCAGCTCTTCTTGTTACTGACATGCAGGGTAAAGTTACATATCTATAGACCGATAAAAGCATATGTTCACGGAGAAAATCACTGAAACGCTCCATATTTCTCCGCCATCAAGCGGCAACACTCTCGGTCTCCGACAACAGGACCAACGGGACGATTTCTAAGCATTTATAAAGCAAGGCAGGGTGTGTCATTTTCTGAAAACCGGGATGCTTCTCAAGCTCGTTTCCCTGACAAGAGCTATGCCGGCATCAGCTCTTTGCGCTAAGTGAACTGTGAAACGACAATGCTGATTCAGCGCGATAGGACAGAATGAAAGGGGGGAATTTCTGCCATTTAGACAGAAGCGGCAGACAACACGAGTAAATATATCTCTCAGCAAAACTCATTAAAAGCCCAGAGGCTCTGAGAGGGAAAGGCTGTGGGAGTTAGCTAGCGGAATATGAGATCACAGGGAATAAGCCTCTAAAAGCAAGTATGAGGAACAAGGATCATCTGAGGTTATACTAATGCCTAGTGATGCTTGGGAGCAAGAACACAGAGGGAAAGTTTGCTCTTCAGTCAGGCGCTTGTAAAGAGGCTCTAAGAGACAGCGGCACTGCATCATCGGATAAAAACTTAATGCCGTCCATCATTTATTGATAGGACTAAATTATGAATGTAGCGACAACGGTGCTGCCCGTGTCACAGCATGGGCATGATGGTGAGACAGCAGCAAGCGTGGAGGGATGAAAAAAAACACACATCGGATCAACTCACAGGTCCTTTACGGCGCTCGCCAACCCACGTCTGCAATCACAGTTCATGTAAGGAAAGCAGGGGAGAGCAGCTTAGAAATCTTTCTAGACTTTTCAGGGGCGTCAATGTAATTTTCCTCCCATGCATAAAATGCCTTGGATTTTGAAACGGATAGAAAGTTTGATTCTTCCAATCTCAACCCCCCCCCCCCCCTTCCCCCGAGACACGCAAATTACAGACAGCATACGATAGAAGCCAGAAAATAACGCGCGTATGTCTTATTAAAGGAGGGCGAGCCGCTCTGCATCCGCAATTTAATCAGCTGCGTCTGCATGACGCATGCCAAACATAAAGCCAGCAGCCCACAAGCTTAAAACCACACTCCTGGATTCTCAATCTCCATCTCAAATGCTCCAAGACAGAAAGATACAGAGAGAGAACCCCATATAAAAAAAAGAAGTGAGACAGAGAGAGAGAAAAAAAAAAGGAAAACTTTGGCGTACAGCCTATAGAGTACAAAGACCAAGCACATCCACTGCAGATGGATTTTCTACAACATTAAAACTAGACACCAAGACGAAGGCCTCCATAAAAAGCAGAAGAGAATCAAACAGAATGCACAAGCAGAGAACCTCTCTATTGGTCCTTCTCCATTCCTGAGAGAGAGAAACGCACCGTCCACAACTCCCTGATGCTGGGGAAAAAAAAAAAAAAAAAAAAAAACATGAAGGAAGCGGACAGGGGAGTTTAGATGGACCCTTTCAGTGGTGAATGTGAGCGGCTGAACACTATCAAGTCGGTGCCTGTGGTCATAATTGAGGCTGGCAGGGCTTTGCTAATGTGTGACTTTGTTCCCACTGGCATGCCTGGCTCTGAACAGAACGCGCAGAATCTCCAAGGACCCTTGAATTTTTCAACAAAAGTTGCTATTCAGATGCAAATTGAGCAACGGCAAGCATCTATGTGAGAGTAACTTTTCTCAGAGGAGTGTGTGTGTGTGAGTGTGTGTGTGTGTGTAAATGAAAATGGGAGTTTGTCCCTCTCAATACAGTTTGGAGAGCTTTTTTTTTTCCACGATGGAAAAACTGCCATTGTTACCTGCTATGTCTTATCTATCATTCTCTATAAGTAAATATCCGCTCTGCTGCTAGTTTCAGAAAAATCTTTATAACCTGTAAAAAAAAACAAAAACAAAACCTTCCTTCTTATCACGGTAATGAATCTTATGGATAAAGCGGATCGAACGGAAGAAAGTCATACACAAAAGACTGATCTGTCAGCGAGACAGCTAGCGGTCGGTTCTCCGTCCAGTTGAGCGGGACTTGCTTATGGATCCAGTCAGAAGTGATAAACCGGCCTAATTATCTGAGAAAGCTGAGCTTATCAGAAACAGCGGTCCACCGCAGCCTGCAGGATACAGTTTACCGTCGTCCGTTCATGCTGATGCAGCTTACAGTGTTCGTCCACTGGGAGGTAGCAGTAGTTACTGGGAGCGTTTTGTTGTCATCCTCAACATACCGGAGGACTGAGATGCTTTACTGGGAAACGGAAAAACGGCTTTAAAAGATCTTGTGTGTAATAAAGAAAAATCCTCTCAGGACAAAAATGTAATGTATTAAACCGCCAAACATTCTTATTCTCTAAAACTCTTAATAATCAACGCAGTAGGTTCAGTTGGTGGTATTTTGGTTCAGACTGGAAAATAAAAATGGAGTCGTGACACCTTGTGGTGTAGAAGGCACAGACTTAGAAATAACGTCAATTACCAATCAGGCGGCGGACCAATCCTCCTGGCAGTGTAGGTCGTCAGCCTGAATGATTCGCTCCGGCTTTCATTTGTTTTCCATCAGAGAGAGAAGTGACTTTTTGATCTCACTGAGTGAAATTTGTTTAACATTAATAAGCTTAAATGCAAGAGGCTACACGTTTTACTGTTGTTATAGGGTGAACAATGGGACAGAAAATGGACTTTATTACTGCTGGATATGGAATCTCAGCTTAGACTCACACACTGGCTCCAGAGACACTGGGTTAATTTAAGCCTTTTCTATAATAACGTTCAGACTTTGCTGGTTTGTGTGAACGTACTGACCTTCATTTCCCAATTGTATTAAGTAGACGTGATATCAAGCTATTACTCTTTAACTGTTCTGCTGTGATGTTGTTTATATTTGTTATTTATCTCCTAACCAGAGACTGGAGCTGAAAATCAGCTAATTTCTATATACTCTTTGTACAATCTTCAGATGCACCTTTTTTTCCACTATGTTTAATTGCGTTCTCCCTGAAGTATACATAAATCATTGTCTCCCTTGATCCTTTACCAGAAATGTACCTGTGGAAATCGCCCCACATTTTCTCCAGGTATGTTTCTATGCTTCGTTGGACCTGCACCACAGCATCCTCTCTGATGCACGATGGAATATCAGGTTCATTCAGTGATCTGGAGTCAATGAAACTCTCTTTTCAACCCACTGAAGCCTCATTTTTCTCTGTTAAGACGTCAATGAACGGTCTATTAAAGATTGGCACGATTATTGCCTCCTGCTCTGCTCATTTGTCGTCCTTCCATTGGTTGTGTCTTTCCTAAGTTTGATGCATTTTGCTTCTGGGTTCCTCTTCTGATGCTTTCCTTGCTGACTGCGGTCACGCTTGCTGCTGACCACACTGACACAACACGCTGCCAACATCAACATCTGCAAAGTCACTTCAATTCTGAGATTTGTGCAGATCACTGCACTAGAAGGACAACATATCCTATCTTGTGGTTAGCACAAACATGCATATAGGGAAAGATTTTTTTGATAGGTAGAGACTGACGAAATAAAAAAAAAAAACATGCTGTCTATTCAGCATCTCAGAAAGACTTAAGTTAAAAACAAAACAAACAGAAAAAAGTTCACTAATGCTTCTGCACCTTATGGACTGTGGGAAGAGTCCAAATCCGCCGAGGCAGTGTTTTGCTAAGTTACTTAGAGACCTAGCACCTCCCTAAGCAATGTGACAGACCTTGCGCACTCTTTTATGGAAATGGTATTCTCTGCTGACTATGGTCTCTTTCAGCAGGATAATGCTCGCTTCCTCAAGGCGAAAATGGTTCAAGAATAGCCTGAGGTGCTGGTTGGGCCTCCAAATCTCAATGCAATCTAGGTTCTGTGCAATGTGCCACAAAAACAAGTCCAGGACAAGGACACCTTTTAGGCAGGTGGTCATAATGTTATGCCTGCTGGCTGTACATCAACCTATGTATCATTTTTTTTTTTTAGATAAAGGATGCTTAGGGCTTGAATGAGACCGTCTTACCAACTTTGCCGAATAATGAAGCTTTTCTGGTGTCAGATCTTTTTTTTCCTGCCTGTGATCGGTCCGCCTTAACGGTCGATCGTTGGCAGGATTACTTTTGGGCCGATAATCCTGCAGACAGAACTGCTTTAAGCACCAAGTACTGATCAGCTTTTTAGCTGCGACCACAAAACAGTTTATCAGTCACCGCTGCTGACGCGTTTACACGAGATCTAAGCTCGCTCTCAGAAGTTCGGACATTCAGTCCAAAGCTATAAAAATTAAACTAACATTCAGGAACGTGTAATTATATACATTATAAAATATACAGGGATGTGCCTACTTAAATATTCCTTTGATAAATATTCCTTTCCTTCCCAAAACTTTACTGCAGAACTCCAGTAGTTGAGATCATTCGAAATAGATAAGAGCTAATTTGGAAGCACGTTCCATTTACCGCAAAAGATTTAATTTAGATTTCCCTCAGGTTCTGATAAGCTCAGCACTCGGCAGACGGGCTAAGATGACAGGCGGGTTTTTTTTTTGCACAGCAATTTTCATTGTGAACGTGCAGACACAAAGGGCCACGGACTTTTTAAGTGAGAATGAGATTTCTGCTGAGATTCCAGGACTGCAGTTTCCAATCCCCCCCCTTTGGAGATACTCTTAAAAGTTTTGCCTCTATATTTGCGTCTTGTCTTATTTATATTGTGCTTATGCAACCTTAGCAATCTTGTAAAAATCTCGCTCCTGAGAGTAAAATATAAATGTGTGTAATTTTAGCACTTAAACCATCATTAATGCAGAGACTTTGTTGCCCTGAGAAATGGGGGTGGAGTGGGGTGGGGCTGCGACGTGCTCGGGCTCCACTCTCTCTTTCTCACGCACATCCCCTGAGTCGGCGCTCTAATCAGAGGAGCAGAAGGTCTGTTCCTGAGTCATTTAAGTTTACCCAGGCAGGATACTAAGTCCATCAACTTGTAATTGTGTCCTTAACGAGATACAGGCTCAAGGTCTATGTGTGTGTATGTTTGATTTGTATTCTATAACGACTTGAATGGTAAGGTCTAGAAAAACGTATAACCTACACTACAAAAATAACTATATATCATATTCCCATTTTTTAAATAGAATTTTGCATTCAGGATGGAACCAAATGAGAGGTAAGAGCATCTTATGACGTTCCACAAAAGTAAATATTATGAAATATTAACATGTGAATGATGTGATGTTGAAATAACGGCGCCGTGGTTAAGAACATGCAAAAATGTAGCTTAAGTTTTCCTTGACCAATAAATTAAGACTGACCATACCTTGATGACATAAACCGGGTTGATAAATGCTCAATATGCACCCTGAAAGCAACGGCATCACCCGGACATGTGCGCAAATAATTGTAGGACAATAGTTTTTTTAAAAAAAAAAGGTCTTCTCCAGGAGAAATTAACTGAGATATGAGTGTGATATCTGGAAGAAAACAACATTTTGTTTACCTTTATTTAGGCACTAATGATTAGCCGTGACTGACGTCTGACAGTCTGACTGAAGCCAACTCGGGAAAGGAGTAAAGCATCGGGTTCCAAATCGTTTCAGCTGATGATCCACAAAACAAAAACAAACTTTTGGAACTAACTAACCGCAGAATATATGAGTATTTCTCCTAAGGCGACACAAACAGCATTGACATCCAATCTTTTGTTTTTATATTTAATGGCGATGTGGTACAGATCTCTAACAGCAGCATTTGTGCTTAACCGCAGCAGAAATACTTGTCACCACAGAGCTATCCAGGCTAACTGCTAATATGAGCTACTTTAGACAGATATATATGAAATATCCATCAGAGCTAATTATCCTCAGACATCACGTCAGATTAAACTGTTATATGTTTTTGAAACGTTGTAGAAAAAAATATGTTGTGATTCTTGTCAAGGATGCATTTTCAGATAGGAAAGGATATTTTTGGTGAATTATTATTTATATTGTAACAGATTTTAGGCAATATGATATTTGGAGGTTTTCAATAAGGTTGAATATAACTTTAGGCTGTTTCATTTCACTACAAAAGTGTTCGATGAATTAAGCAATTAGGAAGAACGTTTTAAAAAGATATTTATGAACCAGAGAACATGGAGATTGCTAAAATCAAACTTAAAGGGTCAGAGCTTTACACAATCAGTGATAAGAAATCAGACACAACATTTTAGACAGGTGCATTTCTAACTATTCGACTTTGATCAATTACTCTGGCATGGGAGCAATAAATCTACCTAAACTCAAATCTTGTTTTGTAAATTCCAGTTTTTCACTGTACTGTAGTATCTTTATTTTTCATGAAGTAAATAGTAAAAGTTTGGCACAAAATAAACTTTGTGGACACCCACTGTCTGCATTTAAAGAAATCATACATTGGATCATAAAGCAAAGTGTACAATCCGGCCATAGGAAAAAAATATGTGCAGCTCTGACTGTCCATAATTCAGAAGAAGAGTTTAAAGATGGACCAGTCCAGTTCAATCCAATATCATTTTTGGAACCGGCTCTCGTTCTTGGATTGGTCCTGTGTTGATGGTCCATGCTTTGACTCATTTTACTCCGGAAGTTTCATCCTGCTGCTGAAAAACGTGAACAATCTTAAATGCTGTTTCAAAACAGATGTTTAACATATATATATAGACTGGTGTATTTTTGATTTTTGATGTGCACAAATACACAGAGATGCTGCTACTACAGACAGCGACGCTGATGGGTCTAACAACTAAAATTAATGAAATCACTGGTAAAATCGCTTGTTTTTAAAATGTTCACCATTCATCAGGTCCATTATGGCCAACCGTACCTCTGCACAATGCAACTGATGGTCTTAATGCAAGGCGTGCCAAAAGTTAGCTCTTTTGGCAGAATTTAATTCCTATAACATATGAAGTAGATCGTTGCATGTGTGTTCCTTCATAGTTTGAATTCTGTGCAGCTTAGAAAATAACAAAAAGCCAGCGAGCCAGGTGTGACCACACCTACGATGGAGCCTCTGTGGGGTTTTGAAAAAAAAACACACACATTCTGAACTGGAAAATATTGCCATTGACTGATTTTTAAATCCAGATATCAGGATTGGATTGAACCCCAAGAATCCTGGATCGGGAGCATTCATGGAAACTTTTTTGTAGTTTCCACCTGGGATTGAAGCAGACAGGATACTAGTTGATTTAGCTGAAGAAATGTAGCAAGTTCCCAAGAGTGATGTAGGCAGAGGGAGAGAGAGAGAAAAGGAGAGAGGTGGGAAAGTTGAGTCTGTATGATGGTGTCAGTTCAGACAAAAGGCCCAGTCATGATGTGTTCTCGCTGGAGAACAAAGAGCTCTGACAGAGTCCCTTGGTCTGCTCTGTTGACTATAAATGCACACAAGTGAAGCAACTTGACATAGACGAGAATACACCCACACTGTGCATCCTCCCTCGAGCTTGCTCTCTGAAAGAGGAGATAAAAGGAAAGAACAACAGCTCTGCTAATTATCTCTGAATCTGAGCAAAATGAACAGCATCATATTGTTCTCTTCTTCTCGAAATGTTCGTTACAAAGACATCACAGAGCTTCTGTCACACTTTTTGGTCTCCTTAAAGTTTTAACGAAGTTAAAGCAATCAACGAGCGCGTTATTTTGTCACCTTAAATTACAATGTCAAAATCGGCACTTCGTTTTTCGGTGACTGAACCCAGTCCTAATCTCTTCAGATGCTAGTTTTCGGGTTTCATTCACACACTTCCACTTGGCACCGTGTCGCTGTATCCAGCAGCAACCGCGCGGCACGTTTTTTTTTCTTCTTCTTCTTCTTCTTTTTTCTTCCAGAGAGCTTCAGTCGGAGTCACCGTTCGGGTCAGGGTATTTACCCCTCCTCCCCTGCGGCCTTGTGGTGCGCCCCATGAGAGCCCGCAGAGAACACAGAGGTGTTCAAGAGAGCACAAACAGAGCCTCGATTGTCACAGCCGGGGCTTCAACCCCCACAGACTCACTCCTCGGCATTTAAGACTGACAGAACAAATGTCCGTCAGTGGGGCTCTGTAAACACGGAGCTGTTTGCGCTACAGATGAGTTGTTTTTTTTTTAGATTCTGGAGAGGAATCTGTCAGTTCAGAAACGTCGTTGTCCTGTTCAAATTTGCGGTAGAAAGTCATTTACAATGAGGCCAAGGTAGCGGCACGGTCTCCGGCTACTCCAACGCGGGGGTCGACAGCTGTAACAAGTGAGCAAGCTGGTGAGCCCTGCAGCCTGCTGAGTGATGACTGTTTCTTATTGGCACTTATTGACCAGAATCAAAGCCCCCCTACAGTGTCACAGCACAGCTAAATGGATTATAGACACATCAGACGGCGCTCACTGTTTCCACCAACACGACTATCTTATTAAGACCTCGATGCAGCAAGCTGACCGCTGGGTGACACAGTGACGCTATACGACACCGGCAACAAATCAAACGCTTCCTGAAACAGATCACAACAGGCTTGGTGGCTGGAGCTGAGAACTGTTTTTTATTGCCATGTTGCAATATTAAATTTAGCTCTCTAACGTCTACCTCTGGTTAATAATCGGAACAATGGTAAAATTAGATGCTGTTCCACAAGGCTCAGAGCGTTTCCAGTTATCTGTTGTGTTTTAATTACGTGACATTTTCCACACATCATCAAATTAGCACCTGCAATGGGAACCGCTCCTGATGGCCTTTATTCAACGATGATTTCAAAAGGCAGGAGTTTCAACTTTCTGGAGACGGTTTATTAGACGGTTTAATAAACCGCACACGGCTGAAGTGAACCAACACACTGGCTGGAGGCTGTCGGGAGTGACGAGTCGTTCACCGGGCTGGTCCGGTTACCGGCATCAGCGTGGACCCTGGTGTTAAAAAGTGATGGTCTTCAAAAGCGCAAACATTTCTCATTGTGGATTTCCAACACTTTAATGTGCTTTTAATGGGGATAACAGGGAGGAGTTCTGAGACGCAGGGGAACCAGGAACATCTGGGAGCAACGGTACAAGGAACCCCAGGCAGGAGCAACAGTGGAATCCAGCAAATACAGGTGAATGAAAACAGAATGCTTAAATGCTAGGTAAGACAGGTGAGTGGCCAGAAAACCAGGCGAGTTAAATTAAGACTATAAGGGGCAGCTATGCGAGGAAAATGGCTAATAAGCTGGGGAATCTTGACTGAGTGATGACTCAGAGAGGAACAAGAAAATAAAACAGCCTGTATCACTATGAAGGTACTTAGTTGGCAGGAACTACTTCTAGATAACTAACATGCAACTATTCAAAAATGAAACTAAACTCTGACCCAAAGCACATCAGGGGCCTTTATTAGACAGCACGATGAGTGGCTTATCAAGCTAACTTTAGTTTTAGTGGGGGATTATCAGTATATCGAGGGTTCACTTCTTACCTGGATCTGTCACCATGGTAACTTATGGTAACCTGTCCCAAGGGAAGTAGGCTTTTCACACCCAAGGTCACTAAGAAGAAAGTTCCTCTTCTCAGTCAATGAATGTCCCTGAGAAAATTAGAAAATGAAAAGAATAGCGGTGCATGAACACGCTCCTCTTCCTCCGCCCGTTTTCACCTCCTCACCAAGTCACGCCGTGAAATCAGAAAGCTATTGTGAAGAATTGATCCATAGACCAATTACTCTAAAGATTTTTTCTCTATGAGAAGCTAAAGATTAAAAAGTAAAGAGTTACTCTTCCTCCCTCTGAAAACCATAAGCAGAGAGTGCACCCCACTGTCCAAAACGCCACCGTGTTGCGTCTGTATGATTATGTTCACTGTGTTCATAGTCAAATCACTTTTGTAATTACAGTTTTTGTTGGTTGCTTTGATCTTTTTGAAGAAACTGGCAACCTCTCAGTTTTCAGCATCACCATCTCAGCAGAGCAAAAGACACTTCTCGCAAATGAGTTAACTCATTTTCATTGGTTTGACTCATTTTCCCGCCATTTTGCAAAACAGTTAACACAGTTGTCATTCATGCAGTCCAAACTCCATTGCTTTAGCTGTGGTAGCAAAACATAAACCATATGTTCCAAGCTCTTAGAAACTTCTTGCTCAGAATGAAATCACTGAGGCACCTGATTGACACTTCTTTACACAATTTTTCAATTTGCAGTCAGTTTGCAGGCTTTATGTAAAAGGTGCCATGTTGTGTGTTGTTCTTTGCAAGCATGAATGGTCAACGTAAGGCAGATGAGAGTCAGAGTAAGAGGTAGAGGGGTCAGGGGAAGAAGATTATGAGGAAGAGGAGTCCGTGAACAAGGTGGCAGTGTAGCTGGAAGGACTCAAGTTACAGATGAAATTTGGGCAACTATGATTGATCATGTGGTAAATCATGGCCTTTCACTTAGAGGGGCGGGACAAAGAGTCCAAACTTTTCTCAATAGAAACACGGTTGCATCCATTGTAAGAGTTTTTTGACTGGAGAACAGGTAATGTTGCTATATAGTATATGCAGATATATCAGTATCTATTCCTATAGAGGAATTCTTCAGTGCATGGAGATGGAAGGTATATGATCACTGTCCCTATGAGCAGATGTCCTTGCTCAATGCAATGTCTGCTGCTGCACAAGATGCAGAGGCATGTCACGGATGGATCAGGCATGCAAGAAGATTTTTTCTTAGGTGCATTGCAAGGGAAAATATTGAATGTGATGTAGATGAGGCCATGTGGCCTATTCGTCAGGACAGAATGGACTAGAAGGAACAAACAGCCCTAGTATTTTCTGTTGGAATCTTTCATTTTTTTGGAATATTTCATTTGTTTACAGTTTTTATTGGTTGCTTTGACGCAGCAGTCAACTCAAAACCCACATTTTTCAAAACAGTTAACGCATTGGCCTAAACAGTGGCACCAATGGTCAAAATTAAACATTTTGTTTGCAAAAGGCTCCAACTCTGCCAAAACATTTAACATATGATCCAAAAGCACATTTTGCCTTCAAACAACACAACTTGCACACAACTGTTTGAGCCCTTCCAATCATTCGTTACACAAGGGGCAACAAAATACAAAAAACCACACTCAATGTGAATCAGTGGAGCATTGCTGGTCATTGTAGCCAAAGACTGTACGCAGCTTACATGGCAGTGTCATTTGTAGTCAAATTTGCCTTTTTGCAAAAAAAAAATGGATCCAGAAGCAAATATGTTGTAATGCAAATTTTATTGATTCTTCATTCTTTTTTTGCAGATACGTAAACAAATGAAATATTCCAAAAAATGAAAGATTCCAACAGAAAATACTAGGGCTGTTTGTTCCTTCTAGTCTATTCTGTCCTGACGAATAGGCCACATGGCCTCATCTACGTCACATTCAATATTTTCCCTTGTGATACACCTAAGGAAAAATCTTCTTGCATGCCTGATCCATCCTTAGCATGCCTCTGCATCTACATCTTGTGCAGCAGCAGTCATTGCATTGAGCAAGGGCATCTGCTCATAGGTGCGGTGATCATATACTTTCCATCGCCATGCACTGAAGAATTCCTCTATAGGAATAGATAGAGATTTATATACTGATTAGCAGCAATACCTGCTGTCCCGTCGAAAAACTCTTACCATGGATTCAACCGTGTTTCTATTGAGAAAAGGTTGGACTCTTTGTCCTGCACCTCTAAGTGAAAGGCCATGATTTACCAGATGATCAATCATAGTTGCCCAAATTTCATCTGTAACTTGAGTCCTTCCAGCTACACTGCCACCTCACACATGGATTCCTCTTCCTCATAATCTTCTTCCCCTGACCCATCTACCTCTTACTGTGACTCTCATCTGCCTTACGTTGACCATTCATGCTTGCAAAGAACAATACACAACATGGCACCTTTTACATAAAGCCTGCAAACTGACTGCAAATTGAAAAATTGTGTAAAGAAGTGTCAATCAGGTGCTTTAGTGATTTCATTCTGAGCAAGAAGTTTCTAAGAGCTTGGAACATATGGTTTCTGTTTTGCTACCACAGCTAAAGCAATGGAGTTTGGACTGCATGAATGACAACTGCGTTAACTGTTTTGCAAAAGGGTGGGGAAAATGAGTCAAACCAATGAAAATGAGTTAACTCATTTGCAAGAGGTGTCTTTTGCTCTGCAGAGATGGTGATGCTGAAAACTGAGAGGTTGCCAGTTTCCTCAAACAGGTCAAAGCAACCAATAAAAACTGTATCTGAAAAAAAAGAATGAAGAATCAATAAAATTTGCATCACAACATATTTGCTTCTGGATCCATTTTTTGCAAAAAGGCAAATTTGATTACAAATGACACTGCCATGTAAGCTGCCTACAGTCTTTGGCAACCATGAACCAGCAATGCTGCACTGATTCACATTGAGTGTGGTATTTTGTATTTTGTTGCCCCTTGTGTAATGATTGGAAGGGCTCAAACATTTGTGTGCAAGTTGTGTGGTTTGAGGGCAAATTTTGCTTTTGGTTCATATTTTAAATGTTTTGGCAGAGTTGGAGCCTTTTGCAAACAAAATTTGCAATTTTGACCATTGGTGCCACTGTTTAGGTCTCTGCGTTAACTGTTTTGAAAAATGTGGGTTTTGAGTTGACTGCTGCGTCAAAGCAACCTATAAAAACTGTAAAAAAAAAAATACCACTAAATGTTTTTTTCCAGCACATCTAGAATATCTCTGCTGGCCCGACTGAGTCAGTTTTATCTTTGCAGTGCAATAAGGACTTAAAACAGTTGGGATTGTTACACAGAGATAGTAAAATTGGAAATGACATTATGATTCATGCTTTGATACCACGATAAGAACTGTAATTTGCACATTTACCAGCTTTTTTTTGTAGTTGAAGCTTTCTTCTTGCCTCTTCACTGTGATTGCAGCCCCGCCTGATTATAAAGGAGGAGGAAATGTCCGGACTCAGAAACCCTGAGTTGACTTACAGCGTTGATGACCAGCTTTGTAGCGCTACTTAAGCCCAGTTTTCAGTGTCAGGTTTATTTCTTTCTTTGTGGCAAATGGCTCCCTGATGAAACAGCCGCTTTAAGAGAAAGCTTCAGGCTTGGCATAGTTAATACACTTTGAAAAAAATGTCTTATTGATAAGAAACCTTTTAGAAAGGGTTTTGGAAAAAAACATACTTTTTTGTTGATAAGTTTCCTTTAACTGCTGTTCCTATGTAGGCAAGGCAAGGCAAGGCAAATTTATTTATATAGCACATTTCAGTACAAAGACAATGCAAATTGCTTTACATGATTAAAATATAGCAAAATAAAATAGAATAAAAGCAAGTAGGAATAAAACGTAGATAGAAAAAAAGAACAAAAAAGTGGTGATTCAGTTAACTAGAACAGTCAAAGGCAATCCTAAACAAATGTGTTTTTAATCTTGATTTAAAGGAATTCAGGCTTTCCGCACCTTTACACTTATCTGGAAGTTTGTTCCAGATAAGTGGAGCATAGGAACTAAATGCTGCTCCTCCTTGTTTAGTTCTGGTTCTAGGTATGCAGATTAGCCCAGAAGACCTGAGTGGTCTGGAGGGTTTATACGCTGATAACAAGTCTGTGATGTATTTAGGTGCTAAGCAGTGATTTATAGACTAACAGAAGTATTTTAAAGTCTATTCTCTGAGATACAGGGAGCCAGTGTAAGGACTTTAGAACTGGGGTGATGTGCTGTACTTTCTTGGTCTTAGTGAGGACGCGGGCAGCAGCGTTCTGGATCAGCTGCAGCTGTCTGATCCACTTTTTAGGCAAACCTGTGAAGACACCGTTGCAGTAATCAATTCTACTAAATATAAACGCATGGATTAGTTTTTCCAGATCCTGCTGAGACATTAGTCCTTTAATCCTGGAAATGTTCTTCAGGTGATAGAAGGTCGACCTTGTAATTGTCTTTAGATGCTTTTGGAGGTTCAGTTCTAAGTCCATCACTACACCCAGATTCCGGCCTGATCAGTTGTGCCTAGCTGAAGCAGCGGAAGCTGTGTGCTAACTTTTGATCTCTCCTCTATTGGTTCAAAGATTATTACTTCAGTTTTGTTTTTATTCAAGTAGTAGTAGGCTGCAGGCTCGCTACAGGAGCAGATAGCCTGACCGCTTGATATACTGGTGTTACTCCTACAGAGCAGAATGCAAAAATGGTCAATACTGAGCAGAACAAGCACATTTAAAACTATTACTGATTTAGAGAATGTTTATTCAAAAACGCTGCTTCGGTCTGTTTATGAAAATCATCTTGTAATAATGTAAACAAATGTCAGCACTTTTGCAGCAGAATTGTTTTTCTGTTTTGGATAAAAACCATAGGATCCTGTTAGACATTTTGTTTTAAATATTTCTGTAAATACCCAAATAAAGTGAAACCGTGGTATGCTTACCTGGGTCATCACACTTTAAGACTCATACCGGTCCACGTCTGGCTCTATATGCTTTTTTTTTTAGCCTCACTGGACTAACTCAACAAGCCTAAGGGTGGTAGAGTCCAGTGGGCGCAGTGGGACTCATCTTTCTCTAGTGTTAAGCACACCCTTGGGACTTTCAGAGGCAACAACTCCTTCTGCATCTCTTCACTCCACCCATTCTCCGTCCTGACCCCCAAACTTCACGAGCTGCCTTTCTCCTGGCTCCTTTGTCAGCGGATTACCGACGGTTTAGAGACGCACACACTGATCCCTCCCTCCTCTATCGGAACCACACAGGGGGTTAAGGCTGGAGCGCAGAGGGGAGACCCCCCACACAATGATCGGAATCACAGAGCCTATTCTGTGTACGCCACTTTGTATTCCCCCCCACTTGCTTTGCTCAGAAATCACCACAGAGAGTTATTCACCAACTGTGGTTTTCCCAGCAGGAATCAATAGTTCTTTGCCAGAAATCCAGATTTTTCGGAAACCCTGCGACGACGTACTTTCAGGCGAGCTCTTTGTCTTTTGTTCTGTTTAAACACAAACATGTGACTGTCCTTGTAATGACCCGTAATGTTAACAGTGAAGCATGGGAAGTCCGCTTCCCCAACGGAGTAAACAAGCTCCAGGTGAAACCGCGGTGTTATCAAGCTAAACAAACTCACAGTCGATGGCTCTCCTCGGCACCGCGAGGGAACACACGCCGTCTCCTCCTCCACAGGTCCACAGCCCTCTCTCCATCACCGTCTCCGGGACAGCTGCCCAGACATCCTATCCGTCTGTCCTGACCTGTGTTTGGGACCATAGGGGGAGCCTAAGTGGCCCATGAAGGGGGTCTCTGGCATATTGCCCACTCAGTAATGACAACAAAGCTGCCAGCAGCTACCCTAACAGGTCTCCCTGTGGTGCTACAATATTGATATTGTATCGGATTGCAAAGGGCTGTGAAGCCTTTTAATGAGAGCTCAGATTGATCAGCGTCTCCCTGGCTGTCCCTGCAGATCTCACCGCCATCTGATCTGTAGCACTGACTGAGACCTTCACACACAGACCCCAACGTGTACCCAGACATATGAAACATAAAAAAAACTGCACAGTCAAGCAGGAAATCAAATATTTATTTGGTCAAATAATTTCATTTCATTCAAATCAACAGAGCATTTGCTAATCTTCTAACCTTAGTTCAGAAAAAATAATCCAACAGGTGCCTCAGAAATTGTTCAAATAATAAAATAGATGGCAATGAGGGTTTAATTTAGTATAAAACCGTAATGTACGTTTAAAATGTCAACAAAAACAAATGCTTTAAACTATTTTTCTCAGTGCAGACTGAGCTGGTGCTCCGACAGCAGAAGTTCTGGCTCTTTATCACACGTGTCCCACTGTTTTTACTTTATTTAAAAATAAAGTCACTAATGTGACTTAACCATAAGGATAGCTCATATGGACTTTTGAAGATGTACAAGTAGAAGTAAAAATGTATTACAACAATGTAACTATAAAGGAACCTGACTAAAACTGCTCTAAGAGTAAATGTACTCATGATCAAATGCTCTTTTTTAATCACTATTCATCCCATTCATCCCTGCATTAAACAGTGCAAAATAAATGTATTCGATGATATTGTCAATTGTTCTAATGGAATTAACAGAGTAAAATAAGTTTTAATACCAGAAATAATACATTGCTTTGGTACAATGTTTACATTTCAGTTGATTACAAAAATCACCGCTGCACCTTATCCTGCAATTTACTGCAATTTACTGTGATGTTCTCAAGCAGTATGCAAACGTAATTTCGTTCTGTACGCACTCTGTGCATACAAAATGACAATAAAGTTGTCTAAGTCTAAGAAATAAAGACCCCAACCTTAACATCAGTTAACGGGATGGTAAAGATCATTAATGCAAGCTTAGCATTATCGGTCTTTTTAGCGTACAGAAAATACTGCATTAGAATATCATCCATTCATGCGGAGGCTGATGCTGTTCTGGCCAATGCCACGACTCTGAAGTTACAGAGCAGCAGCGTCGTTCCAAGCAGTGCCGCTTTGAACGAGCAAAGTGATTGTTGAGTTTCATATTTGTTGTCGTTTTATTTTCTTGTCTTCCTTTTTGACACCTTTACAAACAGCCGGTGATTATTTTTGCCATGTTCTTGTTACGTTTGTTGTCATTTCACACCAGACGACTCCCTCCACCGCCGGACATTTCCCATCCACTTTGACAGCTGACAATTTAAATTCAATTTCTATGTTCTGCTCATAGTCTGTTGTTAGGAACTGTGATTATACAGTGTGTCTTCAACAAGTGTTGCCTACCAGCAGCACCTTCACTTAAATGCATTTAGTTTGGTCGTGCTTTGACCATCTGTCAGAGTCTACCGGATTACACGGGAGTGTGGACAGAGACAAATGGAAACCGAGCAACGCGGCATTTTAGCATATTCAGGGGAGGATACCGATCATCTTGTCAAAAATAAAACGTTGGATCACTACATCATACATTCAGCTGATACAGGTTCCACTGGAAGTTAGAAATAAAAACCAGAGGTCACGCTTTTTTTAAAGGAACAAAAAGGGTTTTGTTTTCTGCTTTTTCCTGTGAGATCAGGTTGCAGAAGAATGGCGATAAAAGCAAATGGCAAACAGGCAGCTCCATCTGACACGAGCTGACAAGCTTTCAAA
Source organism: Fundulus heteroclitus (assembly GCF_011125445.2). Lineage (NCBI taxonomy): Eukaryota > Metazoa > Chordata > Actinopteri > Cyprinodontiformes > Fundulidae > Fundulus > Fundulus heteroclitus. The sequence continues at coordinate 35,971,226 of NC_046380.1, forward strand.
TGCACACCTGACAGACTCTACTCGGTTTTCTAACACGCCGGCGAGTCTGTGAGGAAAAGTAAAATGTTGCCGTTTATGCCGCAGTTTCTCTGTGAGAAATGTCATCTGAAAAAGGCTGAGGACACACTAAGTCCGGCAGCCTGCCACTCAGCCTCTGTAATGCAACCTTAAACTTTGCTTCCCTTCCTCTTCACCTGCCTTCACTAGCTGCCTAAGAGCCACAGCGCAGGTCTCATACACTTCAGTTTCTATGATCAGTCCTCCATTAGGCTCATGCCAAAGAGGCAGCCAGCTGCTCCCCCACGCCTCACCACCGCTGCGACGCAATCACGGCCCCCCCCTTTTCACGGCCCGAATCGCTCCCCACCCCGGATCTGCAGCGGGGAAGTAACGGAACGACGGTAGAAAATGAGACCCTGCTCCGGCTCAGAGGGAAGGACATTGTGATCGCTTGTCAGTAAAAAGACTATTCCACGGCTGTGCTGGCGATCGGTCACACCGGAATGTGATGTGAAAACCTCAAACCCTGAATGCTGCATTATCACGGGTGAAAGGATATGAACTGTGGCCCTCTTTAAAAAAAAAAATGCTCCAAACATCCAAAGCCCCAGTTGCTTTTCTCACCTTCGCTCCCACCTATACCTCCTAAAAAACGAGCGAACGGGGGCCCTCCCCGATCAAGTTCATAAACCTCGCGCTGCAATTAATGCAGCGCCAGAGCAATTTCCCGCAATACGAGCAATTACGCCGCCATCAAACATCTTTGACTTCTGTCCCCGCGCAGCTCTAAACCTGCTCGCTGCACCCATCCGTCAGCCGAGGTGGAACAGAAAGCACCAAACGGCGCTGGGATGCAGCCGGCTTTTCAAGCATGGAGGGATTAATGGGGACCTATATCCATTTACCGTGGATCGCAGGGAGCAAGAGGGGTCAATCAGATTCATGAGAAAAAACGCTGTGGATGAATGTCTGCATTTAACGAACACTGTAGAGAGCCAAGATCAGCGTTACAATCTCCTGTGTGGAGCAGCAAAGCGTTGAAAATGAATGGGCAGCAAAGCCAATTCCTGACGCTCATCAAACGACCAGTAAATCCACCGGATAAGCAGCCAAGAGAGGCAGCGCCGTCTTCATCCGGGGGGAGAAGGACACTGCTTTACTGCGGCACCGAGCCACTTATTCAGCCTTCCATCAGCTTTAGGAGACAGCTACGGCGGTAGACGCAGAACCGAAGCACCAACAAGGATCTACGCCATCTTTCCCTTGATTATTCTATAAGATTTGACATGATGTAATGGTATCTGATAATATACGATTTCCTAATATACGACAATACAATTTCTGATGATTTTTTTTATTTTTTGGGGGATTTTTTGCGGCTCTAGTGGCTTGCTTTTTCTGAAAGTAGGCTGACAGGAAGGGGGGTGGAAGATGGGGAGAGACATGTGGCAAAGGACTGCGGGTCGGATTCGAACCCGGGTCGACCGCGTCGAGGACTAAGGCCTCCGTATATGGGTTGCGCTACCTGCTGCGCCCAATTTGTGATTATTTTTAAAAAATGATATCATGTACACTGTATATGATCTAATATACACTCACCGGCCACTTTATTAGGTACACCTGTCCAACTGCTCGTTAACACCTAATTTCTAAGCAGCCAATCACATGGCGGCAACTCAGTGCATTTAGGCATGTAGACATGGTCAAGGTCTCCTGCAGTTCAAACGAGCATCAGTATGGGGAAGAAAGGTGATTTGAGTGACTTTGAACGTGGCATGATTGTTGGTGCCAGAAGGGCTGGTCTGAGTATTTCAGAAACTGCTAATCTACTGGGATTTTCACGCACAACCATCTCTAGGGTTTACAGAGAATGGTCCGAAAAAGAAAAAAACATCCAGTGACCAGCAGTTCTGTGGGCGGAAATGCCTTGTTGATGCCAGAGGTCAGAGGAGAATGGCCAGACTGGTTCGAGCTGATAGAAGGGCAACAGTGACTCAAATAACCACCCGTTACAACCAAGGTGGGCAGAGGAGCATCTCTGAATGCACAGTACATCGAACTTTGAGCCAGATGGGCTACAGCAGCAGAAGACCACATCGGGTGCCACTCCTTTCAGCTAAGAACAGGAAACTGAGGCTACAATTTGCACAAGCTCATCGAAATTGGACAATAGAAGATTAGAAAAACCTTGCCTGGTCTGATGAGTCTCGATTTCTGCTGCGACAGTCGGATGGTGGGGTCAAAATTTGCGTCTACAACATGAAAGCATGGATCCATCCTGCCTTGTATCAACGGTTCAGGCTGGTGGTGGTGGTGTCATGGTGTGGGGAATATTTTCTTGGCACTCTTTGGGCCCCTTGGTACCAATTGAGCATCGTTGCAACGCCACAGCCTACCTGAGTATTGTTGCTGACCATGTCCATCCCTTTATGACCACAATGTACCCAACTTCTGATGGCTACTTTCAGCAGGATAATGCACCATGTCATAAAGCTGGAATCATCTCAGACTGGTTTCTTGAACATGACAATGAGTTCGCTGTACTCAAATGGCCTCCACAGTCACCAGATCTCAATCCAATACAGCATCTTTGGGATGTGGTGGAACGGGAGATTCGCATCATGGATGTGCAGCCGACAAATCTGCGGCAACTGTGTGATGCCATCATGTCAATATGGACCAAACTCCCTGAGGAATGCTTCCAGCACCTTGTTGAATCTATGCCACGAAGAATTGAGGCAGTTCTGAAGGCAAAAGGGGGTCCAACCCGTTACTAGCATGGGGTACCTAATAAAGTGGCCGGTGAGTGTATATAATATCTTATATAAGATGTTATGCTTTAAGATGATGCTATATGGTACGGAATAATATGGCGGGTAAAACAAGCATTGAACACAGCCAGGTGTTTTGTTTTATTATTATTTTAAATTATTTAGAATAAAAAAAATTAACATCAGATTATGGAAACAATCAAAGTAAGACATCAAAGGAAATTTAGTCCCCAGCAGAAGTTATGGTAACAAAACGGCAATGACGCAGGGATAAAGTATTCCGACAACCGTCACGTCAGCATTTCTGAACTTCTGAATCTTCCAGTGAGCGCCTTTGGAGACACGATCCAGAAGTGGAAGGAAAATGAATTCACGTTGAATCTACCACAGCCAGGATCCCCTTTTAAGGTTTTCAGCAGAGAAATCAAAAGAATGGTTAAAAGAGTTGTTGAAGAGCCAAGCAGCACTTGCAGAGAAGCTGAGAAAGATCTGGAGAGAGAGGGTGACCGGTTCTCCACCATCAAAATACAGCTGGAGGAAGAATGGTTCTGCACAACAACCCAAAAACACCCTGCCAATGGGAAGTTTGCAGGTGGAAAGTATTCCAAAGTTTGCCTGATGAAGTTCAAATTTAGGGCTGTATGAGGGAGTTTTTGCTTCAGCCATGGCGAGAACAGCATTCAGGGCTTCAAAGCGTAAAAACCACAGACTGCACTGAAATAACGTTTTTATTGGTCGGACATCGGATATTCGCGCTGTGCTGATTCTCTGCCTTCTCCTCCTCCTTGCAGACGGTGGTTTAATCAGCGGCTGCGAACAACTTTTTGAACCAAAGAGACAAAAACGGAATAGTTTTCAGTGCACAGCTTTCAAGAAACTGCAAACGAAACGTGGAGCCATGTAGAGTCGGGCCGAATGGAGCCGGTGTAAAAAAGAGGCTTTCATAAATACTTGAAAATGTGATACATAATATGATTTATACATGATATATAATATGAGACATCGTATGAAGCTGCAGCATCTAAAAAACACAAACTGAACTGGATACTTCAACAGGGGAAAGAAATTCTTTAAAACGCAATAATTGATGAAACCTTTGTTCTATTTTAGAAAGCATAAAAGGGAGAATTTTCAAAGCTTTTTTTTTTTTTTTGGTACCGTGACCCCGTTAAAATTAGACAAGCTGTCATACCTCGGTATATTACATTTGGATTGGGAGATTTATGCCGATTATAGATTCTTCAAAACAGTTTGTGATTTGTGAGACATTATTATATATGTGGGGAAAAAGACAATTGTTAGTTTTCGTTAACACAAACTGCTAAAACTCCTTCTTGTCTGATCTTATGCACACCATAATGTGCAAACGTACAAAGTGCAAAAGTACAAAGATACATATTGGTGGAAATGTGACTTTTATAATGATAATCTTGACAATAGAAACGAGTTAAAAGAGAAGAGGTCACTCTGATGAATGCTCCTTTCAGAACCCCCTCCTGAGATTGCTTAACTTCGATGAGCGGTTATGCAAGCGGGCAGGAAGGGGCTGTTATTTTTCCAGCGAAGACGCACAGAAACCCCCCAGCCGCACATTTTCGTCACAGCCCGGTGCTTCCTTACAAATAGAGAGCCGACTTCCCAGCTAGCCGACGGGAGCTGACACACCGGAGAAGAATGAGCTGCCTCTGTGTTGTCACTGTGAAGCCGGGCTGAAGTGCCGGGCGGCCTCACTGTGTGTGGCGCCGCAGGCTGGCACGCTCACAGGGGTCTTTATTGGGGTGCCGTCCTAAGCTCCCAGGCAGCATGCCCGATGTTGACAAAGCCTGGTATCGCCTGCTGTCAGCCCATTCTGTGTGCACCCGGCGGAAAGAATCAATTAGGCCCAGCTCACAACAGAGCACTTTAATATTTGACTTCTAATCTGTGGGCAGACGGCAGAATGGATCGTGAGAGCAGGTTGGCAGAGTCCATTTTTTACTGATGTGGAAAATGAGGGCCAGAAGAAAAATGTCTCAGAGAGCAAGAGGGGCAGATAATGTGGCCCATGTGACGGCCCATATGAACATAAAGTCCATCAAGACGTGGAAGGAAAATAAACCTTTATCACCCACAAGACAGTAAAAGTCTTACGTAACAAGCTGCAAGGAATAAAGGAGGTCGTAACTTGTGCATAAAGAAGCACGTCGCTGTGCCAAGGACAGTGATTTGATTTGAGAGAAGAGAGCTGAGCTGAACTTTGAAGAGTTGCTGGGAAAAAAAAAAGAAAGACTTTTTTGGTTTTTAATCCCATCCTGCTGAAGGCCCTCCATGTCAACAAAAGGATGAGTCAGAGAGGGGGAGCGAGGTGAACAGTGTCCTCACGCTGAGGCTTTTTGAAGTGGAGATCAGTCCTCAAAGAGAATAACTTACCAAAAGGCACATCTTTTTTTACCTGTCGGCTCTCGCCTGTGTCACAGACACGTGACGGATAAATCAAAGCCCAGCTCCATCAGCTATTCTGTCACAAAAAAGTTCCTCGGCTGAGGCTGTATGTTCTAAACTACGCGACGAAGGTTGTTTGTTCATCCAGGGGTGAGCTGATTAGAGCTTCGCGTGCTGCTGATGTTAGTCCTGATGAGCCACAGCTGTACCCCTCCATCTTCAGCTGCCACTTCCCAGCTGTTCACACAGGACGGCTCGGATCACAGAACACGCACCTGAACGTTTACAGGACGCCGGCAACACTGCGTTGCTTCAATTAGTCGACTACAGCGTCGACTACAGACACATGGAGGTAGATTAGTGCTACGCTACAACGGCTTTGCGGGGCTGTAAGAAGTCAGATTTGATGAAACAATCCTGAGCGTTGTGACCAACTCATGCATCCTGGTCGTATTCCCCACACTCCACCTCGACATTGCATCTTTCATTTCACTCGGCTGCTTTATTAGTTGGCATCTGCTGCGACCGCACAAGACCCAAAGATCTGTTGGACTGAGAGCTCCGAATCAGCAACCCGCCTCTAACTATTGCTGAAAAATAACACAAACTGGCAAAAAAAAAAAAAAAAAAACCTCAACCAAAATTAAATTTTCGGATTTTTGGACTCACTAAAGCAACACGATACAGGAGTCTGCTTGGGAGGTGATGAATCTATCTATTCCCCTGCAGTAAATAAAGTGTTGACAGTTACTGCAGCAGATAGCGTTTGTGTTTTATTTCCTCTGGGATCTGTAAACTCCCCGATAACAGCAGCCGTAATCAGAATCTGACATATTTCTCTGCCGCTGCAGGGACCGTACCCACAGAGGTGTAAAACAAGAAGTGCGTCTCCGACTGCTCTAGAAAGATAGAGAGTCGGACAATTAAGTGCCGTCCTTCCGTGATTTGGTGTTTGGGGTTAAAACACAAGAACACCGACTTGCGTGGATGAACCGATCTGTGTTCATCTCCCTGAGGAGCCGTAAAAAACTGTTCGTACAGCTTGAACCTTTACGCGTCTGCGTGTTCGTCCCTTCAGAATAACAGGCCTTAAAGTAATGATGGGATTTTACGTGACGGGCCAACACAGAATACAGAGGAATGGAAAGTGTTGCATCATTTCTTACGTTTTCACTAAAGCAAATCTGAAAAGCATTTGTATTCACCCCCTTCACACTGATACTCTTCAACCAGCTGCTTCAGAAATCACTTCATTAGTATAAACAGAGTTTGCCGGAGAGTAATTTCATTTCAGACCAAACAGAGCTGGTCTCTGAAGGCCTTGGAGGTTTTTGGGAGAGATTTGGGGAGCAAACGGCATCGCGGAGACCAAAGACCGTGGCTGACATGTCGGGGAGAAAGTTTAAAGTGGAGTGCAGCTATAAAACAAAACAATGCAGACGACCGTCCCTGTGGCTCTACGCTCTTTCACTGAGTGAATGCTGCTTGGAGAGACTGAATGCAATCTGCTGGGTTTCCCTAGAGAGGAAACCTTTCGACCAATCTGTATGATTTGATTGAATAGGACTTCGTAAAGTGCCCTGAGATGACATGTATTATGAATTGGCGCTATATAAATAAAAATTGAATTGAAAATAAAATCACACAGAGAACTGTTTAATCTATTATCCGAGATATCACAGGTTGGGCATTAATCAGAGAAGCAGCCAAGAGCTGTGCAATACACCTGGAGGAGCTGCAGAGATCCAACGTTTTGGCTTACAAAACTTCTCACTAACGCTGTGCATCACCCTAAATACGCCGCCCTGCTACCTGAACGTAGTGGCGGCACCATCGTGCTGCGGAGACAGAGGGTGAATAGGGGGATGGACGGACCTAAATACGGGACAGTTCTGGAAGAAACCTAGCCTGGGTGCCATTCCGAACTTAGTCCCGCCCACAACGTTTTAGGTCAGGAAGTTTGGTCTGGCATTCTTCAATAGTAGCGCGAGTATGCTCGCCCAATATCTGGCGGGCCAATCAAATTGTCAGGGCGGGCTTTATACGATGATGGACAGATGATCAACAGTAACGTAATCAGTCACGTCACCAAAGCGCGCTTGGGTTACAACAACGATGGCTGCCGCTGGAGAGTTGAGGTGTGTAGATTCTGCTTTTAGGTCTGTTCTAGAAGATATCGACAGGTTCGTGTGTTGAAGGACTCCTTGGATCCTTACGTTCTTTTTGCAACACTGGCAAAAATCATTAACGCTCATCTTCTTATGCTAGGCTAACCGTTGAGTTCCGTTGACAACAACTATGCGTCGCTTAACATACGTCACACACTCCGTTGCTCTTATTGGTTGTAGGTCTATCCAATTGAGTACAGATGAATTTTTTTTCCTGGTTCGTTCGAAACACGCCCCATAATCACAGCTCTATGGAGCAGTATAAGACTCAAATTCTGACTAGAATTGAGTATGACCATGTCAGGCTAGAAGAAACTGGTTTAAGGCGGCAAAATCCTTGAGACCGGGGCCCCAAACCTATAGGAGTCCTACACTAAACCGGAGAAGCCCAGTTGAAGACTGCAACCAGGCAGGTAGGAGACTACCAATAACAAGGTGCTGTGGTCAAATGAGACCAAAACTCAACATGTTAAATGCCATGTGGCCCAAACCCCGCTATCCCCACGGTGAAAGACGGTGACGACTGTCTTCAGCAGGAACAGAGAAGCGGGACAGAGCTGAAAACCATACACAAGCCTGACTTTACAGTTTTATTTGTAAAAAAGTTCACAATTATGCACTACCTTGTGTTGGTCTGTCACGTAAAATCCAAACAAAATACATTGAAGCTCATGGCTATAATGTGACAAACTGGGGGAAAAAAAAAAGTTCAAGGGCTCCGTCTATGAAAGTGGGGAAGGACGGGTTTCAATGAAACTGTGAGTAGGAGGTAAACAGCCTTACCTTCTTTTCTAAACAAGCTTCTTTAGATGTTCTCCTCTCCCACAGAAAGCAGCCTCCGACTGCCAAGTTCTGTAATCAAACAAAATGTGAATGAATTCTTGGCAAGCGTGAAGCTTCAACATAGGAGCCCAAACAACTTGCCTATCTTTGCCTTTCCAGCTTGTCTTCAGAAATCCTTTTTAATTAAAAACGGCGCTCTCGTTCTGATTCACTCCGGCTCAATCTATGCGTGTCTGCAGACAGTCATAATAATCCCGATGCGCATCCCCTGCCTCGCGCTTTACACAAAGCGGGTACGGAATCTGTTAAAACGTGACGGAGAACCGCCCTACAGGCCAGGACGCACCAATACAAATGATATTCCCCATCGATAAGTTCATATTTTTTTCTCCTACTGTAACGCCTGAGGACACAGGAAATAGTTCAGGGGAAGCTTTAATTAGACCTGTGCCAGGAACAAGAGATAAAAATGGCCTCACTTTTTAATATTTAATATTATCCCCGTCTTTGTAGAACTACCACAAGCAGACATGTGACTGATGTTTCTTTTGTGAGATTCATTATTATTTCTGAACAATAGCAATAATGTTAGAAATACATTTGAGTGGGTAATACTGTGTGGAAGCTGCTCACTATCCCGGCAGGCAGGCAGGCAAGGAGAAATCCTTTTAATGCTTTAAACTAGGTGTCAGAAGCAGCTGAGGTACAGAAAAAAATAAATAAAATAGCTGTTTTTTTTTCTCAGCTCTTTCCATCCGACTGCCATCTCGCAGTAACCACTCTGTCTACAAGCGCCCGTGTTTGTAATCTTGTAAGCTACGAGGCCTTGTTTTTCATCGGCTGTCTGTGAAGCCTGGCTGACGAGGATGGAGCCGTCTCACGCTTGTTTAAATCGGACAGGTGTCGGCGTCCGGTTTGTTAGCGTCTGAGCCGAGTTAAACCAACACCTCCTGGCGTGGTACGGCTCACGCAGGGCCGTGCTTTTGTTATAAACCGCAGAGCTAAGAATAGCAGAGACCTTCATGAACCCACGGTCATCCCACTGCCAAGGCATGTCAATGACCCCAGCTGTTCCCCGTCTGTGCCAGCGCTGAATGCCACTAGTGGACATCAACGTGCCGATAGACCAGGGCCGTCCAAAGCGCGAGTCGGGGACTATTTATGCGGTCCCCCGATAACAGTTTGGGAATTATGCATATTTTGCCCTCCAGCACAGGATAAGACAGATGCAGACTTAAAAAATATTTTTTTTTTGGGATTTACAAAGGCATCTTTACGGAGCCCGGGATCGCTCACCTTAAGTGATATTTTTTTTCAGGTCGTGATCATTTGTGAGCACGTTTTCATTTAATTGAGCCCTCGAATGAATAAAACGTGAGCACGTTTTCTCCTGGATTGTTGACTATAGCCTTTTTCTGCACACAATTTATTCGGACACACGTTTTAATTATCCGTGGGTGCGTTTCGGTAGATCGAGATCTCGAATATACTATAACGTGCTCATGTTTACATGTGTCAAGACAATATTGAGTGCACGTTTTACATATTGTGGCCACGTTTAAGTGGATCGTGCACACAATGTTCTATAACCATGTTCACCAAGTTTGGTTAAAAGGTACTTTATGTTGTAGCTAAAAGTAATTTTTTTTTTATTATTTAAGATGTACGGAGCCCTAGAGGGGTCATCGCAAAATGTTTTGTATGTTGAGAGAATGTGCGCTCGTTTTAATAAATTGTGCCCTCGTTTTACTATGCTTAAAATGAGAGCTCAATTTAGTAAAATGAGCTCACACTATAGTAAAACGAGAGCACAATATGGTAAATTGTGCACACGATTTAGTAAAACGAGCGCACATTCTCTCAACATGCAAAACATTTTGCGATGACCCCTCTAGGGCTCCGTACATTTTAAATAATAAAAAAATTTAACTTTTAGCTACAACATGAACGTACCTTTTAACCAAACTTGGTTTTACTTTAATTTGATAGACAAGAACAGAAACATTCAGCAACGTTTGTTCAAAAGCAGGATTTCACCTAAACTAGTGCACTCTCACAAACTCCCACAGGTGCTGGGTCCCAGGTATTAAATGTTCACTTATATACAGTAATCTTATAATTTATTTATTATTTATTTATGTTCTTTCACTTTCTTTTTTCAAGTATCACATTACACATGTCAGCTTACATAATAATATATATGATTTAGCAATGGCATCTAGGTGCTATTCGATCGTATCTGTTGCTTTATGTCTGTTGGTTGTGCTGTTCTTTTTGCGTCTCTCTTTCCAGGTGACGGAGCAGACGGAGGACGTTTTATCATTCTCTCCCTTTTATCTCCTCTTTCTTTTACCTCTACTCATTTTTTTTCTTTTCTTTCTCTCTCACTTCTTGTTCTTCCTTTACTCTGCCATTGTAATGTCCATATAATTTGAAATTCTCCCTGCAGGAATGACAATAAAGCTATTTAAATGCACAAATCAAGTGGAGCACTATGGCGAAAGCTGTTTGTCCACTTGTAAAAGCAAAATCTGTCGAGCTCTATCTGGCATTGAGAAATCAATTCCTATTGCCACATTGCTAGACAGGACACTGGGGGAAAAAAAGAAGCAGGATTGGCCACACTTATCCATTAAACTTGGCTAGAAATAAAAACAAAGGTGACCCGCATCCACTTCTTGTTGCTCAGCCACAAGATTCGAAGTGATCAGAGGTGGTGGCAGGCACGGCAGGCGGGGTTATAGCAGGACTGGCTGGTGACGGCTGATGGCAGGAGTTGGTCAGCCTGTCTCTGTCAACCAGCATGTCCATCTAGTGAGGGCGTGGTGAGCACAGGACCACAGGATGTGCGCCACAAACACTGGGAAAACGCGTGCACGAAGTAAGATGATCGGGTGGTGAATGTTTGCAGGAGGGAGATTTAAGTAGGAAAAGTCCCAGGTGAGGCGGCTTGATGATAACTGGCAGCGAGCAGGTTACGCTGGCTATGGTGAGTGGAGCAGGGAATGGGGAGAGAACAGCCGCTCAGCCCCAGAACGACATAAACAAAGGCCAGAGAGTATGACGGCTTGTGACAGCTATGAAGGGGGAATGGAAACTTTTTGCAGGACATTTAAGTCCATCTGAAGCTGAAAAAGCTGAGTTCACGAGGAGCGGGTTACTTCGACTATCATGAAAAAACAAAGCTGCCGAGACAAAATTCATGTTGACAGCTTTTCACAAGGCCAAAAAAGAAATGACACCCACACGGCTGCTGCGTTCAGCAGACACTGCAGGCTGCAAATGACAAAAAAAAAAAAATGACTTACTTTTCTTGCTCTCCCAATAAAATAGAAGAATGACAGATTTAATATAAATAAGCGAAGAGGAGGAGGAAGAGGGTGGGGGGGGGGGGGGGGAGGGGGGTGCAGGCTCCGGGTGACAAGGCGCCGTGACGAGCGTAGCAACCGGGGGAAAAATGCGACACCTGGCCTTGTCCTTGATGTGAATAAGAGGATGATGCATCAAAAAGTGACAGAGCAGAAAGATGGTTATTACCCTGCCAAAGAGCAAGAGAAAATAAGGAGCAAGAGTAGAAAGTGACTATTTTTAGCGGCAGAATAAAAATACGCCGGCGCTTTGCTTGATATTCCCTTTCATCGGAACATTTTTTCGTTCCAATATTTTCTTGTTTCACACCACAACCGAATCCTGAAAAAACTGACTTCAGACTGATCGAGCGGACGCGTCGAAGCCCATCATGCAAGGTAATGCTGATTTTGACCGAGAGCTGTAGGGACGGGTCGAGCGTTCAGGTCGAGCTCGTTGAAAGTTTGATCAAAAGAGTAAGTAAGGAGCAGCCTGAGGCTCTGTTTTCTTTCTCCATGCCAGAGAGAAGGCTGATTGATTTCAGCCGGCTGGAATCCTTGCTCTGCCTCTATTGATCCTTCATCTCCAGCCCTCTTAACCAATTAAGAGTTCACTAAGAAGCAACTCTTAATTATGACCACATTACTGCCAACGTCTCTGCTGGATTTGCTCCTTTTTTGTTGTTTTGTCCAGCACTGCTCACCTGCAGCTGCGATCGTCACTGAACGCTGGGAGGCAAGTGGGTCTGGACCAGTGATAGGGTGGGCATCGGACCTTGGGTAAAGATAAACCCGCCGCACACATTTTAAATCCCGGCGCATTGCTGAGAACCAGCTGCTTACCCTGCAGCCAGATCTGAAGGATCAGAACGAGAAGGAGATATTTTGGACGCGGGAATCGGGGATGCGTCTGAGTGTCAGGCGGGGATGATCAAAAGATTAATTAGATGAGAATCAGATCAAACACAGCCGAAGTTGTGTGGACACAGAGAGGAGGTGTAAGAGTGAGCGCGGTCGACATGAGAGGAGTAGAAATCCAGGCTTTGGAGAGTGAAAGCTGACTGACTAGGAGCCTCTTTAATTGCTGAGAACATAACACATCCGAGGAATCTGCCTACTCCGCCGTCTTTTTCCACAACTTTTTGGTGCGTTACAATCGCTTGATCTGTCCACATTCTGGGTGAAGCTTTTATTTGAACACCGTCAGAAATACCCGTCCCCCCCCCCCCCCACCTCCCGCTATGTTTCCGACCTTATTTTTAAGCCTGTAATCCCATCGCATTGGTACAGTGAGAAAATCCAATTGGAGACATCTGTAATACCATAAACATTATTAGGCACAACAGCGGCTGCTCCACCCCAAGGGGAGAGGCAGAGGAGATGATGGAGCTACAGGGTAGCTGCTGGTGTGACGCAGAGAGAAGAGCCCAATAAAAAAACTAAGCCCAATCTGAGTAGGTTGAGCTGGACACGTCACTGAGTCCAGCTCCTGAGCCTGATTAGCGTTATGTGTGGGACAATTGAAGTGTTGAGAATTTTTTTTTTACTAAAAGCTAACTGCAGTAGTCGTGTCATGATTTATTTTTCATAGCGCATGTGGCCAGACAGATGTGTACCCTACAGGTGATCTGCTCTCCTGCTCCTTCGTTATGTACACCAAGACCAGGTTTACCAGCTCATGCCCTTTTGGAGCGAGGCTCAAACCTTCCCCCCCCCCTCTCTCTCTCTCTCTCTGCACTTGAAGCAAAACGCTAACAGCTCTCTCTGGTGTCCCACGTTCTGCAGATGCGTGCAGTTTTTTTTTTGTTTTTTTTGCTGTAGCCGCCTCGGTGCAACTCAGGGGTTGCGTTGATCAGGATGTGATGTAGCTGGAAAAATTCAGTTAAGAGGTTTAAACTCAGGTCAAGCTTCCCGGCTTTCTTTTTAAAACCGCCGGCCCTGTCTACTCCAGCCCTCTGGTGGCTAAGCCACGCCGTTAAGTCCTCCTGAACCTCGTAAACGAAGTCATCTCCTTGGTTTCAGTTTTGTTAAAGAGAGAGAAGTTGCTGCTATTTTGCAACACCACTAGACTACCCAGTTCTGACAGCTTCCATCCGTGATCAACAAGATGCTTCTTTTATTACATCTGAAAACATGAGGATGATATCAGTTTTTATTGGCAATACAGGCCTTAGTTAATATTCAGACAACACCCCGAGGCATCCTAGATACTCTTCCAGCGTTGGAGACCGAAGAAAGAGACAATGTGCCCCTGAACAGGTCATTTGATTATGCCACGAAGCATAAACTATTTAGTTTGTCCAAAAGATGTCAGAAACATCTTAAACATGGGTCCCACTGTGAGCTCGTCTTACTCCCCACCCTGCAAAGCACCTCCTGAGGCCAAAACGTTAATGTCAGCTTTTTATTCTTTTAGTCGGATATTCTGAATAATCACCGTGGGATATTAATAAGATTGCCAATTTATTTGCACACAATTTCAGATGTTTGCATTATAATTTGTGCAAATATACATGTAGATGTACTTATGCATTTACAATTACAGACTTAGTTACGGGTAAACGGTTTGCAATCCCAGACTCTCTACTTAAATTGCTTTTATTTAGAAATTAGGTGTGTGAAGGAATGAACTCTCATTAGCAAATTTGAACTAAATTATGATAAGTCTTTACTAAAAAGTTATTAATAGTCATTTTGGATAAAGGATCATTTATTTATTGCACAAAGGAAAACATTATTTGACATGTAAAGAAAGTAGAGAACTATTATTGTGATAAACCTACCTGGAAATAACAGACAGACAGATATGCTTATCATTAGTTTTACAATTGGTATTATTAGAAATCAAAACATCTATCCCTAACCTTTATCTGATTTCTCATTAAAGTAAAAAAAAAAAAAAAGAAAATGTAAGAAAGTACATGCTGGTGACTAATAGACTGAAAATGGCAGAAGTTCTTAATTTTGATCCTGATGAGCAAGGAAACATGCCAATTCTGGTAAAATTGTTATTCGGTTGCACGTGGTATTAATGTATGATATTGAACTATAACACCAATAAGAGCAGCATTCTATGGAGTTTGAATCTGAAAGGTCTATCTTCATTTTTAATTGTAATCCAGCACTTTACAAACAAATATGAGTCATATTTTGGGATTTTTTTTTTAGTGAATTAAACGGCACTGGGCATGTTGCGGTTGTCGTCCCAGTAGGAGCAACAATAGATCCGACCCTGGTAGGCCTCCTTTATTTTTCTGCCTGAGCTGGTACAGCTCAGAGTGTGGCTAATTTAGCATCCCCGTCACTATTCACAGCCAGCATTCACTCTGCAGCAGAACTGATTTTTATATATATAAAAAAAAGGATTCAGACTTTTTATTCTGTGTTTAACTTCCTTCTTTTTTGTTTTAATCAATTTTCTATTTGACCCTTTTTTTCAAGCCAAGACAGGCCAAAAGTCCCCTATGAACAGTAAATTACAGCAGAATGAAAAGCAATTTTAGGTTGGTCCGGGTCAGAGGACTGCAGGACTCACCAATGAGTCCTGCAGTCCTATATTCATTTAATTGTGACTTTAATAGGCCACTTAGTCTGTTGCTATCTGAGTGCACTCATTGATTGCTTGCCGAAATTCAGGGAGAGAGGGTGTGTTTGTTTTGCCTTACTAATGGACACCATCCCAGCATGCACCTCCACTGGAAGCGAGCAGCAGAGCAAACACAGAGATAAAAGAAAGGAGGAAAACACTGGGAGTGAAGAAAGAAATCTAAAACGCTCTTAAAAAAAAAAATCAATGAATCACTTTTTAAAAAAAAAAAAAAAAAAAAAAAAAAAAAGGTAGAGTGAAGGAAATTCTAATTCTTAAAGTAATAATTACACCAGAACTGATAAGACCTTGCTTATCAGCCAAAACGGGTTTCAAGCATAATTACATTTTCTTTCCTCCCTGTTCTAATATCTTTATAATCATTGCTCTTAACCATCAGTTAATTCTACAACGAATTATTCACAGCTATAAAAAAAAAAAGAAGAAGAAGAAAAAAACTACCATATTTAAAGCGCCAATTAGAGAAAGACATGGGATAGAGAATTTGGTAATATAACATGGCTTTAGCAACGTTGCTGCTGCTTGATATTCGCAGTGAGAAGGGGCCTGGAGCGGCTGTCTCTCGGGACAGATAGGGCAGTGAAGCCCGCACTCTGTGGCCAGCAGGGTATAATTACATTTTCCCGTGGGGCAACTCTGCTGCACCAACTCAGCCGTACAGACGGGAGAGATTGAAATCTGATTGCACTCACACGCGGCAGTCAGATGTCCACACATCAACAGGGAACGTCCACACACACACACTGCGCCACCCCTGTCTGCGTCTGGCACCAACACAAGCAAACGCTGGATCAAACGCATCGGCAAGTGGTTGTTTTGTCCGACGAGCCGCTGACTGCTCTGCTCCGTCTCTGCAAGGTTTCTAGTCGAGGCATTGTGAAAAAAAAAAAAAACGCCCTTCACGTTGCTGACGGGAGCAGCAACACAGATTTCAAATGCTGAATCCCCTAAAGCCGCCTCATTACGGCGT
The DNA here is from genome assembly GCF_011125445.2 of Fundulus heteroclitus. Lineage (NCBI taxonomy): Eukaryota > Metazoa > Chordata > Actinopteri > Cyprinodontiformes > Fundulidae > Fundulus > Fundulus heteroclitus. Next base: position 35,987,293 of record NC_046380.1, read on the forward strand.
GTGGTGATGGCGGTTTGTACGTCCAGATGAACGGTGATTCACTTTAAGGCTGCTTGCCGACCAACTACAATAAATCTATTCTAAAGTGAACAAATAGTGCAACAATAGTTGCAGAACCGTGTCTGTCTCGGAGGTTTATGACGAATTTCTGCAAAAAACACTTTAAGGACATCCTAATAATCAAGGGGTCTAATTTCTCATTCAAACGCCAACTACTTACTACTTAGATTTGCAGATTTATGTTGGTGTTTAAATACTTTAAAACACCATAATTGATCCCCCTCACCCCATGTCTACTCCCATTATCACAAGCAGGTATGGAGAATGGATGGATGGATGGATCTGGATTTTCCTTGTAGAACTGAGCGCACGCAGTGAAGGAGTGGCTGGGCTACATGAGTATGTGAACCAGTCTGTGGTGGATTTTGCTTATACTGGATGGTAGGTGTAAAAATCTCTCCACTGTAGCCGCATGAGAATCTTTAATGCTCCCAAATAGCGGAGTCTAGTGAGCCAGGAGTCCTCTCTGTTTTTTTATTGGTGTCACTTTCTGCGCTAAAGAACGTTGCATTGTGTCTTCGGTTCTGCACAGAAACATTCTGCATGTGTTCAGGTATTAATGTTCACGTACCGCTGCTGCCGTGCTGGATGCTTGTACAGGACCCACTGGGACAAACTGTATCACCAAATGTGCAGCCACTGTAGGTCTTAGTTGAGACTCAACTAGGTACTAATGTAATGAGTTCAAACTCTGCAATACATCAAGTACTCATGTAGGCTTCACTGTTTACCCAGAGCTGTCTTATATCAAACTTGTTAAGGCCTATTTTTCAGCCTTGCCCCTTCTTATACGGGGCCCATATGTAAGTGTTGGGTAGGTATTTTTCATGCGTACTGCTCTTCACTAAAACCCCCATCACTAAGTTTTTCTAACATTCAAGAAAAACAGTCAATAAAAGGTGGAAGAGTTTAAAAAGCAGGATAACATTTTATGTAACTTTTGTCTGCATAAGATTGACTGGAACCAATCTGATACATCTTAAGAGACAAAATCACTTCAAAATAGAGAGTAAACATGCAAACTTTACCTGAGCGCTAAAAAAAAAAGCTGCTTAGCCTGAAAACATGTTAACAAGAGTAAGATGTGATTATATTGAAGAAGTCAGCCTTATGCATTGGGTCAGATATCTATTTAGAAACAAATGATAAAGCGACGTCTGTATTGGCAAGGACAATAAAAGTGGTTCTTTTAACTGAGTGTTGAAGCAGCATGCTGCATGACCTGCAGAAACTCTGATTAGGACAAAATGTCAAGACCGCATGACTGCAAGTACGACGTTGCACATGTGCACAAAGAATACACAAGGAGAAGCAATGGAGCCAAGCGAGTCTGTGACGGGCTGCAGAGATGTCAAAAGAAAGGTTAAGTAACCGTGACCCTGTAGATTGGGTTGGTCTCCACCACGCCGAGGGGTCCCTTTACTGCGAGGCATCGCCGGACGGAGCCTGCTTTGTGACGGTTCTGCGGTGATGCCGGCGGATAAACAACAATGTTCACGTCTGCTCATCACGCCCGGTGCAAAGCTCTTTTCAGGCTCATAGGCACCGTCAGGACGAACGCTTGCCATATATTGTTTGATTTGAAGGTGAATATATGCTTTTGTTTGTGTTCTCTTTTCAGGGTGGAAATACATGGCCCCTTTAAGAGAAAGGAATGGAAGAAGAAGAGGAGGCGGAGGGTTTGGAATATCATTTGTGAATGAGCACATGTGATACTGTCGGAAAATAGAGTACTATTTTCCTACAGTTACTGAGTTTAAAGGCGTGTTGTTAGCCTGGATTGTATCAACCTTAATGAAGAATCTAATTCTGATCCGTGTCCTTTGAAATGAATTTTAGCAAAGAATCCTAATTGGCACATGCCTCTAAAAAGGATTTATGATAATGACCAAATGGTTTTAGTTGTAGTGGGTAAAAAAAGCTCTTCTGAACAGCTCATCTAGGGGATGTTAGATTTAGGCCCATTAATTTCACCCTATCTAAACCGCACCTGACCACAAAAGGTTAAAAGTTGTGGTTAAAATGAGCAGACATTGCCCAGACGTCCTGCAGTGTCACCTTGGCTGCTGACAACACTGCCCCCTGGCCAGGAGAGGAGGCCCGGCTGACAACAGGTTTGTCAATAGCACTTTGAGGGTGGGGGTGGGGGTGGGGGGACTTGGGGGAACATGTTCTCTGCCTTCGACAACAGCTACGGCGCGCGGCATTAGCATACGATACATATTCATGCGTGTTTCCCTTTGACTGCATCAAACAGCCCTCTCGCGCAATTTGAGTGAATTTTTACAATCAGCATGTCGAGCACCTCGTTTTCTCCAGGAGTCCCGTAGGCCTCTCGTGTATTCTCAACACGGCTGCTGCTGCTGCAAAAAAAATAAAAACATCAACAGGTCTCAAGGTCATCGCCTCCCCTTTTTCTGTCGGCATGTTCGCATGGGTGAGGGGGGGAGTTTGGGTCTTAAAAACCACGAGGGGGACAATAAAATTGAGGAAATGGCTGATTGTGAACGGGGCGATGTACAAGTGTTGTGCGCGAGCTTCATTTTACGCAAGCATGTGTGCAGGTCTGTGGCTGGGATATTATTCCTTTTCCCCATAACAATCGCAAGAGTTACCAAGCAATTATGTCTGGAGAGCGTCTGAGCTTGCATATGATGATCCGGGCGCGGAGCGTAAGCATACAGTAGCAGTTTCGACGTGCACCAGGGGACGAACTCGCAGGTAGAGCAAGCCGGAGCATCCTCTTTCGGTCCACTGACATTTCGTGGGGGAGAAAAGAGGCCAGTTGATGTGGGGTTAGAGCTTCCATGAGTGTGTTGGAATAAATAATGAATGCTTAAAGAACAGATCCCCAAAGCTTCTTCTCTTCCCAGCCATCCCTCCATCTTTGCACTCGTTCATCCGTCCGCCATCAGGCGGCATTCAGGGACGTTCAGATGCTTCTGTCATAAATATTTCTACCGTTAGGTCAGCACTCACACCCCCCCCCCCCCCCCCCCCCCCCCTATCCCTCCGCTGCTCTTAACCGCCACCGCTTGGTGATGACACAGCCTTTTGACCCATAAAGCTATTGACAAAACACTGACAGTGAGTACATTCGCTGAGACCAGGTGGCGGTAGGGCGGCAGCAGCTGCAACTGGTGAAATGGCGACTCTTGAACGATGGCTGACTGGTGGACACCTAGCTGGCGCCCAAAATATGGTTCCCACCTGCTAAAGTACTCCACACGGCGACTTTTAAAGTGGCAACATCTTTATGATTGTTCCTTTCGTCGTCATCTAATGAGAATTTTGTCCGTTTGTCGCTGCAGAATGTAAAACAGGAGGACACGCAAAAAACACCAAGACAGACAAAAGAACCAGCACAGCTTTAAATGCTTGCTTTGCTGTAAAAAGGGCAATCTAAGTAATACCGAGGATCTATGCAAAACAGTAAGACAACTTCCAGAGAGTTGCTTTACAACCAGGCAGAGACATGGCACACGCCGACAGGGTCCGTCTCCGAAACTCCAAACTTCGTCCACACAGCAAACAGACAGACGCCCTATCGGCTCGCTGCTCTGACTCAGAGCCAGATCCTGTGGAGCATCCGTTAAACCAGAGGTCTGATCTCTTTTACCCCAATGAGCAGCCACGTTAGCGACATGCACAAATCTCAGAGGCGAACAGAATGGATCAGAGCATCCGAGTGTAAACTAGGGCAGAGCTCCAGCACTGTACCTTCTAGATACGCTACTCCGGTAGGAAGCAAGTCCTGCAGAGGACCGGCATCCTCCAACGAAGAGGGGATGGGGGGGGGGACACATACCCCTGTCAGCTGTTCTAAACAGACATCAGTGATCAGATATTCGTTCACGCACCTGTTTGGCCGGGCTACACCGTCCTCTCCTGTCCGCTCAGCTCAGATCGGCTCGCGCTGGCAAAGTGATGAGCGAGTCTCACCCCCCGCACAGCCCCGGTGCAGACAGCTCACTGTTATGGATGCACTGACAAGTGAAAGGAGGGAGGCGTGGCTTCACATGAGATAAATAAAAGAGGGAGGGAGAGAGGGAGGAGAGAGGCTCCCTCAATCTACAATTCAATTTTGCCCTCACTCTCTTTTCAGCACCGTTGTGCCCTCCTCTTCTTTTAGCATATTCTCTCTGTTTTAAAACTGCCCCTCTCCTGTTTTTCCCCATTTCCCTCCCTGCGCGTTATTTGTCGACGGTTTCCATCAGTCTGAGTCTTTCTTCTCCCGTGTTGTTTCCTGTTTATTCGTTCTCCTTGCCACATTTTTAGCCTGCTTCTTCAGGCTTTTTTTGGGGCTCTCATTCATGAGCAAACGTTCTGCGTATGTGTGTGTGTGTATGTGTGTGTGTGTGTGTGTGGACACGGAACCAGAGCAGTTCTGGCCATCTGTTGGAGCCTGTGAGCTTCACCTATTCACAGTCTCATTAAGGCAGAGGCACACAGAGGAGAGGAGAGAAAGGAATGGGAGGGAATCAATCTTAACGCTACAGGATTGACGAGGGAAAGGCAGCATGGCAAACACACACACACACACACACACACACACACACACACACACACACACACACACACACACACACACACACACACACACACACACACACACTATGGTTTACATACTTACTGAGGACCATGCCTTGACTTCTATTCATTTCCAACCCTAACCCTAATCCCTAGTGAGGACCAGGAGAAGGTCCTCACTTTACATCAAAGTCCTCACGTTGCTGGTAAAATACAAAAAATGGGTTTTCACTTAGCTGCAAGTACAAGTAGACACACACACACACACACACACACACACACTATATGTGTCAGGCTGGCACCTCTGAAGAGAGCTGGCATGGGAATGCCTGCTCACTGGGTTCAGCCACTGAAGGGGATTTGGCTCACAGCGCACAAGCACTCAGACTGAAAAAAAAACAAAACAATGCACACCCAAATCAATTTCTACAGAAGCACACAATAAGTAAAAATGATTGTGATGCAGGGTGGGTGGGAGGGTGCTGCTGTCTATCTCCAGTGGTCATTGGGTCAAAGGGGGGGAATTGCCTTGAATTGCCTTGTATAAATTAATTTAATTTAACTGAGTAGACTAAGTCTCTGGACAGATCCACAGACCAATCAAGAAGCCAAAATGGATAATCCTTCACATTTAAATGGACAAGACGGCGAAGAACAACTTAAAAAAGTCTCTTGCATGTAGTGGACCCAAAGAAGGCATTTTCTTTCCCAGTTAGAGCCGGGTATTTCTCCTGAGTGCCGGCGTCACCTCCTATTCCTGACCAGAAAGGGAGAGGTGCGACAGAGGGTAGCAGAGGGCGGAGGCATCCATCTCTGTCTGCTCCAGCCGTCCCATGATGGATGTGCCTGTTTATCCCTCTCTGCAGGTTATTTAGATGCAGTCACAGCCAGAAAGATTAGTGATGGGAAACTTCTGCACCTCTTTGCCTCTCCTCCCACCTTGTCTAATCAATAATACTCTTATCTATAATCAGCATTTGGAGGCAATTCTCCATGGAAATATGAAGAACTGAGGAAAAAAAAAAAAAAAAAGAGAGTAATTGTCCAACTCCTCTCAATGTTTTCAATTACAGCGTCGGCTATGAATCATCTGTGTGTCAGCGGGTCTAAACAGGTTATTTGTGTCACTGCGGCGAGATGAAACCATGCTGTTCAGGGAGAAAATAAAAATCAAACAGCATTTCTCAGACCATGATTGTCTCAGAGGCAAAAAAAGAAACTGTTCAGCAAATTTCAACCACATGTGCTCGATATTACAGTACCTTGCAAAGTATCCGTGCTCTTTAAATTGTTTCAAACTTTGTCACATTACAACCACAACCGGTGCCTTATTGGGACATTACCTGACAGACAAACTCAAGGGAGTTCATGAATGTAAAAAAGTTTATGTTTTCAATGCATTATTTTCAGTAAAAGCCTGAGAAATGTGGCATCCATACTAACCCTAACCCCTTTTATCTTAAGCCCCAAAATAACAGTAATATCAGCTTTATTCTGATCCAGAGGCCAATGGGGGAGAGAGTGGTAACCCTGGTAGGAAAAGCTGTAAAACAGGAAGTTTAATGTTTGCAACAAGCCATGACGGAAATAACCAGGTAGAAGAGGATGCTGTAGTCCAGGGGTGTTCAAACGTTTTGGCACGTGGGCTGAGTTTTAAAGTCAAAGATAATCGAGGGCCAAAAACTGAATACAACTTTTTAAGTTCACAAATAAAAGACTACATGTGCAGACTTTGGACCTTAAATACAATTTTATTGAATTAAATTTCTTGCGGCTTCAGCACCAAGCAACCAGCAGACCTTGATACGTGACACCATGGAGACCGAGACGTTTAACTTGGAGGTAGCAAATCACCATTTTATATGATACCATATATCCCTTTTATAAAGACACAAGATAAAGAGCAGGCATGCAAGACATGGGTAGTATTGGCCAAATAATCACTTTACTTTTTTTATCATTCTATTTAAAGCCTACAAGTACACTACTATCATGCGATGATACAATTCTTGCGTGATCCGAGTCCAACCGTGCACAGGCGTTCTGCTCTGAATCGCTCCCTGTGGAAAGGGTGCCTTGCAGAAAGGCTGGCGCTGGGTAAGAGATTTAGGTGTGCAAATACTCATTAGCTAGTGAGACAGTATAAATGATTTTGTGTTTGTAACATGTAGCAGATCATGAACTGGGCTGATGGTTTATTGATTCTCAGCATGGGGCGATAGCCCTCACAGCTTTGGAAAATAAGCTGTTTTTAAGTTTGTTAGTTTTTGATTTAATTTTCCTGAAGTATTTCCCTGATGGAAGTGGGACAAACAGTGCATTACCCGGGTAGGTGGAATCTGTGGCAATATGTCTGGCACTTTTCTGGACATGTGGAGCATAAATTGTCCCCAGATCTTATAGACGGCATCCCACAATCCCCTGCGCTGACCTCACCACCCGTGATAGATACTTCCTTTCCTGTGCCATGGATCTCCTGTATTACACGGTCATGCTGAGATAACGCATTTCATTGTAGCGCTATAAGAGTTTATTAGCAGCTGGGTAGTAAGTCCAGTCTGTTTCGTGAGGAAGAAGAGCCGAAGTTGGGCCTTCTTCACCAGGTGGGAGGTGTTCACAATCCAGGGGAGGTCAGAGGAGATGTGAATGCAGAGGAACTTTATGCTGTCCACACACTCCACCACCTCCCCCTCTATGCAGAGAGGAGCTTGTTCAGTCTTCTTTGACCTCCTGTAGTCCAATACGACCTCCCTAGTCTTGCTGGTGTTGATGAGGTTGTTCCTGGAGAACCACTGTGTCAGATTGTGGACCTCCTCATTGCGCTGTCGTCAGAGGCCGGACAAGCAGATGAGTTATTAAGAAGGTTTTATTTTAACAAAAAGGTGCGGGCAGGACAAAAACAGAGCTTGTGGTCGAATAACAGTCCAAAAACGGTACACAAAATAGCAGTCCGAAATAGGCAGGAATACAGGCAGGGATCAGGCAAGCTCAGATAATCCAGTGGCAGAACCAGGTCTGCAAAAACGGGTAAGCAGTCAGACAGGGCAGGAAAAACAGGTTCAGGATTCAGGCTGGCTCAGAAGTCAAAAAGGAGGCAATTGGCAACAAGGACCGCTGGACTAAACTCACCAAGGGCTCGTTAAGACAATGATCTGGCAGAGAGCAGCAGACAGAGGCAGGTATAAGTAGGGGAGTGAGCAGGTAAACAGAGTGAAACTAATTACCAGAATGGGTGGAGCTGATCAGGAGAAAAAGTGGCTGGAAGTAAACTGAAGCTGATTGGATGGTGACTGGTGAAGGGGAGTGACAGGCAAACAGACAGGATGTTCACTGAGACGTAAAACTGAATGACTGGCAGGTGAAAAACACATAAACTAAAACAGTTTCAGGACAAACCCAAACTAAAACAGAACTTCAACCTATGACAGAACCGGTTAAATGAAGAGAATCACTAAACCAAAACAGAAACTTAAACTAGACTAATCCAGAAACAAAATAACCATAAAGACCAAACCCAAGCTAGAAAACCAAACTAAGACTAAACAGAACACAAGCAAATAATAAAAACCAGAGCTAATATTATGACAGGAGAGAGAACTAATAATCAAATAAACATAAACCAAAACAAAACCCGAATCATGACACCTGTAGGCGAACTGCAGGCTGTCCAGGCCAGCAGGGACGGTGTCCTTGATGCGAGGAGGATCCTCTTGAAGCACTTCATGATGACGGGGGTCAGAGCGACATGGAGACAATCGTTGAGGCAGGTGATGGTTGGCTTTTTGGTTACAGGCACACTGATGGAGGACTTTAGGCAGACCGGGACCATGAATAGCTGCAGGGAGAGGTTGAAGATGTCCAGAAGGACCCCTGCTAGTTCATCAGCACATGAATTTAGCGTCCGACCTGACACCATGTCTGGACCTTCAGCCTTGTTGGGGTTTATCTTCTATAAGGAGGAGGTCCCTTAGTGCAGCTGCAGGATGAGAGGTAGATGCTGCACCTCTGGCTGAGGAAGATGTTCATATCTTCTGCTGCTTAGAGAGTTGAAACGTGCAAAGATTTTTACAGTGTCGGGCAGAGCTGCTTATAGTACACGATGGTCCTGATGCCTCTCCACATGTCGTGTGGGTTGTTTCTACTGAAGTGGTCCTCAATGTGCTGCTTGTTCCTGTTTCTGGATGCCTTTTTTCAATTCACTCCTAGTCCTGCCGTAGACCAGGATGTCTCCTGATCTGAATGCTGCATCCTGGCCCCTCAGCAGGGATCGCACTATGCTGTCTATTCATGGTTTCTGGTTAGGAAACACTCTGATTTTCTTCATGGGTAGGACAGCATCAGTGCAGAAGTGAATATAGGACAGCACAGGCAAGGCAAGGCAAGGCAAATTTATTTATATAGCACATTTCAGTACAGAGACAATGCAAAGTGCTTTACATGATTAAAATATAGGAAAAAAAAAACAGAATAAAAGCAAGCAGGAATAAAATGCAGAAACAAAATAGAACATGGGAAAATAAAAATTAAAAGCAAACAAGTAAAAACAGTTGGAATACAAAGTAAACTAATTATATTTCAGTAATACATTTCAATTAGAACAGTTGAAGGCAGTCCTAAACAAATGTGTTTTTAATCTTGATTTAAAAGGAACTGAGGCTTTCCGCACTTTTACAGTTTTCTGGAAGTTTGTTCTAGATAAGTGGAGCATAGGAACTAAATGCTGCTTCTCCGTGTTTAGTTATGGTTCTAGGTATGCAGAGCAGGCTGGAGCCAGAAGACCTGAGTGGTCTGGAGGGTTGATACACTGATAACAAGTCTGTGATGTATTTAGGTGCTAAGCCATTTAAGGATTTATAGACTAACAGAAGTATTTTAAAGTCTATTCTCTGAGATATAGGGAGCCAGTGTAAGGACTTTAGAACTGGGGTGATGTGCTCTACTTTCTTAGTCTTAGTGAGGACGCGGGCAGCAGCGTTCTGGATCCACTGCAGCTGTCTGATCCACTTTTTTACTGCAACACCGTTGCAGTAATCAATTTGACTAAAGATAAATGGGTCCATAGTCACCTGGTGACATGGTGATGTAGAGCTGTGTGTCGTCTACATAGTTATGGTAGCTGATGTTGTTTTTTATGATCTGAGCAAGAGGGAGCATGTAGATATTGAACAGGAGGGGACCCAGGATGGACCCTTGGGGAACCCCACATGTATTTTTTGTCGTCTGGGATGTAAAGTTACCTATTGATACAAAAAAGTCCCTGTCCTTTAAGTAGGATTTAACCCAGTTGAGAGCTGTACCAGAGAGGCCGACCCAGTTTTCCAAGCGCTCTAACAACAGATGATGTATAGTCCTCTAGATCAATGCCCTCTTTAAATACTTCCCAGTCAGTGTGTTCAAAACAGTCCTGTAAGGCTGAGTAGGCCTCTTCAGGTTCTGACAACGGGTCTGGTTCTGCAGATCAGTGGTTTGTACGCAGGGATCAGGTCCACAGAGATGTGATCTGATGATCCAACGTGAGGAGCAGTGCAGCCCTGTACGCTCCTGGGATGTTGCATTTTATTTAACCAAAACATGTTGCGGTGTATTAATATGGGTCTGTTTCTGTGCTCATACACTGTAGGCAATCGTTTTAGTGACGAGGCGTGACAGACAACTGTTCATACTGTTCATCTTAAAAGTCCTCCAGTTCCTGTTTATTTATTTCAAGGCACTGTAAGCACGCACCATAGGTCGATTTGAAATATACCAAGAGAAACTATCAATTAATGCGGAAAAGTCCAAGGGTTATGAAGACCTTTGACGAGGTACTGTAATGGATTGAGATTCTCGTAACACTTACAGCGAAGCTTTATAAAAATATATTGCATCAAAGACTTATTAGCTTCTCCAATGAATGCATATATTAGTCACATAAAGGAGCCATCTCGCAGCTTTTATGTGCTGGATTACAGACAATACCCCAGAGGCAGCCATGTTTTTCCAGAGCCCTGCCGACATGCCAACACAGCAGCCCAGTGACACCACTTAAGCACATGGTTTATTCATGCTCACCCTCTCTCGGTCCCTCTCAATTGCACTTAAAGCTGTGTCATGCTGCTGACTTCTAATTGGGCTCAACAGAGATCAACAGATGTGTCATACATCAAATCAATCATGAACAGGCCATCTTTGCTTATGCTGCTGGAATTTATCTCAGCAGATATCATCCCAGAAAGAAAAGTTATAAAACAACCAAACGCAAGCCATAAAACACAAATAGGGAGACGCAAAAGAGAAATGAAATGCCTAAATGTTTGCAAAAAAAAACCATTCACAGTTAAAGCCACAGACAGAGACCAGACCTCGGGGAACACATTTTGCTTTTCTGTTTTCTGCTTTATTGAATACAAAGTGGGGGAGGCCTTGTGAGCAACCCTTTGCATGATAATGTCCGGGAAGAGGCATAAATAAAAATGAAGGATTTCTCCTCAGATTGGAGAGAAAAGACAGCCGTGCTCTATCGGGCAGAGATCTCGTCTTTAGCTTGAAGTATTTTGTAACAAATGAATTTGCTCCTTCTCTTGCACTTTATGGGTCATACTAATAAAAATGTCCCCTGTCAGCAGGCTACATAAAGAGGAAAAGATTCATTGCAAAGGAAGTAGACACCTGGAGCCCTTCATTTCACCAACTCTCTGTCTATGAGAGTTTTACTCCTGTTATTTTTGTAGCATGGGTTAGTTGGTTCAAGGCTGACTTGTCCTCATCACCATCGAACAGGCATGCAGACACATCCCCAGCGGGCTGCCCTCGGTTCAGTCTATAAATCCCTTGTTGAATGTGTATGTCACCATGACTACATTATGATGAGAGACAGAGCTGCTGAAGAGAAATCCCAGAAGCTGCCAATGTGAGGACTCAAGGACACAGGACAGACAGAAGTGAGCAGAGGAGTCCTTGTACTGTGGAACCTATCTAGTGAAAACGGCACATGGGCTGCAGGCTGCAAAAAGGGAACGCAAAGTAGGTAAAATCCTCTTGAAATGAGTGTATTTTTCATTAATTTGAGCTGGTAAATCAGACTATTTGCCAATGGAATAATATGTTTGCACTTAAAATAAGAACAATTCATCTCCATCATTTTATTTCAAGTGCAGGATGTCTAATTATCTTATTTTAGGGGTAGAAAGTCTCATTCCATTGGCAAATATTCTTATTTAGCTGCTCAAATCAAGGAAAAATATACTAATTGTAAGAAAATTTTACTTACCTTTAGTTCCCTTTTTGCAGTGCAGCAGGTTCTAATCTATCCTTTGAGTGCATTGCAGCAGGCAGACGCACACATGTGCCTCTTGCTAAGCATGCTTAAGCTTTAGCATGCTCTAAACTTCAGTGTGTATTAAAAGACAATGTCTCGACTTGCTAAAGACACAACCATCACAAGATTAAACATATTTGCAACATATTTGCAACGCTCAGTGCTCCTAGACCTTGTAATAATAACACACATTAAACATGGTGCTGTTATAATGAACATTTTACCATCCAAGTTAATTCAGTACTACTGTCGTAATCATTTCCAAGGGTGTCTCTGGAAACATAAATAGCAAACGTGTGTGTTGTATTTTAAGCATTGTGTTCCATATCCTCAGGTAATGCCATAAATCATTCATAACTTTTCCTAAATTATGAGACAAGACAATAATAGAAATACGGTTTAATTTGCTGAGAGCTTTTGATTGCAAATTCAACAGCTGAGCTGTTTTGTCATTGTTGAGGCTACATGGAGTCTAAAATAAGGCTTTTAGCTAAAAGCCCGACAGTAGAAAGAAAAGGAAATAGAAAAGAACAACGTTGCCTTTTCTCTTATTCGTTTTTCTACAGATAAATCTGAGAACAAGGACAAATTGCAACAAACAACATTAAAATCAACCCAAAAATGGCAAATCAGATGTTTCAGCTGCTCGTGCATGACATAGTAAAGTGTTTTTAGGATTTTATGATTAGGTGTACCTTAATATTATCAAGATTTTACTAACTAAAAGGCTTGGCCATATTCCAATTATTCATTAAGCTAAATGTATGGTGTTTGTCTAATTATGATTTATCTATCCAAGTATTGCAGTAATTATAGTTAGTTCCCTCACCATAGTTTTATAAGTCCAAATTTTTTTGGAGATGAAAAAGACTTAAATATTTTTTCCCTTGTTGAAGTGACTCACATCTTTCACTGTTTCCTGTTGATTTCATTTGTACTTGATTTCAAAAACAGTATGTCGTGTTCTGGCCCGGCTGCCTGCATACTCTCCCACCTTCATCCTGAAGTCCTGAAACCAAAACCATTCTGGTTTTCAACCATTTTATTTGTTGGTTTGTTTCTTTTGTGTGTACATGGTTCCTTAGCTTCTTTTTGCCTTAATTCTGCTTAGTAGTTTAGTTAAGCTTCACTAGCCTAGTAGAGAGGATTTGTTGATTGAAATATAGTGTTAATTCAGATAAACAACATTCTATAGTGATGTTCTCTGGATGTTAATTTTATTTCTGTTAATAAATTCTTGAACTTGAAGAGAAGTTGTCACTCATTTATTCTGTGTGTGCAGAGTTGGCTGTTAAATAATGCCAGTGCTCGAATGATCCTTTCAACTATCGTCCTGATATCAGCTGTTTGGGCTCACATTCACCAGACAATGCCTAACATAGTTATTTTCTAAACATTAAATAACTAAAAAAACATGCATAATGGCACAATTGTATGTTAATTTTTTTTATTCTTCTAACATGTTTGTAAAATAAGAAAATAAATTTAAATTTAAATATAACAGGTTATGAATAATTATGGGTTGAACTGTGGATAGAAAACAACTGTACTATCCAATGAGACTCTCATTATACGTTCATAAAAGCTGTTATGCTGGAAACCATTTTTCCATTTTAATAAATCTCTGTGTATTATACATTATGTCTTCTGAACACAGAAACTGGTTTTGGAAATAAAACCTCGCTTAGAAAATAGTTGTTTGTTTTAATGTAAACAAACATTTAGCTGCAACGGAGGAAAAACATCATGCTGTGACAAATGCAGAGCTCACACGAGAAGTCAAATGAGCTGAGCAGAATAAAACCTTTCCGTCGCTGAAGACAAACAACGTAAATGATCAATAGTCAAACATGAAAAGTTAATTCAACCTGACAGTTAGATGCTGACAGAAAAGCATACTTTGCCAAAGAAAAACTGTAAACTAATTGGATCCGTCACAGAGACAAACACACACCCACAGAGACACACTCTCGCACACACTTTGTTCCCATCCGTCTGTTCCTTCAACGCTGCAGAGGTTGGGAAGTGTTGGCAGACCGTGGGATCCACAGATCAAAGAGCAGCCCCCCTGTTGAGGACTGCAGTCCCAAGGAACACAAGCCGCTACGGGCGAGAGCCGGCATCACATCCCCAGCTAATTAACTAAAGCCCCTTTGACACCATGTTATTTGCATTACTGATGTACAGCACTCAGGAAGTATCTGCTTCACATATTTTAAAAAAAAAAAGCTTGTGGGTTTGTCTAAAAAGGCGCCCCTGTGTTTTCAGCTCAAATGCATTTGTAATCACCTTAAAACACCGAGAACAACTACACAGAGAAGGTTAATTACTCAACAAAGGTGAATTTAAAACTTAATTAAACGAAAGACTTGTGCGAACTTGATTGCTCTTTACTTTATTCCAGACTGGCACATGCAGCGTAATTTTGGTGCATGCCACACTGAACGTGCAACGAAAGGCCCCCCAAGTTTCAAGTGCCTTTCAATCTCGCCACTCACCGGGGTGAAAGAGCGGCGTGAATTATAAATCAGCCAGCCTTAAACGCCTATGCCGACCAGCAAGGAGTCGTGTTCGGTGTCCTCAATAATTAATTACTTGTTTGCCACTGAGTGGACCTAGCTTGTTTTTGTGTGCCTTCATGTCTGCAAACAAACACTGTCTGGCATGCAATCAGGAGCTGTCAGCGCGTGAGCGGAGCTGCAGAAGAGCCTGCTGTGAAGACTGACATTGCAAGAAAAGGTGAACAGCACAGGGAGGGAGGAGGGATAAAGTTGTGGAGAAGTGTAAAGCGGAGCAGGTTATAAAGCAGTAAGACTTGAACATCTCGCAGAGCACTGCTGAATCCAGCAGTGACAGTAGAAAGAGTATGGTGCAACCTATCAAGACATGGCTGTGCATCTGAACTGACAACAGACAAGGAAATAAATAATCACAGAGGCAGCCAAAAGGTCTATGCTATCTCTGGAGGAGCTGCAGAGAGCTGCAACTCAGGTAGGAGAATGCATCAGTCATGCACTCTATAAATGCACTATATTGGGTCTTCATAGAAGATGATCTAGCAGAGAGCTGTTGTCCAGAAAAAGAAAAAGAAGTATTTTTGCAGTTTTCATAAGTCATGTAGGTGGACATAGCAAACAGGTGGAAGATCGTGTTTTGGTCACATGAGTTAGCAAACAAAAAGCTCCACATCACCCTGAAGACAACACCCCTTGGTGAAAGATGGTATTAGGAGCAAGATTCGGTTTTTCAGCCGGGACTGGGGCATTTTTCCGGCGTTAGAATGGCCCGGTCCACATTCAGACAACAATCCAGCAGAGAATCTGCCACCAGAAGTTGATGTTCAAAGGTAAGGCAAGTTCATTCATAAAGCACTTTTCAGTAACAGGACGATTCAAAGTGCTAATTAAAGATGCTCTCCATCCAATCACAGTGAGCTTGAGCTATTTTACCGAAAAAAAATAAAAAAAGGCAAAAATATTCCTCTTTAGATGTGCAAAGTTGGTCTTTCTACCTTCCTGCAACACCAAAAAGTAGGATTATAAAAATAATTGGAGAACCAGGTGTCTTTTTCCTTCCACTCAATAATTATGCACTGCTTTGTGTTGGTGCATCCATTAAAATACCTTGAAGTTTGTAGTCATAAGGTGAAAATGTAAAAAAAAAAAAAAGAAAGTTTAAGAGGTATGAATACTTTTGCAAGGCACAGTATATGGACACGTGGCCTTGTCTTCAAGGGTTCTACAAAACAGCCAACTAAGCAGACTACAGTCAGGAGGGAGGATGAAGCAGCTCCTCCCTCTACCCTGCAAGGAGTAAAATGATGAATTGTGTAAAATCTTATTTGGCAACTCATATAAAAAAAAAAAAGAAAGAGATTAAGCAAGCAACGCAAAAGCCGGAGAAGAGCTGATGCAGCTGGAGCCGAGAAGGGCCCATTAGAGAGGGGTTCCTGTCTGTCTTTCTGTCCAACAGGGTGACACCTCGCCCCTTAATGAGCTGTCCAAAGTGAAACCGGAGAAATACCAGCACAATAAATTACCAGGCTTATTTCTTCTTGTTTGTCTCCACTTAGACATGGCTGGGTAATCTCTCTATCTGGACTCACATCACCCAGAATGAAAATCTGTCGAAGCACATACCGCGATCCGCTAGGCTATTTACATAACTACATTAGATGTTTTCAGTCAAATGGGTGACATGTTTCTTTTCTACAGTTAATTACATTTTGGAATTAGTTTAAAAAAAAAAGAATTAGAAAAACACAAATAAAAAAAGGATTATTTAAAAAAACAATATTCCTGTTTGGAAGTGACAAGATCGAATTGTGCATGAGGCTAATTGCGTGGCAGCGGTGGCAGAATTAGAGCTGGAGAGAAAATGTATGTTTGCAGTTAGGAACTAATACTCTTTTCCAGCTTGAGTCTATTTAGCATGCTCGCTGAGACGCGCTCACTCCGACATGGCAAACCTCATTAAGATAGAGCAAAGTAATTCACTTGAGGAAAAGAGCTAATTCTTCATATCTGTCTTTTCTGCTTGAGATTTAAAGGCAAACAGAAATTAGGTGCTAAGGGCACGGAGAATTCAAGGTAGACCTATTGTCCTGCTATTATTCTGACATATTTAATATAGATTAAAGAGTCAACGGTGAGGTGATAATATAAGCTAAAGCTACCATCAAACCAGTTAAGACATAATTAAAGAGACAGCTGAGTCTCGTACAACAAGCCGACCCTGGATAAAACTGTCAAAAACTGGACATATATACTAACTTTTAAATATATTCTCACCCCTTGAACTTTTTGCCATGTGTTCATTTTACAACTACCAACTTCTACATATTTTGTTTTATGATAGACCAGCACAATGTACTACTTAATTGCCAAGTAGGAGGAAAATGGTCCATAGTAATGATGTATTTTTAATTTTAACAGTAAAAAAAGAAAGAAAAAGAAAGGTGTGACATGCATATATATGTAGAACTTTGTAGGACCAGGTTTTGCTGCACTTAAAGCTACATATCTTTGGGCTATGTTGTTAACATATTTACACATCTAAAGACTAAAATATTTGCATAGCCTTCTCAGCAAAAAAAAACCCTCAAGCTCCATCAGCTTGGATGGAGAAAGTTCAAGTTTCATCTTTTGCCAGAGATCCTCAACAGGATGTCGATCCGGACTTTGAGTAGACCTTTCTAATACACAGGTATGCTTTGATCTAAACCGGGAGGGCTAAATCCAGTTCGGTTTAAGATGTTGTTTGATTATGCATACCTCAATCAAATGAATGTTTCATTACGCGGCCTCTTCAGAAGTTGATTACATGTGAAGAAAGTAATTCAGCTATTAAATTAGCTGTGTTGGAGCAGGAGCAGATCAGGAGTAATGAAGTTTGCCAGCAATGAGTCGTGGCTATGTTTAAGGTTGTTGCTGAAAGGGAACCTCTTCTATTAATAGAGACCCATCCAATATGGTGACGACATATGATGTGCTCCGGCATGTAATGAGGCGTCTACGTAAATAAGTTCTATGGGATCCACTCAGGTGTGTCTCTCCTCTTGCGCCTGCCCCGCCCCGATGCACACACACACCCTTTTGAGCCACACCTGAGCAGAAACGAGTGCCTTAGGAAGGTTCCGGGCTGGACCAAGGCAGGGAAATGTATAGGGGAGTCAAGTTTAGCTGTTTAGTGGTTTATGGGGTTTATGTTTATCTTTGGTGTTTGATTTAGAATATTATGTATATAGCTTGGGGTTCTATATGGTTTATAGTTGTGGTTATGGTTTATGGAGGGTTTTAGATAGTTCTATGTATTTATCTTAACATATACACCCCTGGGAGAGTTTTAGTGGTTTTAGGGCCTTCTCTCTGAGCTAACCCCTTCCTCACCGCCAGTCCAAATTGATTTTAGCCAAATGTTCGCAAGTCAACTGAATGGACAACACAGATAGAGGATTGTTTTACGTTACATGTGTTTTTGCTGTGTTTTTAGGATTTGACCACCAAGGTTTTTAGGTTACCAGTTTAAGTCTTAATTAGTTTCTGGAGAAATAACTACATTAATACAAATCAAGTGTCCTATAGGTTATTGATTTTTATTTAGCAAATCATTCTTTAAAATGTTATTTCTTCAAATAACATTTTATCTAACTCGGTGTTGCATTGTAAATGGATTGAACACATGTTCTAAAATAGTTGAGCTAATTTATTCTCATTCCATATTGTTAAAGATGAATTTTGGTTCTCTAACTTAGATCTTCAGTGAACTTTAAATTCACTGATACGTTCTTATGCTGATGCTATTTCAACTATTTCTAGTAGTTTAGTTAAGTGTCACTGGCCTAGTAGAGGATTTGTTGATTGAAATATACTGTTAATTCAGCTAAACATTATATCATGGTGTTCTCTGGGTGTGCATTTATTTATGTTAATAAATTCTTATACTTGAATAGAAGTTGTCACTTCTTTATTCCATATGTGTGCAGAGTTTGATGTTAAAAGAATGCAAGTGCTCGAATCATCCAACTATTACCATTCAATATACCATTCAACTATTACGCTGATATCGGCTGATTGAGCTGATATTAGGACAATACCTAACAGGCCGAGAGTTATTTAATAACTTAAAAACATGCGTAATTGCAAAACACCTGTCTGCTGTGTTCCTTGGTGGCAGGAGTAATATTGCAGGGCATGCAATCAGTCTAAAGGGGCTAAACCTTTATCAAGTAGAGGAACAGGAAAGGAGAAAAGGTTGGAAATAGACAGGGGAGCACAGAGAAGGTGATGGACAATGCTCGGTCATCCAATAACCAAGTGGTCCACATGGGATATAGCATTTATGGAGAAAAGCCAAATGCCATGAAAGTTAATCAGGGTCTTAAAAGCCATCTGTTTCATTATTTTGTTTAAAGCTGCCACGGATCCACATTTGCACACAGAAAAACAGACACATTTCACATTGGGCTCCGCATTTGCAGGCGCGACAGTACAGCATGTGGATAAAATATTGTCACTTGTCACCAGACTTATGTGTCAAACCAGGACACACACAGAGAAACGGAAAGAATACATCATTTACGCAACCCGCAGCAGGGCTGGGAGATGCCACACAGCTTACTCCGCAGGGAGTTGCAAATTTCTTTTGAATAACCAAGGTCTAATTGACAGAAAAACAATGTGCTGTCACTTCGCTGGTGCCACTGTCATTAACACATTTTTCATTTTGTACGTGCTCCGAGGCATTATTGTTTTGTTGGCCCCAATCCCTCCCCAGTGCAGTGAATATGTTTTAAAATGGTTGTGAGCAGAATGTTGTTAGCTGCACAACGCTCCCTGGGGGGAACAAAACACAGGAACAATTGGCTCATTAGAAGGAGAGAGACTTCAAGCTGCAATATGGCTGGAACACACTCAGAGGAGAGACACAAAGTCAGCGAAGGAAGAGCACACATGGATAGGTAGGAGGGACGCCGAGAGACACAAAGGCACGTCAACAGAGGAGAAACAAGTTTGTGTTCACAGCAAACCACAGTGAGCGTTATGAAGGAGGGAATATGGAGACAAACGGAAATATTAACGCTTCTGACAACGAGGGAGGGATGAAAGGAGTGAAACGCTACACATATTGTAGTCTTATGAGATAATCATATTGTCCTAATCAGTTGTACACAAACATGTCTGTGGAATTAGTTTTAAGCATCTTGAAGGTGTGGTAATTACCGGAGTTTGGTAATTACAGGTATTACAAGTCTGCCTATGCAACACCTGTGACCTTCAATTGTAAGAAGACTAAGATTTTTTCTATCCCTACACAAATTTAAAAGCCTCTATAAAACCGTCTTTCATTCAAACAGACATACAGCAATTACTCATACTGCTCTTCTGTAGTACACAGCCTAGCGTTACCGATTTTGTGGTTCAGTAATGTGCCGGAGGACATTCCAGCATGGAGGCGGTAGCTGGTCACCTTCTGACCAGAGAACCAGAGGATAATCCACTGCACTCAAATAGCTACACTGCTGAGAAGAAGTATGTGAACAGATTTATTCGGTTTTTAGCTTTTGTCCATGCTGTTGAGACGGTGCTGGGAGACACAGCAAACCTTCTGGCAATGAGACGCATTGATGTCCTTCCTGGTGGAGTCGGACTGCCTGTGCATCCTCTGTAGGGTCCAGGTATTGCCTCATGGTACCAGTAGTGACACTGACCCTGGTTAATGCAAAACTACTGAAGGGCAGTCAAAGAAAATGAGCAATGAAGCTTCCACCTTTGAAACAAGTCCTTTTTTATGGGTCGTCTCATTGTTGCTCCTTTAGTGCTACTGTTGTTAGCTTCTTTAGCTCCAGAACAGTGACACTGATTAACAACCTGCTCCTCTACTGAGCTGACCAGATCAATACTCCATATTTTTAAATGACTTGATATTACATTCTGATTAAAAAGTGCTTCTTTACCTTTTTTTGAGCAGTGTATTTGCAAGAAGTAGAGTCTGAACAGCAAAGCAGCTTCTACTCTAACTCCAGTATACAGACTACAGTTTGCTTCCTACTAATGACACACACAGTCCACACACAAAAAAAAAACATGATTTATTGCTTTTTTGAAACTCTCCAGTATACTGGGAATAAGCAGTTTTTTTATTTCATCAAGCCATTTCAGAGCCATGTGCTTTGGTTTTAAAAAAAAAAAAAATCAATAAAGTTTAATAAAAACACACTTTTTTTCTTATGTCCACGTCTTGTGCTGCACACCACTGTCGTTTCTTTTGACTAATAACACCCATTTTCTTTCAGCTTTGATTAATGTGCAATAGAAAATGGGTGGTTTAGTGGGTCAGGTTTTACATGGCAGTACTCCAAATATATTTTTCAATTTGCACTAGACTGGAAGAAAACAGGACAGCTGTTGGTATGGTTACACTCTTTATGCTACGTGTGCGCCACAAGTGATCTCGCTCTATTTTCCCAGGAATATGAACTTACTAATGCACAAGCACACCTAAACCTCTTTGTTATTCCCGATATCTTTTATTCTGGGGTCACTGTGTTACTGACAAGCTAACTTAGTATTAAGGTCTGACATTTAAAGCTTACAGCTTACATAGACCTATAACAACCTTGTCATTTCACTGTGCCTGGGTAATTATACTAACTGTTCACTATGACAAATAAAGATTATTATTATTATGAAGTGCTAAAAGAGATATCTGGCGTTTAACTGTGTACTGGAACAGGACCTTCTGCTGTTAAATGTTATTCAGTCAGTAAATATTGCAGGACACAACTCTGAGCAAGACGAGAAGAGAGAAACAGAGAGCGGCTGTTTATTCAACTTTATTGATTTTTTACCATAACTCATCACATAAAAATAGCAACCAAACAAAATCTACAAATAATGTTTTTAGTCACACTGGTGTCTTATTAAGAGACAACAACCCTAGTTCAGTCTGCGAGAGGCTTACAGTAATTTATTATCTCAGTGAAATAAAACAGATTTTTTTCTGTTGTCTATTATTGTGAAAACATCTGTAGTCAAAATACAAAAAAGATACATTTAATATACATTTAATCATTTCTGCAATGTAGTGGCTTTAATTATTGCAACTTTATCAGACAAATGAAAACCAAATTTTAGAAAAAGTAATTGATCCATGTAACCATTAAAGACCTTGTATCATGACATAAAACTGTCTAATGGGAAACTTTGAGAGTGATTCAACTAATTTAAATGACTATTTCTTTCCTCAGCTCAATTACCGAAGAAGAAAACCCAATTAGCAATGATCCACAAACATTTTCCCACAGCAGTCCCCTCACACTGGTGTAAGCCGTCTTCAATAGATGTGTTGCAGAGACCGGCTCTTAAATGGAAAATCACTTGATTGACAATAACGTTGTGAAATCATGTTGTCTCTGTTAATTAGTCAGGTACACTCTGTTAATTTAAATGATGAAAATGCATAAATAATCCCATATCGGAATCTGACCTGAAATTAAATAACACTCAGGAGTTAAAAAAGGGGGTTTCATCTAATGTCTTAATACATTTTAATATCAATCCAAACCTGATGTTCTGGTGTTCTGTAGGCCAGCGGTCTTTTGAAGTACTGAAGTACTTTGCTCCAAGTCTCTGCTTTAAAAAAATCCAATTTAAGTGACTGTCCATTAAGTTTACATAATTATTACATTGTTTTCAAAGGTAAACAAATGTACTTTTAGCTGATCGTACAAGAATCAGGCTGATCAATAACTGGCTAATTTCCCATTGATCGGCTGCGACTGCTGATGAGTGGGACAAACAGTGAAAACAAATCAGGGTATTTTATTATTACTATTTGTTACACATTAAGTTTGTTAAGGATCAAAATTGAAAAGTCACACTTTTGGGGGGCTATAAATGGGCATATGTATATAGTGGGGTTATAACATCATCCAGCGTTGGTCCTTGGGCAAGAATATTGAGGCAAACTGCTTACCTCGTATACATGATGAGAGGGCTTAAGCAGAGAACCGTACCGGTGAAACAAGGTCTGCGTCAAATGTTGAGGAACCAGGACACTTTGATGACAAATGGGCTACATGAAATATACATAAAGTAAGAGCCCAACACTGTCACCATCATCAGGAAGGTTCAGCAAAGGATGTACTTCCTTCGCCAGCTTACGAAGCTCAACATATCTAAGGAGCTGCTGATCCACTTCTACACAGCCATCATTCAGTCTCTTCCCTGCTCATCCATCACTGTCTGGTTTGGCTCTACCCCCAAAAAGGACAGAAAAGACAGTCGGTGCCAACCTGGCTTCCATTCAGGACCTGTGCATTTCCAAAGTCAGGAAATGGGCATGAAACATGCCTGCAAATCCATCTCACCCTAGTCACAACGTGTTCCAGTAGGCGGTACAGAGCGCTGTACGACAACACCAACAGACTCAGGAGCAGTTCTTCCTACAGCTAATGAACAGCTGACTCTGACTCAGTGTCAACAACAAACAACAAAACTCCTGTGCAGTAATCCTGTAAGTTTGCCTCCATTCAGCTACATGTTTACTGACGACCACTTATCCGTTATTTACCCATCATTCTCTTGTGAGACAGCCTTGCCAAAGTGGCTAAAGAAGGCAGTAGGCAGATGATGTCCAGTGTAGCAGTTGGTTTATTTACAACAAAAATAGTGAAAACAACCACAATTAACGTCAAGTGCACTTGGCTACACTAACCTGGTTCTCTCCTCCCTCTCCTCAACATCTCAACTTTCTCTGCTTAAATGCCAAGATTTTCAGGCAGAAAAATGGCCTCCAATGGACTCTTCCATAAACGGGTAACCCTAAACAGTTTACGCTTCAACTCATAAATGTTACTTTCAATCCGCTTTGCCAACATCTTTTATAGTATGGCTATAACAATATAAAATCCACACAGAATGATTTTACACAATAGTTGTCTTTTCCCCCTCTTCACCTGGTCCCTTCCTGTGACACCAGCTCTAACAGGAAGCTATAATAACAGGAAGTGAGGTAACACTTCCTCCTGAAACACAGGTAAGTAACGTAAGTTCACCAAAATAAAATGCACAAGTTAAATAATCAAACAATAAATACAAACTGTGAATTGATTTAAACCAAGATGTTATAGTAAATCTATAGAAATGCAAAACATAAACAATCCCGGGATAGTATATGTTTGCAGACTACAGAATAAATAAGATATGGCTAAATCAGGCAGACAAGAATGTTACCTAAAAATATATAAACTGAAGCAAATTTTCTCACCCACTTTGTCACCTCTCTATTTCCACTCTGTTCAACACTGTTTTTATTGTCAGATTGTAAATACTGTATACCAAATCCACCTATCCCATATACATAACACTGCATGTAATGCTAATTTATTCCAGCATTCTCAATTTCCGCACTCATCAAACTGCACATGTAAGTTTGTATGTGTATGTGCACCTGTGCATTGTTTCCACCTCCAACATGTACATAATAATAACAATAGTGGTAATAATAATTTACTCCTTCATCCTTTGCACTCTGCTTATTGCACCATCGCATTCAAACTCTTTGCTTTATTTATAGTGTATTCATATGTATTCTTTATACTGCAGACTCTGCTTGTTTATTGCATTTGTTCACTGCGTTTACTGTCTTTTACTACTGCATTATTGTGATATTGTATAAGTACATTATGAGCATTGCACAATCCAGAGTCAAATTCCTCGTATGTGTTCACATACCTGCCAAATAAAGCTGATTGCTTTTTACAGTGTGTGTGTGCTGGGATGAAGTCTGACCTGTATCAGGAATGAGTAAGTTACTTTTAAAAGGATGTCAAACTCTTTTTTTCCCTTTTTGATACTTGGTGAACATCTGACTATCTCAAGTATCTCAGTATGCACTTTATGAGTGCCCACAGTGATGAGATACTAATTTGCTGAAAATGCACCGTCAAGGAGTTGTCATTCCTGAAGTGAGCAAATCTTCATCAATTTAGAAAGGGTATACCGAAGCATACATTTTATGTCATTGCTGCACCATTTGAGTAGCACATTTATGATTTCTGTTGCACTGGCACCTGATTCTGTTTGATGCTGCGTCTGAGTTATGATGCTCATGCTGGTGAACTGTGATGCAGATATTTGTGTACTCTTCTATTCTAGATATTTACCACTTAATAACTTATGTAACGTTATGGTGAAAAAGGGCTATTAGCAATCTTTTTAAAATTCAACTTATTTCTGGAGGCAATTTCGAGACCTACCCGTTATCCTTAACCCATTTGGAGACCACTGCTTTCTTATGCAGGTAGATCACACATAAGAGCACTTATCACAACTTCAGGGGATTTGAGTACGAAGAAATCGAACTGATACTTTAAATATATAATATGCAAACAGTTGCGTCCTTAGGTGTGAGTGTGTGCGTGAATGGTTGTTTGTCCTGTTTGTCTCTGTGTTGCCCTGCGACAGACTGGCGACCTGTCCAGGGTGTACCCTGCCTCTCGCCCGGTGAACGCTGGAGATAGGCACCAGCACCCCCGCGACCCCATGAGGGATAAAGCGGTTCGGAAAATGGATGGATGGATGGATGGCAAACAGTTGCAGTAAATTATTTCTTAATTTCTACCTTGTGTGTGGTGAGTTTAAACTTCGGACTTTGTTACTGTGCTGTATTCTGAGACCCTTCTTGAGCTAAGCCTCTTCCCTTCATTCCCTGTCTCTTTATTGAACTCTAACCCTCACTGATGGACTCTCCTCTCCCTCCTCACACCTACCTCCATTTTGTTATTCTGTTATTTACAAGACTGTAATGTTCGCCTGCACTCCTGACTGTTACTATTGTAACAACTGTTTACATGCATCTTGCACTACTAACTATGGCTGAATATTGATTTGCACTGCCCACTGTTTATTCACAGTACCAATTGTTTACACATACATTTGCGACACCGTACTTTAACTGTAATATTTAATTACCTTCCACTCCACTTTAATTTAAATAGCTTCTGTCCAAATTCTATTTATTCATTTTATAGTAGTAGCTACCTGTATATCATGCTCACAATTCTGCCTATAGTAATAACCATCTGTACATACAGTATATTCATAGTACATGTAAACTTTGTTATAATAATCATCTGTATATTATGCTATTGTACATATCTGTAAAAACTATAATATCCACCTGTATATTATATTCGGTACATATCCAGCTGTAAATCTAGTTCACAATATCTATATATTATACTCATAGGACAAATCTATCAGTAAATTCTGTCTATAATAGTATCAGTCTCTATATTTATTCAGTAAAAACCCATGTGCTGTACATATGGAAACATTGTTTATCCTGCACTTGCTGCTATTGCACTTCTGGTTAGACCTAAACTGAATTTCGTTGCCTTGTACCTGTACCTGTGTAATGACACTAAAGTTGAATCTAATCTAATCTAATCTTCATTGATAGCTTTGGCTGATCTATAAAGAGAATAACAGATTATAACTGAATGAACTAAAAAAAAAAGACCTTTCTGTGGCAACCCCTCAAGACATTGTCCCAAATCACCAAAACTAACCAAACCACATCGGGACCACACAGACACATTGGCACGGATAAGCCTGTCTCAAAACAGAGAGAGACAGGATCTGAGGAACTCTGGGAATATTTTATGACAGCAGCCTGTATCTTTGTCCATGGCTGGAAAATCTTGGAAGAAGGCCGAACACTTCTTGAAGGCTTTAGTGTTTCGTTCAAACATTTTAGTAAAATTTTCCAAGGACAAATCCTCTATCATCCATTTACTTAACTGAATCTTCAAACATCACCCACGGGCTATTGGTACTGATTTCAAGGACCGGCACTCAGATGAAAGGGTTATTTCAAACGTCAAACATCACCAGACACCACCGCGTGAGTTCATTATTTCTTCATATAACAGATCTTGCAAACAAGGTTTAAACCAGAAAAGATATATGAGACTAATGACAGCAGTTCTGGGGGATTTTTTTTGGTGGAATTGTGCTTAAATTTTCATAAACCTGCTGTTTATAACAATGCAATTGAAAGGCTAATGTAATCCCAGATGTCTCATGAATCGGAAAATGTACTCCCCTTGATGTATCCCCTTGTTGGATTATAAAACTATGGATCCATAGGCACAAACATGAAAAGAGTCCTCTTGATATATCACACTTTCCGTGACACCAAATTACTTTTAAGGTGCTTTTAGGACAAAAAAAAGTAGCTGTGTAAAACTCAAATATCTGCTCGGTTTATCGAGATATTTCTACATTACAGAACTGCTCAGACGTTCTTGGACATGTTCCTGCTGCTCCTACAGCCAGCTGCCCTCGCCAGCTGTCAGCTGACCGGGCGGTCCCAGAGAGAACACCTCAATCCTGGTGTTTTCAGACCGCTGCTGGCTCTCACTACTGACCTGAAGTTAAACACAGATATAACTCAGTCAGATGATATCTAACGGTTCATGATATGTTTATTTCAGTTTTTGTCATTTGTTACTGAGCAAATCCTTCTTTCTGAGCTAAGCTTCATAATGGCACAGTTTTATTCAACTATCTTATGGGAGAACAGGAAAGTAAATTTGGAAATGAATAATTCACTCACCTTTAACACATACGTACCTGTGACTACGGCACAAACAGTTGGAGTTCATCAAGGAGTAAATAAACAAAAAAACTAACAGCCAAACAGTTCAGGCTCCATTTTTTTACAGCTTCACAACTCTGTGCGCCATGCTGTCACGGTTGCCAGACAGACGCCACGCTGAGGTGAGGGTGGGAACAGCTGGTGAAGGCTAGACAGTCCTAGTTCACACCATCTCACGCCTGGCCTTCGTGATCTTGACGGCCTCAGTAGGACCCAGCCTACGTGGAGCCGGTTCTTTGGAGAACCCGAATATGGTGAACCATCTACCTGGTTCACTGCTCTGTTCTCTGGGTGACAAATGGTGCACACACACACACACTAAAGGAAAGAAAAGATCTTAAAATCTTGTGTCCGTTTTAAGTCTCAAGCAGTCTGTGTTTCAGACGGCTCAGATTTAAAGGTGTATGGCGCAATTTCTTAAGTTAAACATTATTTTCTCTCCCATACATGGCCTTACAATTGCCCGACGTGTAAAACTAGTTTTCTTCTATTTACCGCAGTTGCCTCTAGAGGCTGGATATTCAGTTCATGAGAGAATGATTCTGGCCGAATCCTCTGGATGTGCATGTGGGTATGATGTGCGGCGCGTTTACTATAACCTGGCATTAGTGAGAGAAAATGTGTTAACGGTAATACATCTGTTAATTTTAGTATGGACCAGTTGACGCGTGACGTCACGAGCTACATCCGCGCTACATCCGCGCTACATCCGGGTCATGCTGGTAGGCAAAAACAGTACTGTTTTTGCCTACCAGCATGACAAAACGGGTGAATTAGAACGTGCGTTTAGTTTATTTTTGGAATCTAAACAATGCCTAGGACTTGTTGTGCTCCCGGTTGCACACAGAGGCATTCCAAATCGTCGGATGTATGTTTCTTTCATTTACCGAAGGATGAAGAAAGATAAAAGAAATGGATAATTTCAATTAAAAGGATGCAGGCAGACAATCCCAATCGACTGTGGGAGCCATCATACCACGACAGAATTTGCAGTCTACACTTCATCTCCGGTAAATACAACTTAATTTTGCACTGGTCATTGTTCTACTTAAATCATTATAAAAATAAAAAATTAGGATATATATTTAAGTCAAGACGTAAATGTTCGTTTCGTAATAATATAACGTACATGTACAATGTATGCAAACCCTCTGGCATGAGTCTGTGAAAAGGATTAATAAGACAAAACCACCAAAATAATCCTTTGTGAACAATGTTTTTTTAACCTACCGGGCGGGTCTTCCTCTTTGCTGAGGCGCTGTCTGTGTCCCACTCCGCTTTCTGCTGTTACACAAACATGTCTGAACATCCATCCATCCATTTTCTGACCCGCTTAATCCATCATGGGGTCACGGGGGTTGCTGGAGCGTTTTTCCCGATATAAAATAATTGTAGCCGTCCAGTGGTTTCATGCTTTCGTGCTCTCTGTCTGTACTGGCCTGCCGTGTTTATAAGGCAGCTGTATATGTCGCCGTACGGAACACTTGGCAGCATTTCACAGACTCGCTCCGTCCCTTCAGGCTTTTGCTTTATGGATCGGCAATCTGATACCATCAACCATCAACTTACTCATAAAACGGTCTTGTGATACGTTATCTAAAGAAGAAAAATACGTGGAGAACTCGTCAGTTTCCTTTGTTTGCGTCCGCCATTGTGTTCGCCTTCTGCCTACCAGTCCGGCGCGCATGCGCGAAAAAACAGGATCGAAACAATAACAATGAAATGGATGGATGGATAGATGGTCTATTTAGAACTTTCTTACCTCAGAAGAGATTATGCCTCTAAACAAAAGACTTGTGCAGCTGCAGTGGCAGATGCTTTTCCTCTTATCCAATGTACAAACAATGAAAAAACTAGCGGCACTAGGGGTGCTAGACCTGTAACTTCCAGATCTAGCACCCCTCAAGGCCACTAGCAACACTGCACTGCTTCAAAATTGAGCAGTCTCTCTCCGTGTTTTGGAATCTGATAGCAGACCACTTTGGACCAGTGGACTGAGTTCGTCGTAAAGCTCACACAAAACTTACATTGTTTTGCTTCAAGATTATGTTGTGACATTTTGTTACATTTTTTTTTTAAATCTTTAGGCTTTTTCTGAATTTTATAATTCAGTGAAACTGTTTTTATTTTTACTTTTTATTTTCAATAACTGTTTTATATCAACATATACACATGTCCACTCTTGTCACAACTCACATTTCGCATCTTAACATCTTATTTGCACAGATAATTTTAGACATTTCACCTACACTAAGCAACCAGGCTGTTAAGTCCCAGCTCTGCCACATCCAGTGATTATTGATGGAGGGTACAGTTACACAGCGGTACATGAACGTGTTCTTTTAATCCTCAATATCATTATTGTATTGTAACAACACATGACAAATATAATAATCATAACAATAATCGCAACATAAAAACTCAAGGAGTTGGTTTGTTTCTTTTTCCACAATGAGTTAAGTTGTTTCTTGTGCACACCTGCTATAAACATTTCACAGCTACCACCAATACAAAATGCTAGACTAAACGTTTGAGCTTATTGTGCAATTTTTAAACTAAATCATTTTATTAGCTCTTCATCTTTCATATTATAATGTCGTCTGTACCTCAGTAAATTAGAATGTCACTGACATTTTTTTTAGTAATTCATTTTGTTAAGTTAAATTGGTATACTACATATAGACTCAATAGACACATTAATACATCTCAAGTGATAATTTGTTTCTCATAAAATTATGTAAGACCATAATAAACATGCCAATAGAAAAGTGTGTCTCTGTTGTACAAACTCAATACGTGGCTGGGGCTCTTTTTGCTTGAATTGCTGCAACATGCTAATAACCTGTGACTCTGCTGACGTGTCAAGGAAGCGAGGCTGGTTGCATCGTTGGGTCTGGTGTCTTTCACCTTCCTCTCAACAATAGTATCTCTATTGGCTTTAGGTCAGTGATACCGTCAGTGATACCGTGGTCATTAAAGCAAGTATTGGCACTTTTGGCAGTGTGGGCAAATGCCATGTCCTGCTGAAAAGGTGAATCAGCATCTCCATTTTGCTTGACAGCAAAGGAAGCATGAAGTGCTGTAATGTCCTAGACCAACAGTGGCAGCTACCTTAGCTCACCAAATCGTCACAGACTGGGGAAACTTCTCAGAGGTCCTGATTTCCAAGTGAAGTGCATGTCCAAGTTACATCTGCGTGTGGTGGCACTTGAAGCTCTGATTTCAGCCAGAGTCCTAATGTATCCCACCCAAAAAATCCTGAATGGACTTCGATTTACTTTAATTTTCTTTTTTTTTTTTTTTTTTTTTTTTTTTTTTTTTTTTTTTTTTTTTTTTTTTTTTTTTTTCCCAGTGTCCTGTCTAGCACTATGGCAATAGGAATTGATATCTCAATGCCAGATGGAGCTCGACAGATTTTGCTTTTACAAGTGGAGCAAACAGCTTTCGCCATAGTGCTCCACTTGATTTATGCTTGTAAATAGCTTTATTATGATTCCTGCAAGGAGAATTTCAAATTATATGGACATGACAATGGGAGAGTAAAGGAAGAACAAATAGTGAAAGAAAAGAAAAAAAAAAGAGTAGAGGTGAAAGAAAGAGGAGATAAAAGGAAGAGAATGATAAAATGTCCTCTGTCTGCTCCATCACCTGGAAAGAGACACAAAAAGAACAGCACAACCAACAGACATTAAGCAACAGATACACTCTTATTACACCTAGATGCCATTGCTTAATCATATATATTAATATGTAAGCTGACATGTGTAATGTGATATTTGAAAAAATAAAGTGACACAACATAAATAAATAAATAAATAAATTATAAGATTACTGTATATAAGTGAACACTTAATACCTGGGACCCAGCACCAGTGGGAGATGTGAAAGTGCACTAGTTTAGGTGAAGATTATCCAGAAATAGCTTGATAGTGATTGTGGAGAACCAAAGACCCACCTTCCCCGAGCACAGAGGCAGGCGTCAGGGGACCCGTAACCCCAGACTCCCAAAGGGGTCCCTAAAGCAGGTCGCCCAGGAGGGGCCGACACAGGATATCTGCAACCCCCCCCCCAAGGAAGGAGCAGAGACGACCCCGAGGAAATCCCCCAGCCACCGCAATGTCGACGCCCTCAAGAGCCGCGGAGACGAGCCCGTGGGCTCCGCCGGCAGCCAGCCCCGCTGAAGTGGTCCCGGCCATGGGCCCTGGGGGCCAGAGGCCCCAGGGGCGCCCCGCCCCCGCGACGAGGGCCCCGGCCGCCCCCCGGGGGGCCAGGCCCCGCGAAGAGGCCGCCAGGAGCGGGCCGGCGCACGCCCGGGAACCCGCCCCAAACCCGAAGCCAACTAATGCGCCAGGGGGCCAAGGCGCCCGCCAACGAAGTGGAGGAGGGCAGGACGTGGGGGGATGGGCTCCGCACCTATCGGAGACTTGAGATGTTCTTGGGAGAGGGAGCGGACCACACCCATACCTGAAGAAAAAAAAAAAAAAAAAAAAAAAAAAAAAACTCATTCACCCCATCCCTCCCTTGTGCCCCACTCGCCACACACAGAAAAAAAAAAAAAAAAAAAGACGCTGTACACACATTCCCACATAACACTCACATCCAACACTGACCAAAGGGGGGGGGGACACCCCAAATCGACTATACGACTGCTTGTGCCTGACCCCCGGCCCCGGCCCCCGACCAGACGTCCCCCGGACCGGGCCCCCCCAAGAGGGCGGGCCAACACGACCCGCACGAGCCACCCGGCCAGAGCCCCCCCCTCCCCCTAAATACCTAATAAACCCACTCCCTCCCCCCACCTTACCCTTGCCATCCCTGCCCCCCGCCCCCTGGGGGGAGCGGAGGCATCAGCCCCAGACCTGGTAGGCCGCTGACTGCACACCGCAGCCCCCCGCCAAGACCCCGGACACAGTGGCCCGCACCTCCTCCAGGCCCCAGACTCCTTGCCTCCATCGGAGAACGGGGGTGTGCAGAAGACCCCGACCCTCCCTACGCCTGCTCAAATGTTGTGTTGTTGCATGTTGTTCTCAAGTGCGTTTAAAAACTGGGAGCGCCGAAGGGGATGCACGGCACAGCCCACCCCCCTTTCGGAAGGTAGCTGTTGCCAGCGCACCCCTTCCGTGTGACTGCCCAGAACCCTCAATGTCTAAGTGGGAGAGGAGGTGAAGGGAGCCGTCCGAGGTGAGGCCCACACAACATAAGCCCCCTCCCAGACGTCTTCCCCCCCACCCCCCCCCTACCATGGCCTATATAAGTGTGTGATGTGAAAAATGTTTGAAGTGAAAGTGTCTAAGATGCAAAATAAAATTGGGGAGAGGGGCGTCACCAGAAAGTGGCAACCTCCAGTAACGCCCCCTCCCTCATGACCTGCATGTGTGGCGGCGTGATGGAGCAGGCAGAGGGAGGAGTCCGGGGATGGGGAGCAAATGACTGGGAAGCCAACCCAGGGAGCCAGCTCCCCTACTGACTCCAATAGGCACCCCCGCTCCCCGAAAGCCCCACCTAGAGAAGGGCGCCTCGCCAGCGGCACCACCGTAGCCCGGGGGCCAGGGAGAGGCCGCAGGGCCCGCCAGCCAACCACCCACCAGGACCAACACCTAAGCCCCCCCCAGCCCACCCACCAAGCCTACTTAAACTAAATAAATAAATAAATAAATAAATAAATAAATAATAATAGTAATAATAGTAATAATAATAATAATAATAATAGGGGGGGACCCTGGCCAGCCGGCCCGCACGAGCCACCCCAACCCCACCCCCCAGGTGAAACCCGCACCGGAAGACGACACAGACCAGGACCGGGACAGGGGGCCGGACACAAGCCCACCAGAACGTCAACCCCCCCCAATCCCCCCCCCCCACCCGTGGATTTAATCCCTCCCCAACACTAACGTTCAAACAACTCACCATACATTCGACAGTAGACATCCAGGCTGGGCAGATCCCTACTCCCCCTCCTTTCCCCCTCCCCCCACTGGCAGAGTGCCTTTCCAATAAAGGAGAAGAGCATCTGCCCAGAGGTGTTAATGACCATGCCCCCCTACCAGCTCAACGGGCCCCGAGACCCCCCAGCGCACCAGAGGCCCCGTGCAGGGGCGGACACCCGGGCGCGCGCCGGCCCACACCAAAAGCGGCACACCCCCCGGAACCGGAACCCCCGAGGCCCCGCCGGGGCCCGCGCCCGAGGGCGGCGCGCCCCAGGGACCCCAGACCCCCAGACCCACCCCGGCCCCACCCAGCGGCAGCACAGCTACCAGGTCAGTAACCCACGTCCGTCAACACGCAGCTCCCAAAGAGCGCCGCAAGCGGCTGCTGTAGGCCACCCGTAGGCCTCCCAAACTCCTCCCAGATGGGGGCAACAGACCCCGGAGCCGGATCCACCAGGCGCCCTACTCCAAGTGCCCCCAGGGCCCCAGGAACCCCTTCATCCAGCCACTGCGCCCTGCAGGAAGCAACCCACCGCCCCCTATTCCACTAAGTGATGGTGTTGATCAGAGGAGCCCAAAAAGACCAATCAGATGTGGAAGCAGATGCTGTCTCTAGATTAATATGATCCAACAAAAGATCTCTATACTGATTGATACTGAGATTTTGTTTACTTTTCCAATTCATGAGGATAGTTTTCTTTGCGATGCATAAAGCAGTAAAAACCATGTAAACTATTTCTTTTTTCAGAGGACTTTCCTCAAAATTACCGAGCAGGCAAACTGATGGGGATGGTGTAATCTTACAGCTCAAGCACCTTGATAAGTCCTTACATATCTGTGTCCAGAACCTCTGGACTGGTGTGCATAACCATAACGCATGAAAATAATTATCAGGATGATTGCCTATGCAGTGTGGGCAGATATTAGATTGTGCCAGACCCATCTTGAATAATCTTTGTCCTGTATAATGTACTCTGTGAAGGATTTTGTATTGTATTAGTTGTAAGTTGGTGTTTCTAGTCAATTTGAAAGTTCTTAGACATGTCTGAGCCCAGAAATTTTGTTCAAAGGTGCCTGATAAATCTTTTTCCCACTTCATTATAGGAAGAGATATCGAATCATCTATTTTAGTCAGTGTCCTGTATGATTTAGACAGTAGTTTGGGGGGGGTTAAATCTAAGAACTCTATTATATTAGTTGGGACTTGTAAACCACCATTAATATGCTTATATTTATTTTTAATTATAGATTTAAGTTGTTCATATTCCAAGAATTTATTTTTACTAATGCCATATTGCATATTTAGTTTAGCAAAATTGATGAACTCGGTTCCGTCAAGTAGATGTTCCAGATATTTAATACCTTTATTCTTCCAGTATGTAAAGTTTATCATTTTATTATTTTGTAGGATATCAGGGTTATTCCAGATCGGTGTACGACTGCATGGGATAAGGGATGACTTTGTCATTTTGAGGAACTCCCACCATGCTGTCAGAGTAGAACTAATGTTGATATATTTGAAGCATGTATGCCGTTTTA
This sequence comes from Fundulus heteroclitus, assembly GCF_011125445.2. Taxonomy (NCBI): domain Eukaryota; kingdom Metazoa; phylum Chordata; class Actinopteri; order Cyprinodontiformes; family Fundulidae; genus Fundulus; species Fundulus heteroclitus. The sequence continues at coordinate 36,021,811 of NC_046380.1, forward strand.
TATTTGAGCTTATAAACGGCAGATCTGAAATCATGATATTATTGCACATTTCCTGTTCTATATCTAACCAAGGCTCATCTAAAAGACTATTTTTTATCCATTTAGAGATGTATTGTAGCCTATTTGCTAAGTAATAGTTATGGAAGTTAGGCAGATCTAATCCTCCCCTGTCTTTAGTCTTCTGTATTGTCTTTAAGCTAATACGTGGGGGTTTATCTTTCCAAAGAAATCTAGAAATGGCAGAGTCTAGAGATTTAAACCAGTCAGATGATGGTTTATTGGGGACCATTGAAAATAAATAATTAATTCTAGGTAGGACCATCATTTTTATTGAAGCTACCCTACCCATAAGTGTGATTGGAAGCGATTTCCATCTTTCAAGGTCCTCTTCTATCCTGTTTAAAAGTGGGGCATGGTTAAGTTTAAGTAAATCCGTTAATTTATTCGACACAGTAATACCTAAATATTTAATATTTCCTGATTGCATTTGTAAATTTAGGGAGTTTTCGAGAGAGCAATTAATTGACAGTGCCGTAGATTTAGACCAGTTTAACGAGTAATCTGATACTTTGGAGAAAGATTCTAGTATTCTAATTACTTGTAAAAGAGAATTATTTGAATGCTGGAGATAAAGTAATACATCATCCGCGTACAGACTAATCTTGTGCTCTATTTTCATGCATTTTATACCTTTTACAGCTTTTGTTTGTCTGATAGTTGCTGCTAGAGGTTCTATAAAGATGGCAAAAAGTGATGGAGAAAGAGGGCATCCTTGCCTGGTGCCCCTCTGTAGACAAAAACTGGAAGATATTTGATTATTTGTCCTGACACAGGCTGTTGGAGAATTGTATAGAATTTTTAACCAGTTTATGAATAAATCGCCAAAACCGAATTTATGAAGAGTAGCGAATAAAAATTTCCAATTTACTCTATCAAATGCTTTTTCTGCGTCTAAAGACAATATATTGGTTTTAATGTTTTTACTGTAGGAATAATCAATTAAATTAAGTAATCGGCGTGTATTTGTGGATGACTGCCTTCCTCTGATGAAACCAGTTTGATCTGGATGTATTATGAGGGGAGTTACTTTGTCTAATCTTTTTGCTAAAGCTTTACAGATTATCTTAATATCCACATTAATTAAGGATATGGGACGATAACTAGTGGGCAACACAGGATCTTTGTCTGGCTTGAGCAGAAGGCTGATGGTGGCAGAGTTCATATTAGCTGGAAATCTACCTTTTTCCTGTATTTCCTGCAACATTCTGTGGAACGTTGGGGCTAGAATATTCCAGAACTCTTTATAAAACTCAGTGGGGAATCCATCTGGACCTGGAGCCTTTTTATTAGGCATGCTTTTAAGAGCTTCCTGGGTTTCAGCTGTTGTCAGCGGGGAATCCAGTGTCATTCTTTGGTTATCTGATAATTTAGGAAGTGTAATTTTATCCAGAAATTGCTTAATATCCTTCTCTGATGGATTTATCTGTGGTGTGTATAAAGATTTGTAGAAATCGCGGAAGGTATTATTTATACACTCTGGTTCACTTACTGTATTACCAGTTGAATCTGTAACTGCAAATATAGTAGTTTTCTCCTTATTTATTTTAAGCTGATTAGCTAGAAAGCTTCCTGACTTATTGCCATGTTCAAAATTTTCTATTCGGAGCCTTTGTATTAGAAATCTATTTTGCTTTTCAATATAGTGGTTTAATTCTAATTTTACTTCACGGATTTTACCTAACTTCCCTTCTTCTTGAGATAAATCTAGTAACTTAAGTTTTTCTTCTAATTCCTGAATCTTTTTGTTTTCTTTTTTCTTTTTATGAGATGAGAAAGAAATTATTTTACCTCTCATCACTGCTTTTCCAGCTTCCCACAATATCGATGCAGATGTACCTGGTTGATCATTGTATTCTAAGTATGAAGCCCACTGTTCTTTAATGAATTTTATAAATTCTTCATCTTTAAGCAGTGATGTATTAAATCTCCAGCTTTTGTTTTGTGTGGTTATTTTTTTATTAATTAAGGTGAGAGTAACAGGAGCGTGATCACTGATAGTAATAGGATGAATTACCGTCTCTGAAACGACCGACAGCAGTGAGCTACTTATAAGAAAGTAGTCCAGACGAGAGTACGAATGGTGAACATTTGAGAAAAAAGTGTATTCTTTACTAATAGGATGAAGAGAACGCCATGCATCGCAAAGACCAAAATCACTCATGTATTGTTTGACTACATTTACTGACTGCCAACTACGCTGAATCCCTGTTTTATTCAACCTGTCTATATCGTTATTTAAACCAAAGTTGAAGTCACCTCCTATAATTAGTGAACAATCCCCGTGTTTTGAAAGTGCAAGGAAGAATTGGTGGAAAAAAGAGGGGTCATCAACATTTGGACCATATATACTGACAATACATAGCTTCTGGTTATGGATAGCTATTTTAATTATTATGTATCTACCTTCAGGATCTATAGTTTTATCTAATATTTTAAAACTAACGCTTTTGTGGATTAAGATTGCTACACCTCTCTGTCTAGAGTTATAGCAGGCCGCAAACACATTAGGGAACTCAGGTGAATTAAGCTCACTTGCATTTGTAGCTGATTTGTGGGTTTCTTGCAATAATACAACATCTGCCTTTAATCTAGTAAGCTGGTTAATGATCTTCATTTTTTTCTCTCTGGTGCCAGCCCCATGCACATTCCATGTCACAAACTTTACATTCGCCATAGATGTGAGTGAGAAGTTAGAAGGTGCATGCCCTTGAGAAAATAGTCATACATAGACCCAGGTAGCATCATATGATGTGCTTGTGATTGACTGATGTTCAGGAAAGAAGCAGACAGATAAGATAGAAATACACAAAAAAATAAAAAAGTGCAAAGAGTAAGAGAGTGTGTAAAGGGATAAACCATAGCCCGTGCCTTCTGTACCCAACCGTGAACACCAACCATACCAACGTGCTCTTTAGCTGTGCGTGTATTTAATTTATCACCGTGTACCGATCTGTGCGTCTTATTTATTTATTTATTTTATTTATTTATTTTAAATCATTGAAACATGCTTTTAAGTCCACCTGTGGTGTAACTAATAAAGCCAAGGGGTGATCTTCTGATCCCTGAACAACTGTCCATTAATATAAAGTCTGTCAACCGATATGGTGGCTTTAACGCCGTCCATCATGTATTTCTTCCTGATTGGGAACAGCACTCGCCTGCGATCTAGGATTTCCTTAGGAAACTGATCATTAACACTAAAGTCTGTCCCTCTCAGTTCCCTGCCGCAACTTCTAACGAATTCTTTTTGTTTATAATGCTCAAATTTAGCTATGATCGGGCGAGGACGGGTTTTGTCGGGTTTCTTACCTCCGAGCCGGTGGACTCGATGAAAAGTGATGTTTTTTACCTGATCCGCCGGGATTTTTAGCTTCTGCTGGAGAAAGTTCCGGACCGTTTCTTCTGCTATCTCCTCCCTGCTGCTGCTACTTTAATTTTCTAAACTATGTGATTATCGTTAGTTGCTTGTGCACCTTTTTTTATACTACGCTTTTCCTCCTACTCAATTTTCCATTAATTTGCTTGGATACATCTCTCAGTGAACAGCCAGCCTTGTTACCAATGATCTGCACTTGTGTCATCCATAACATCTGTCAATTAAAAATCCTTTTTTAATGTTCTAGGAAAATCATATTTACCTTAATATGTGGAAAGGACTTATATAAATATAATATATACAAACAAGAGAGACAGGGTCTGCCCACACATGTAGTATCCTAGTTTTTTTTTAAATAGTTTTTAGTATATTTTATGGGATATACAGCATAACACATACATACATACATACATACATACATACATACATACATACATACATACATACATACATACATACATACATACATACATACATACATACATACATACATACATACATACATACATACATACATACATACATACATACTCACAAACATAAATACACACAAACCTGCATACACAATGTGATTAAGAAGTGTTTAAAGTGCATAGTCTAAGTCTATCTCTTGCAACTCAAAGCAGAAACGTTTGGCTCTGTGAAGAAGCAGGATTATTGCACTAACAGCAGCAAGGACACTCACTGTTCTTTAATCAGGAGGCGATAAAGAGATCTCGCCTGAAAAAAATATTCCTCTTTTACGGGAGTTTGACAGAACCCCTCTGGTTCAGGCTGGTGTTAACCCGCAGCGTCAGCGACCTCTACTGGCCACAGTAAAACAGCGCAGGTGTAACCATTCAGGTCAATGACGGCTGCGCAGCCTGGTGCGCAGTGCAGCTGGGACCCAGTAGATGCCATTACACCAACTATTACATTTATATGTGTGCAAAATATACATTAATGACTTATGGAAATTGCTTTTTTTATTTTCTTTTTCTTTTTTTTTCTTTTTTTTTTTTTTTTTTTACTAAAAATAAGCATTTTCAACCATTGTTAAATCTGTTTTCATTAACTCAGACAAAGCCTATAGGTTTTGGAGTTAGATACTTTTAAAAAGATCCTGTGCTTTTTTTGGCCTCAGTTTTTCTCTTAAAATTACATTATGAGAATTTTCTTAGGCCTTATCTTTTCTAAACTTTCTTAACTGCGTTACTTGTGGAGTCTATTGTAGTAGCTACTTGGATGATATTTTTGCTGCACTATTTTCAAGATAAACCCAGACAAATTAACAATGATGGTGTGCCAGCAGACAAAAGTGGGAGTTTTTTTCAAGCGTATTGATCTTTGCTTCAAAAATAAAAAGTCTATGGACTGGGGAGGATTTCAATTAGGTCTAATAAGAACTGCACACCAGAAACATGCTTGTAACATGTACCTGTAACATGCACTCAGGAATGGCATCTGACTTATAGTAAGCTAACGTGGAATTGTTTGTTTAATTGGCATCAACGAGTGCCATTTGTTTCCTGATATGTCCAAACCCCAGGTTAACTAATCGGCAAGCTAAAAATATTTGTCTTTGCTAGATAGATACAGTTAAGCCCAGAATTATTCATACCTCCAGCAAATTTACATGTATCATTATTTTAATTCAACCAAAAAGTTTTATTCTCACAGGACATGAGACCATTTTTCAAACCATTATTAAGAAAGGTAAGTGTATAAGTGTACGGTGTATAATTACAAATATTGTATTTGTTTATTTACATTTTATTTACAGAAGAGCATGCTGAAAGTTATTTATACCCTCCTCTATAATCAGTGGTAGAATCTTTATTAGTTTTATAACAATCTAACCCTTTTTCTAATTTTTGACCAGCTTTATGCATGTTATCTTATGTTTTCTGATCATCCACAGTGACAAGATGAAGTCTCTTCTCACTCAAGCAGTAGAAAGGCCTCCTTGCCATCACCCTAATCTTTGCCCCCCCCCCCTTCCCCCCATTACACACAGGAGAGAAAGAGAGCGACAGAGAGAGAGAGAGAGAAAGAGAGAGAGAGAGGTAAGTTATTGCTCAAATTATGAGTGACAAAACTGTGCAAACAATAAGTTGAATGCTGAAGAGACATCTGTGTTGCAGTCAGAGGTGATGCCTGTGCCTGAGGCAGGAGAGATTTCCTGGACCTGTTGCCATGACAGCACAGCTGGAGAAGTGTTTTTTTTTTTACATGTCCTGTCTGGCAGTGTAGCGCTAAGGATTGTTGTCTAAATGCCAAGAGAGCCCAATAGATTTACTTTCACAAGAGGAGTATTACTGCGTTCACCATAGTGCTCTGCTTTATATATATATATATATATATATATATATATATATATATATATATATACAACCAACTTTACTGGACATTATTTATTAGCCACACTTAGTGGAGCCCTGAGACGCCCCAGGAGAGGGGGCAGTCCAAAACCCAAACTGACAAAGAGAGACAATGACAAATACAAAGCCCACAGCTCACACGTTGCCACACTAGAACCCCACATGCAGACACCCATAACCACAACTGAAAAAAGACGCTGTAAACACACTCACCACACACATCCTATACTCTCAGGTACAGGAACCAATAATAACCCAGAGGGGCATCCAGCCCCCAGAGCTGGGAGGTGATCAGCAGGATGGGGGGAAGCAGACCACCCTAGCCAAAAACTGAGACCGGGGCAAGGCTCTTGATCCCGGGCCGATGACCCCTGAATTTATCCACCTGGAGACGGGGCCAACATAGTCCAAACTGATACCGGAGCCGGTCATGATTCCCCAACACGGCACGAAGGCCCCCCCACTAAGACGGCATGCCGCCCAACCCACCCCTCCATGCCAGTGGAGAAGTGTGCTTGAGAAGATGCTCTGCTGCTCTGAGCGTGATAAGGGTTAGCCAAGAGGGATAACTACTTGTTCCTCATCCTCCTCTTCACCACCTTCGCCAAGACGTTCAGTTTGTTCACTGTAGCATGTCGTACAGCACTGTGTGAAAGATTTAAAAGAAACTCCTAAGAGACATGTTTAACCGTGGTAATCACTTGGTTTTAAATTGGAGTTTTAAATTAGAGTGTGATGAGAAACCTCTAACTTCTACCGCTTCTGGCTTTGTTAATTTCTCACATTTAAACTGTAAAATTTTGCATTTCATAGCGTAAATGAGATGCATATTTAAACTGCATATTTTACACACGAGTGCAATTCTGACGAATGAGAAGATTTTTCTTTCTGTTTTGTTTGTATAAAACTACAGTTTGAAAAGCTCTGAGTCCTGTTGTGATACAGTTCTAAGACTGTTGTTCGAGGAAAAAAACAAAAACTAGTACTCAGGTGGGACTGGAGAAAAGAGAACCAGTGCTCCCTGCTTTACCACAACCAAATCAACTTTCATCATGTTTCATATCAGCCACAAGATGGCGCCACCAGCTCAGCCTCTTCTCACCAGGGCCGGACCCAGGCAGACGCTCAGGCCTGGCTTTTGTGGCAGCACTGGCGCAAATGCATCTTATTTTCTGCCAAATATTGCTAAAACAAACAGAATGGTGGGATTTTCTTTCTGTCGTTATCGTTGTTCGTTTTACGCAAGCAGAATATGAAACAAAATCTCATGCCGATCCCTTAAATACGCCTATGGACACAGATATCTGGGAAATACATCTCTGTCTATATCTCTGTCTATTTTTTTTTTCCCTTTTTGTGACTCTAATGAGTAAATCAAGCAAGCTGAAACTTTCCTTCAGCTGGGAAATGTCAGCTTGCAAAGACTTGTTGTATAAACAGTCACCGTGTATTCATTACAGCTGTAGAGCAATAGGTGTAAATGAGATATGACAGCAGCATCTGCCTTCCATTGTCCTGGAGGGGCTAAAGTGTGTGTGTGTGTGTGTGTGTGTGTGTGTGTGTGTGTGTGTGTGTGTGTGTGTGTGTGTGTGTGTGTGTGTGTGTTGGAGGGGGTTTAGAAGGGGGGGAGGCAACTGCTTAGCTTACATAAACTCATCCAAGAGTCATGGGAGGGCAGGAGAAAGCAGAGCGCAGCAATAACCTGTGGATCACTTCTCCTTGAGTCAACATCAAGGCTGCGTGTTTATTTTTCTTTTTTTTCCCAGAGGCACAGAGCTCCTGGAAGGGAGGCCTCAAAACAGCGTTCGTCCAAACTGCTCGTTTCATCTAAACTATCCTATCTCTTGAAAGTTTACCAGCACTACAAAGGCCAAATGACGGCTTCACTCTTTTGAGCTGGCTTTCGGTTTTTCTCGCGGAGCGTGCGGAGTCTCTAACAACGGGCCACGCCTGAGGAGAGAAGCCCGTGATCCTTTTAAACACGTCTCTCTGTGAATTGCTGTTGCCGCTACCAGCAGAAGTGCTATTACCGGCATTACTGTGATAATGACAAAGGGGTTGTTGAGATCACAGATGGCACCGGCAGCTGGGTGATAGACGGTGCCCAGATGGTTTCACTTCATGCGCTGAGCCGAGGGAACCGGCAGTAGGATTAGGCTCAACATCAGTGGGGCAGAGCGGGGAGTGAGGAAAGTTGAGTGAAAGGTTAAGGGCCACCTGCAGACAACAGGCCATTCACAATGTCATAACACGGCCGTAAAGACCCCTGTTAGGGTGGTGTGTTAGGAACCGGGTTAACGCGCTGGAGCTGTTTACAGCCAGGGCTGATGCGCTGTAAAGCACCGGTGCCCTGGCAGACACACACCCAGTCCACTCCTGAAGGGTCCGGTTTGGTGAGTGCTACAAAAACAAGTCACTCATCACTCAGACTGTACGGATGTCTTTTTTAGAATGACAAGCTGTGGGACTGTTTCGCATTCATTTTTCATAAACCGTCTGCGCAGTGTTTGATCAGGTGTGTCAAATAGGTTTTCGGCCCAATTCTAAATATGTTTATGATTGAGGTCTTAAACCCTTAAAAGGAACCAGTCGGATCTTTTGCTCTGCCAGTGGCCACAGACAGTGGAGCACAGCACCTCTTGTCACAAAGATCAATAAGCACATTTGTCTCGATAATATGTACAATTTTACATTTTAGCTATTCAAATAGTCTGCAGCCTTACAAAACCCAGAGGAAGACATTTTTTTTTACCAAAATAGACCTGCAAGCCCCTTTCAGATCATGCAACCACGAAGCACCTTTGATAACTTTGTCCTTTGATGTGCCAAGACCAGGGGCACTTTCAGATTCTGCCTCTGGGGCTGCAGGACTAAAGAGGCATGGCCCACAGCGTTAATATGAGTAAAACCGGGTTAGCAGTCTGCAATTATTGAACATCTTAGATAAATCTATTGTCGTGAAAGAAAATCTCTGGTCCTGAGACGGATCAGCGGTGTGTTTGCCCGTTCAGACGTGCCAACTCTCGGCGTAGCGCTCCGACAGCAGAAGTTAAATTGTGACAATTACTTGGGCAGTGTCTTGAGGTTTTCTGGAAAATTCACGAACTTTGACCGTTGTCTGAGTCTTGTCCTTTTTTTGCTGTGATTTGAAATCTTGGCAGTCTCCCTTTTTCTACCCCTCCTCTGATTTTTTTAAGCATCCTACTCTAACAGTGAGCACACGGACATTCATAACTTTCAGCTCATGTAATGATGGACTGATAACTACAGCATGGACCGCATACAGTTCAAGTCACTTTATGATTTTAGACATTGTACAGTGATTTATGGGCTTAAGACATCACTGAGCTCTGTGAGGCGCCCCCCATGCAGGCAGGCTGTCTAAATAAATTTAGTAATTTTAGCATAGTCAAAGTTGTGTGTAATCCTCACCATATTATTATCTACATCAAATTCTGCTGATCAACATCTTTTTTTTAACCTGACAGAAGGGAACACGTGATAATGTTGGGTGGGAGTATTATTTTATCCTGTTGGCAACTTTTGACTCGTTCTTTTATTTTTTGTTCGCCAAAAGACAAAAAATTAGCCCCACATTCACATGAAAAAGACTTGTTGTGACGCCAAAGCTGAATTATGAATTTAGGCACCTTATACTATTAGTGACCCTATTTAACTTCTGCTCATTAGTGCTTCACTTACCTGACTCCGCCAGATAGATTTGCTCCGCATATCCATCTGGAAACCTTCCGTTGAAGTAATTTTGGGAAGGGGCGAAAATACTGGTTAGCTGATTGGCCTATGTTGGTGATAGACGGGCCAAATGAACCAATCAGATTTGTCGTCGCTCGTAACAGAGCGACGACGAAAACACAACCACAAGCCAAGCTACTCTTGCTGCTGCAGGTAAAGGCTCGTTAGCTCAGCAAAGAAATACTCTGTAATTCCGATAAAACTTGCTCGATAGCCACGCTAACGCTAGTTTCATCGGCTGAAGCCGCCATGCTGTTAAGACTGAACTGACGCGCTTCCCGTTGCGTCACACCTCAACCCGCCTCAAAGCCAACGCTGATTGGACGTTCGTTTGGTGAACGGCTCCAAATTTTCTTCAACGGAGAGTATCCAGACTGATCTGCGAGTGAAACCTTGAAAGCTCGCGAGATCAGGATGGTCTCACGAGGCTAGTGCTTCACAGCAACATGTTGTAATTTCACAGCACTGGCTATTCATTTATTTTATAAATCAATTACACTTTACAGAAACTGCATACTTGCTAATTTAGTTTCAGGTTAAATTCAGGGACAGCGAAGGGTGGGCATGCAAAAGGCCCAGACCCACCCGACTGATACCGTTGAACATCCAGGGAACTGATGCTGAGATAGTGGACTCTTATAAGTACCTGGGAGTTCACCTGAGCATTAAACTGGACTGGAGTCATAATACTGATGCTCTTTACAGGAAGGGTCAGAGCAGACTCTACTTCCTAAGGAGGCTGAGGTCTTTTGGAGGGCAGGGGCGCTCCTCAAGACCTTCTTTGACTCTGTGGTGGCATCAGCCATCTTCTATGGCGTGGTGTGTTGGAGCAGCAGCTCATCTGTAGCTGAGAGGAAGCGGCTGGATAAATTTATTAGGAGGGACAGCTCTGTTCTGGGATGGCCCCTGGACTCAGTGGAGGCGGTGGGAGACAGAAGGACTGTAAGAAAAATAACATCATTAATGGACAGTGTCTCCCACCCCCATGCATGGAGCTGTTGCAGAGCTGGAGAGCTCTTACAGTGAGAGACTGCTGCATCCCAGATGCTCTAAGGAGCGCTTCTGCAGGTCCTTCCTCCCAGCTGCTGTTTGACTTTATAATCTCCGGGTCACAACAGACTCAATACTTGTTTACAACATGCGGATGGTTGCACGGGTTCTGATCTGACCATGAATCATTTACAGTGTCTTTCAGATGCTAATGTTCATTTGCACACGCTTTGGCTATTCTGATTGTTTGCTTGTACGATCATATGGCAGTTTTTCCTCACATCGCTCTATAAATAGGCTACTGTATTTCCTCAGTTTAACTTGTGTAATACTACCTTTGTTTTTTATTTTATTTCTGTCTTTCTGATAAGTTAATTCTCTGTTGCTTTCAAACTAACTTTTAGATCAGCAAGTTTTTCATTACAGATGTAGTGTGTAATTCTGTCCATGTGTTTTTGTTTTTTGCACTGTCACACTCGTATTTCCCCATTTTGGGACAATAAAGGTATTTGTTATCTTAAAACGACATAGAGCAAACGATATTTAAATAAAAACATTTAAACTGCATTGACAGTATTAAACTCAGAAAACAAGTAAATACATTTCTCTGTCTTAACTCAGGGAAACATTTGCGTAATCGTAATGCCTATACTCATGCAATATACTCACTTTATTAACCATAACCATGGTTTTATCTGTAACTCTCCTGAACACCAAAAAAAAGTAACCCTTGTTCATTGCCAATGGCTTTCTTTACCTTCCCTTCTTACCATAATCATCACTTTATCAGAAGTCAACACCACAAATGAATGACTCTTTCGCCAGTATCAGTCTGACGGTTTTTTCCTCATACCTGACTTGATTCTGTGTTTGCCCAAACCTCTGAACACAAACACAGCTAATACTAGCCCTTGTGCACCACTAAAGCTGTTGAGCCTCTCCCAGCGGGGCGTTAGGAACACTTGTGTGGATGATTGTGCCGGCCTCAGTAAGCCCGATGATTCACACGGTGCTGTGCCAACCTGCGGGTCTCAACACACCATCAGCACACACAGGCAGGGACGTGCAGAGACCGTTGGAGGGGCAGGTGCTCAAAGTTAAAAGAGGGCACATGGGGCACGGATTTAAAACACGATACAGAAACATACCTTGCTATACATCCTGCTGAAATGTACCAACCCATACTATAAAGAATGTAACATGGAATCCAGGGCGTAGGTTTGATTTGAACTTTGATTTGAACTTTAACCCTAGGGACACTTCATTGCTCTGACATCATTGGTCCTACGCAGTATGCATGCTCCTATTTCTTTAAGCTTGACTTGAGCGTCAGGGCGCGTTTCTTCTGTCTAAAGAGAAAAGCAGTATTTCTTACTACATTTATACAAATTTTATAAGCACGACACACACTAGATGCTTTTTGTTAATCTGGTGGCCTAGTGGTTAGAGCATTGATCTTGGGTCCCAGAGGTTCTGAGTTCAACTCCCACAGACTACCATTCTGGGTCCCTGAGCAAGACACTTAACCCCGATTGCTCCCCTGGCGCCGCACAGTGGCAGCCCACTGCTCACCAAGGGGATGGGTAAAGATGCAGAAGTGAATTTCTCCATTGTGAGATCAATAAAGTTCTATTATTATTATAAATTATAAAGCAGCGCCCGATCTGATGAACGTTGAATTGAGACTTTTTTCCCACTTTGAAAAAGTTTGCGTTTGAACTTACCAGCAACAGAGACCTATCAATTTTTACCATCTGCAACATTCCAAACACATTTCTTACATCATATATCTGAAGAGTAGATAACAGCTTCTCCTTACCTACATCTTCTCAGACAATTAAATTATTTCCCTAACAATAGTGAGTTGTCGATGTTTAAATGTGCAGTAAATCTTAATACATAAGGAGCATGGAGGACCCAATACTGTACTTTGAGTAAGATTGGTGACACCAAAACTGAATTGTTTCATGAGTGGTTGTCCATTTCATCACTCAATATACTATTGGTATATACTAGTAAGACTAATAAAGAACAGCAGATAAAACTTTAAGATATGTTAAGGCCTATATTAAATTAATTTTACGACCATATCAACAGATTAAATACTTTTTACTTTTTTGGTGTACCAAATTACCCTCGTAATGAAGTAATCTTATGGATTAAGTCCCTGATGATAAGAATGTCTAGCTCCGCCCCTGGTTTGCACTAATTTACTAATAGACAGTGTGGAAATCTTTGTACAATAAAAGCAATGTAAATAGTGTTCCTCGGTTGTATTTGTCGTAATTCTAATTCTAGAAGTAGAAATAGTGAAATAAATAGCACTATCATTTTGTGAAATCCTAATTACGCTATTATAAATAAGTAAAAGTCTAAACAAAATATAGCAGTTGTTTAGGCAGCATATAGTGTTGTTGTGTTGTATATCTTATAAAAGAAATATCACCTGCTATTTATACCTGAACTGCATCAGAGGGTCAACAAAAAAATTAAACAATAATAGCAACGAAATATTGGTAAAAGGGATACCCTCACCTTTTCTTTTTCAGGCAGCTGTGGCTAAGAATCAGAATTTTTAATAGTCTACAGTCTTTGCTTTTCCATCTTTCCAGCCGGCTTCAGAACTCCAGCCTGGCACAAAATATTTAGTTTTATAAAACAGATTAGGTTTCTGTTGATAAATGCATTATACTTCAGAATTAGATGCTATTTTGAGATGCTAACGTTGGTTACTTACATTTCTCAAGTTCCATAAATCAAAACTCTCTCGCCTGCTTCTTTACAGAACTGCACTCAGCAGCTTTCACCTATTTTACTGCAGATAATTAGTTTCTTAACTGGGACTAGTTCCGTGGCCTAGTATTAATTGTGGTAACCACAGTATTCCTGTATGATAACTGTAAAACTGAAATCTCCGCTCCAAGCAAGCACGCACACGGACAGACTAGAAAACAGCCAATCAGAAAGAGGGAAGGCGGGATTTAAAGCAGTATAACCAATGACAGTGGAGTTAAACAGCACAGAGCACAGTCAAGTGTGCTGCAGATTTAAAGGGGCAGGACCACTGAGCTATATTATACACTGGAGTGCTGATTTTGCCGAAAAACTGAAGTCACTGGCCGCCATCTTGCTACTCCCTACTCTCACATAATCCCATAGGATTTGGTTGCAACAACAAGCAGTTTTCTGACTGAGTGAAAATGTTTCACAGGTAATTCTACAGTCAGTGGATGTACTAACACTATTAACTACTAGGAAATTAGGTGCTGAAATATTTTACATGTTATTCATATTAAATATATATATGTATATATAAGTATGTGTATATGTATATATGTATATATATGTATACACATATGTAAATATATGTTTTTGTACATTGTTATTTATATATTTAGAAATGTTAAACATATATATTTAAATGAATAAAATGCAAAATATTTCAGCACATAACTTTCTCAGTACTTGATATTTTTAGAACATAACATAAAAGTATATGGCATTTGACATTTTAAAAGTCTTAAGCCCCCCTGAACATGAGAAAATCCGATGCTGTAGCGCACATATTCCCTAGTTACTGGGGGGAAATAGGGAGTACCAATATGGCGGCTGGTGGCTTCAAAGCGACTCGTTCAAACAGACGGTGATTAGCACTCCAGTGTATTATATAGCTCAGTGGGCAGGACAGATTGGCCAGCGTGAGGCATCGGAGCTGTGAGAGAAAAAGTAGGGCAGAGTGAGGGTACGTTATGTGGATCATGTAACCAGCCACGGTAGATCTAAATTATTATTCTTTTGGACATGCACCATGCACACACACACCAACAAACACGCACACATAAAAAAAAAAAAAAAAAAAAAAAAAAAAAAAAAAAAAAAAAAAAAAAAAAAAAACCCTGACAAAAGGGCACTTTGGGCACCAAGGGGCAAAGGGGCAGGTGCTCAAGCCCCCTCCGCCCCCCCCTCTGCACGTCCCTGCACACAGGTCCTGCCCAGCCAGCGGGGTGATGCCTTATTGTGCAACGAAAGGACACAGAAAACATTCAGCACCCCTTCAGATTCACTGGTTAAAAACTAAAGCTAACGGGCATATAGTCACTGTCTTGCATATTGAATGTGTCCATGCATGGCGTGCCTTTGCGTTCAGGCTGTATTCCTCTGAGGCATCTAAATGAAATCCACTGCAACTGGTTGGCTTTAAAACTCACCTAATAAATCCATAGTATTCAGTGTGAAGTCAGCTGCTTTGTTAAAGCCGTAGTAAATCTTGCTTGCGGTTTACCGCAATCTGTCCTCGGCACACAGCAAACCTGTGGGAGAGCACTGGTCCGATGAGACCAACGTTACTTTCTGGCCCACGCGTTAAAACGCTGTTGTAGAGAAGGTAACGTGGAAGGTGATTGTTACCCTGAACACACCAACCCCACGCTGCAGCAAATGGTGGTGGCAGTGCTGTGGGGATGCTCTTGGTTAGAGGGGACGTGGAAGCTGGAGGATAAATGGAGCTAAATGCAGGGCAAGAACCTATAAGAGGCTACTAAAGACTTGAGACTGTAGCAGAGGTTCGCCTTCCTGCGGAACAACGACTCTAAGCAGACAGCTTGAGCTTCAATGGGATGGTTTAGAGCAGGGGTGTCCCAAGGGTGTTTTTTGGAGCCCATTTGACAGCTGTTAGAATGGTCTAGTCAAAGTCCAAAACAGAATCTGTGGTAAAGGTTCAATTCATTCTCACAGATACTCTTCGTCCAGTCTGATTGAGCCAGAGTTTGTATGATTAATTTTAGTCCAACTGGTAGAGACATATTGCTCTGCGATAGACAGGCGACCCTTCCAGGGTGTACCCCGCCTCTCGCCCACTGACAGCTGGAGATAGGCACCAGCACCCCTCACAACCTCACAAGGGATAGACGTGTTAGAAAATGGATGAATGGATGAATGAATGGATGGATGGATGGATGGATGGATGGATGGATGGATGGATGGATGGATGGATGGATGGATGGATGGATGGATGGTAGAGACATACCGCAAAATACTTAGAGCTGTAATTGCAGCAAATATTAGCTAAATAATACAATTTCTCAGGGTGACACTTTTCAGATTTTTTTCCCCAAAAACTTTCCAAAACCACGTATGCTTTTACCTTCACTTTCCAGCGTCGCGCTTCTTTGTCTTAGTCGAGAATAACGTCTGACGACGCCATGTGAAGGAAGGGTATCTAACTAGTGTTTTAATTAAATGTCTTTAAAATACAAATAAAAAAATAATGATTCAAGATGCTTTACTGAGTAAAAAGCGGTCTTGTAGCGTTGTAGTGTCACGTAGATCACATTTAGTCTTTTCGCACAGTAGGTGTCAACTCTGCACTCCAGTGGCCACTTGGTGAGACCTTTTATGGAGAGCTTCTGTCCCAGAGCCCCTGTCGCCCCCCAAACCCCCCCGCCCCCCCACCTCTTCTGTATGTGAAATACTCCAGCCCTGTGGCCTTGACGCAGGTGAAAGCCATGCAGACATGTAGCACCTGTAATCTGAAGAGCTAAGGTCACGCCGAGCACTTGGGACTACTTGTTCTCTTTGTCTGTCATGCAAAGCTCCCTCTCGCTGTTGTATCTGGTGTCTTTCTCCCATCTCTTCCCCTTCGCATCTGTCCTCTGACAAAAAAAAAAAAAAAAAGAGAAGAAAAACTAGGGTGGGAACCGGAGCTGATACAGGTGGTGAGAGGGATGTGCAAAGGTTCAACCATCAGGAGTGAAACGTGAGAATGAGAGGAGAGCAGGGGGAACCATTTCTTCTAATGGCTTCCAGAGAAGGCAAACACCAACGAGTGCTGCCCCGATGCAATCACTCAGTTGTTCCTTTTCTTGACTTTGCGCTCAAATGAATATTGCCTTGTTTCACCAAAGTGGCTGTACACTTTGTTCCATTTCAGGGTAGAGGAGGGGAAAGGCAGGCCACAGTCAGTGGAGCAGCTTTGTGGAGAATATCACGCGGCTGCCTGTGACCTGTTTACCAGGGCTGCATTTAATAGAACTCGCATTATGAAGGGTAGGACATGGTGTGAATGTAATAAAGCAGTTGGTAAAGAAACAAAAAGCGACGCTCACGTAAGCAACATAAAGTTTCCTTGCCGTGAGTTACTCTGCTGACGCCTGGCTCTCTGAAAGAAGTTGTTTCTGTCACAGCTTTTCCACTGTTTGAAAGGAAAAACCCTGTTGCACTCCTCTTGCCGTGCCAATGGGAAACCCTGATTTATGCTGTTTACCGGAGAGCCAGGCCTGAAATTTAAAACAGACCCACCGTCAAGAACAATCTGTAATTTGCATAACAATCCGTGTCCCAGCTAGCTCCTAATTTTCCTGTAAGAGTTTCCAAACTAGCAAAACATATTTGTCTCATGATGCCTTTCAAAAGTATTCATACCGGATGGACATTTTCACATTGCATGTTATAGTTACAACTTTAGTGCGTTTTATCAGGATTTAATCTGAAAGACCAACACAAAGTAGCATGTAATTGAGACAAAAAAAAGAGTATGATACATCAGGGATGTGTAAAGTAAGGCCTGAGGGTCATTTGCGGCCCCTGGCCTGAGTTCTGAGATCCCCAAGTGTAAATCAAGAATGATTTGCACTAGTGGTTGATGTAGATGGAGACCCTTTTTAAATAAGGGCACAGTTCTGTTACTTGTAAGTTATAACACAGTGTGCTATACCTTACAAGTGTTTTTCTTCTATTTTTTTACATTTTCTTCAATGTCAGAGTAAAACTGACCATTGACTATCCAACCACTTCTACTGAAATGCAGAATTTGGTGCACCAAAATCTGCTTTTAATTAATTTATTAGAATTGGCTAAGTACAGCAATCAATTTAAAGAACTGATCCCAAATCCTGTTGTTAATGCCGAGGAATCCCTATCCTTCCACTTCCTGAATTTGCACTACATTTTGTAAATCCTAACGAATACATGGAGGTTATCTGTCCAAAAATATCAAAAACGTCCACTGGGAGCGAATACTTTTGCAAGGTACACACACACACACACACACACACACACATATATATATATATATATATATATATATATATATATATATATATATATATATATATATATATATATATATATGAATCCATCAAGCATACTCTGCTTTTTGAGTGAGGAGTTGTATTTGTGTGTCAGTGTGTGGCCAAAGAAGGACTGGTGACTGGTGAGTGGGATGGTGAAGAGAAATGTATGTTTATATTTAAAGCAGGAAGGTAAAGGGAGGGAGGACAGGGAGCCGGAGTGTCAGACTGAATGTGGTACCAGGTCATCAGCAGAATAAGCAACGTTTGTCCTGACAGAAACCAACAGGAGCCACCATTAAAACAAGGCGGCGTGTGTGTTAGCGAGGGGGGAAGGTATCATGTTTATTGCAGCTGTTTAATATGTATGTCAAAGCCAGTGTGTTTATATGACCGCTCTTTGGCTTCAGAGCCTGATCTTCAACTGGTTGAAAGACCTCTGGAGGGGTCCCTTTGTGAACACTTGGCTGGCTCCTTTCTTCAGAGCAAAGGGAATAACAATCCTCTCTATGATATCTTCCACATGTGCTTCATGAGCCGCTCTCCATTTCTCGTCTGTTTCGTCCTTCATCAGATGTGCTGGAGTGTGGACAAGACTGAGAAAAGAGAGAAAGATACAGAGGGGTTAGAAAGGCAAGTGACATAAAATGTGAGAGGTTATTTTTTTTTTATTTCTCTGGACCCCCAGCAGCTACGCAAACACTGACTGAAAGCCGAGTTTGGAGTGTTGAAGGGGGCGAGTGGCTGAGGCAGAGAGGGATGGATAGATGGATGGATGTGGGAGAAGGAAGGGAGCGAGGCGCTCAGCAGAGCCACTCAGTCTAGACTCCAGATGTTCCGGCAGCAGCAGAGTGGTTGCTTTGGCCCCCGCCAGGCTGCGTTGGGAGTATCCCCAGCACATGTCCCCACGCCGCCTGTAAATCAGCCCAGCCAGGCCTCAGGCAGCACCGCAGCCGCAAAACCCCTCCGCCCGGACCCCCAAAACGGGCCGGCCAGCGACAGACGGACGCCGACGAGCCCGCCGAAAAGCCTTACGTCTTTAACGGCCTCCTGCTCTGGCTGTTAAAGACGGAAACTTTTCAAAAGTGACTACCCTTTTCCATGTTCACCTTCTTCTACCTTCCATTTTGCATCTGTGTGTACAGCTGAAACCAGATATTAACGTACGCCGTGTAAAAAGATACCCTTTTTTTCCCCCCCTCACTGACATCAAAACACCCTGAACGCTTCTGGTTTTCAGTCATCTTGGATTTGTTCTAATTGTTAAACACCAGAATGATGAGTTTTACAATTTTTGAGAGCTTTTTAAAATGACTTTCTTTAAAGTTAAAAGCTTAAGTATAACTAAGACATTTCAGATGATGATGTCACAGCCGTATAAGCTTCTGATGGGGTTAATTCAGAACATTTGAGGCTCACCTATGTACGTATCTTAAAGCAACACCTCAAACACCCTTATTGCTGGCGTCCAAGGCCTCAAGAGGAAAGAACAGTGTGTGAAAATATTTAAGCAATGCCTCAAGACGTCAGGCAGGTAGCTTAAGATGGGATTTAAATAGACAATGACTCTGGGTAGAGCTAAAAAGGTGTGTGTGCGTACGGGTCTGATATAGTTACAGCATCCAGTCAGGAGCAATGGAAAGCTTTTTCTTTATTCAGTGTATGTAAACATGTGGTTTCAGCTAGGTGCTCTTCAAAACCCAGATGATACCAACGTGCAGCTGCCTAAAGAACAGAGAGCAACGCAGCCCTACATCATAAACCCAGCCGCCTCTCCTCATTTAGCCCGACCACAGCACGTCTGTCGTCCCGGTTCCGCGTCTCACTGGCACCACGGCACCCTGCTTCCCAAACTTCCCATCCACCCCGGGATCCACAAAGTGCATTCACACAATTACAGATTCCTGCTGGACGTGAGTGCGCGCACGCGCGTGTGTCTGTGCAATCCTTTCCCATCAGCGCTCAACACATAATTAGATGTTGAACTTGGAGGCTAGGCCCATATATAGTAAGCAATGCAGACCACAAACATGCACTTAAAACCAGATTTCTTATTGTACTTTGTTGGAGCAGAGAGCGCTATTTTGGAGGGAGAACGGCGTTTTTTGGAGCAAGTCGCACACATCCAAACCCAAGGCAGCATTGGGAGCACTAAGAAGGGAGGTCTGCGAGCTTTTCCGAACGCACACAGAGCTAAGGCTTAACGCGGCGAGGGGAAAGCTGTTCAAACAGGTGGCGTGGAAACGCGGGAGCCGCGCTTCAGCTGATCGGTCTGCAGACGTCCTCTGAGTAAACACGTGAGGCCGAGGGGAAAAACAAATGGGCTGGTGGTCACTGAGTAGGCCTGTTTGCGTGTGTCATTCAATTTAGGCCCGTAAAAAAGAGGCTTTTTCCTCTTCTGTTCCACTCTATGTGTGAGCAGGTGAGTAAGCCCCTGTTTTTAGTCCAACAAGTGGACACAAACACAGTAACTCAAACATACAAATACACCCATTTACACAGTCCCCCCCACACAAATCCCAGCTGATCTACCAAAACACAGCTCTCCTTACTCCTGGTAAAATTCCAGTTACAGCAGCCATTGCACACTCCATATGAATGCAGGTTTAGACTAAACGGTTGTTGAAACATCTTGACACTATTGCCCCCTAGTCTCATCTCCTACAGCATCCAGGCACAGGCCCTCAACGGGACGCTGCGGGTAAAAACAGCTGACAGTCCCTGGAATGCTCCTGGACACACGAGGTTAACTGGGCTTTAACCTTTGCACTGTGGGAGGGGAGCACCGCTGAGACACGCCGCAGACCTCTGACCAAGCTGTCGTCAAGAGATTACATTAGGTGATCAAGTTTTCTCTGCCCAACCACGTGAGTACAGGCAGGCTGGTTTGAGATATAGGAAGGTTTGTGCATTTCCAGGTACTCAGGAATTAAGCAAATATACGTAAAACCCCAATCCTTCTCATCTCGTACAGAACTAACAGTGCCAGGAAAACGCATCTGCCCCCTTAAAGGTTTCCGCTGTACTTGCTCTTTGGTCACGCTAAAACTGATTTTAACATTAGACAAAGAAAACCTGGATAAATACTAAAAGTGTTTCAAAGTTATTCAATCTATTATGAAAATGAAGGCATCCGAGCTAACTTGGCCCTGTGTTTTTAAATCAATAACAGTGGTTCACAAAATTAGTTTGGTTCACTATCCACATCCAGACATTATCACTGCCGGACTTATAGGATCAATAGATCAATTCAATAAAACCTCTCTGGCAACATAAAGTAGGCCAAACGATTTCATTAAATAACACATCATGTCAAAGTCACTGTCGTCTATCAGGCTGTAAAAAGTCACAAAACTATTATTATGGCTTTGGGACAACAACACACATTAGTGAAAGGCATTAGCCACAAATGGAGAACTGATGGAACAACGGGGAACCTCCACCTGTGTGATCAGCCCACCAAAATTACTCCAAGAACTGATCGTAATTCACACAGGAAGTCACAGAGGAACCCAGAACCACATATAAAGCACAGCAGATTTCCCCTCCTTAGTTAACGCCAGTGTTTGTGATTCAACAGTCACCAAGAGACTAGACAATGATCACGTCCTTCAGGTAGTTCCAAGGTGAAAACACATCTGCCAGAAAACATTTTGTTGATCCCTTTTTTTCTGTGGAGTGGCAGACACAAGCGGAACCTTTCGGAAGATTTGCACCCTGTTCCATTTAGTCTGAAACCAACACAGCATCTCAGAACAGGAACATCGTATTGACATTAAAACATGCTGGTCCTGCATGAGTTGCTGTAATTGTTGAAACCTTGAATTCAGCACCAGCAAATTCTGAAGGAGAAAGTCTGAGTATCAGTCTGTGAGCTCAATGTCAAGGGCACTTGGTTTAAACAGTAAAACATATTTTCAAGAATAGGTTAAAAACAAACAAATTATGGTTTTAGAGTGGCCTTGTCGCAAAGTCTGGAGAAAATTTGGTCGAGATGCTTTGGCAGGACTTTAAACAGGCTGTTCATGCTACAAAACCCTCCAGTGTGACTGAATTAGACAATTCTGCAAAGAAGAGTGGGCCAAAATTCCTCAGCTGTGATCTAAAAGACTCTTAAGGCCCTTCCACACTCTGAAACCCATTATTTTAAACGGCATGCGCCGTGCAAGGGCACCGCTTTGCCAGCTCCGTGCACGCCGCGGTCAAAGTTCAGCATAGTTGAACTTTGACCACGGCACGCAGACGCGCATTGTACAGAAACGTGCTTTTTTTTTTTCAGGAGGGAGGACCAGCACACCATGTCCCATGTGGAAGGGCCTTTTGTCAAAATGAACTACAATGTCATTTTTTAAAAAGCAGTTACAAGTCAGGATATCGTGATAGCCTGTAACCTTTTGTTGGTTCACTGTTTTGTGGTCAGCTCTTTGCTCACATTGTATGTCAATTTTTAACAATCACAGATTGCTTCCAAGATTGTGTTTTAGGCCGTAAACATTATTTATTGTTCTAACAAAGTGTTTCCTGACAATCAAAGTTTTTTTCCACCCTTTACAACGACATTCACAGTGTGAGAGAGACTGAATTGGTCGCTGCAGCTTCTTGTGGGTCTGTATAATGTGCTCTGCCCTGCAGAATGCAGCAGAAAGGCTGTAATCATTACATTTTATGACACTTAAAGCAAAATACTAAGTTTGAGAAGAAGGAAAGCACCTTTTTGTATAAACTTTGTCCCCACATGAATAACTGGGACTGCATTGACATATCCAAGGAGTCAAATTATCAAGTAATATCAAGGCAGAGTACATATGGTAAGGTTTGCCTAGATTAAAATAGCTTTCTTAACAGAGTTAACCCTCTGTTGAACCAGCATATTAAGGTTATCTTGAAGCTTTCAGGTATTCAAGTGCACATGTAAATAATTTGATTTTATTCCCTTTGACAGGGACTATCAGAAGAAGGAAAGTATTCAGTCTTTCATGTCAAAGTCAGTTCCAAAGAATCAGACAGTAGACAATATGCTTTCTGTATTACTATGAATTTAATCTTACTCTCAAAAGTCAGTTTCTCTTCTTCAATTTTATTTGAATATTTTGATATCTGGAATAAAGAGCTAAAAGAAAAATAAAGCTCTGTGGATAAATCACATTTATTCACAGAGCTGTTGCAGTTTGTCTCCAAGCACCTCATAAAAGTGCCTAGAAATCTTCAGCATTTCGCAACCTGGGGGACCATCGATCCCCCTTTATTTCCTTTTATTTCTTGTATAAAACAGGACACACAAGGTAACATTTTCCCAGCAAAGAACAAAACATTTGGGAGAAGCCAGTTTGTGTGATTACAAAGATTTCTGTTCCATAATAATGTTACATTTTGTCATGACACTGGGGCACTTTTAGTACAGCTGTCCAATGTGCTGAATACCCTCTGAATACCTGCTTTCCTTACCAAATACTTCCAGCTGTGTAGACCAAATTATGCTTTCTAAGCTGTGGCAGATTCACAGAGAAGAGTCAATATTGAATGCAGACACCAATACATGTTGTTTAAAGCCAACAAAAGCAGTATAGTGACAGAAAGTTTAAATTATCACCACAGTTTCAAGAAGACACAAACTAAAGTATTTTTTTATCACAAATTAATTATTTGGATAAAAAAAAATGGGTTCAAAACTCTATCGGTCCATGTTTCTATCCATTCGCTTCAGAGTTTGGTTCGCTGACGAACCCAAATATTACTCTCTCACTAGAGTCCAACTGTTAGTCCATGGTAGTGAGCGTATTAGGTTTGTAGGACAGTATCAGTGAATATAATCCAGTGTGAGTGTGGAGGGGGAAGCCCCAGGCTGAAGTGCCTCCTACTGCACCTGAGGAGATGTGGGGATTAAGCAGATTTCAGGCTTGAAACTTTGGCTAGCACACCTTCCAGTCGAGTCACAGCAATGACAGACATGGATCTCTGGAAACTCACCTGCAGCAGCTCCGGTTGTACCGGCTACCGCACACACCTTGATTGTGGGCTGCAGCTGGCTTAAGGTAAAGTTGATGTGGGAGTACGGCAACAGGTCTACCGATAGCGCTATGAACTCTTATGAGAGTAAAACTCAATTGACGCACAGGGGAAAAAAAAAATGCTGAGAGAGGGCAATGACAGTGACCTAAAACAACAGTGGGAAATTACCCTGGTTCCACTTTGTTTTTTGTTTCAACTCTTTCTTTACCCCAACAGAGCAGAGCAGCAGTCTGGTGTGGGGAAGACTCTGGACAACCTTGTGTTGGATTGTAAGAGTATGAATGAATGGATTGCATGGGGTGAATACATGCCACAAGTTTGTATATCCCAGTGTAAAAGTATAATGCCTCGTCATCAAATTGGTGACGTGAATGAGTGGATGAACAAGATTTCCCACTGTCCCTGTCTCCTTATTGAGAGATCGGTTTAAAAGGAAAAAGGAATCAGTTTTGGCACGGTAAAGAAGTTAGTCTTTATTAGCTTGTTGTATCCATATCAGACGTATAAAATGGCACCCTTGATGTACAGTTGTGTTAAAATTCACA
Organism: Fundulus heteroclitus; assembly: GCF_011125445.2. NCBI lineage: Eukaryota > Metazoa > Chordata > Actinopteri > Cyprinodontiformes > Fundulidae > Fundulus > Fundulus heteroclitus. Next base: position 36,045,971 of record NC_046380.1, read on the forward strand.
GCAATCTAAAACCACTAACCAGATCAATCACTGTTTTTGGCAGAACTCATATTTCACCCAAACACTGAATTTAATCCACAGTTTAATAGAAAGTGGAGGCTCAGCCATCATACTATGGTGGTGTTTCTCACACATGCCTATTTATTGCTTTGCCAGAGACCATGCTTCAGTTTGAAAACAACAAAACAATATTGCCTTATGTCAAAGAGAAAGAGGGCCTTGAAATTGATGTTTCTACAATACCACAACCCCAAACACCAGTAATTGAGATTAACATTATACAGTGGCCAGCCCAATCCCCCGGACCCATGGGCCACAGACGCATATGAAATTGGTCTGGTTCATCAGGCAATGAACTAACCTGACCTTTGCCAGACGTATGTCGCTCCGCCTAGCTTCACTCACATCCATCTGGAACATCTCCCATAGAGAGTGATTTCTCCAACCAATTTTATGGTCCAGCCAATCAGGACGCAGGGCTGGAGTTTCATAGATGTGACGTAGTGGAGAAGCGACCATGAGACTGTTTTGATTCAGATAGCAATGGCGGCTCATCGAGGAAGCAAGCGTTAACATTGATGCTGCTATTTCTTCCGTGTTGTCCAATCTACCTAATATTGTTTCATTAAAAGAACATCAGAGAACGGCTCTGAAGGCTTTTGTTGGTGGAAACCATGTTTTCATCCTTCTCCTGACCGGATTTGGCAAGTTTTGTTTTCCGGGGCGCGCCCGTGGCGGAGCGGTTAGCGCAAACCATGTTAGGAGGCCTTTAGTCCTCGACACGGTCGGCCCGGGATCGACTCCGACCCGCGGCGCTTTGCCGCCTGTCTTCCTCCCTCTTCCTGTCAGCTCACTGTCAATAAAATGCGTGTCACTAGAGCCGCAAACACATAAAAGAAAAAGTTTTGTTTTTTCCTGCGTCGCTGTCTCAGCATCACGGGTTAGCTTCGGTGTGAGTGGTTGAAATAGCACGTCGATAAAGATGACAGACAAGTGGCTTATCCAATCATATGCAAGGATTTTTGATAAGGCCCAGGCTTCAATAAAGGAAATTCCTATGTAGAGGTCCCAGATGTATATGAGTGGAGCTAGGCGGAGCGACATCCAGCTGGCAAGGGTCAGGTTAGCAATGAACACCTGCACACATAAAACCAGCCTTCCCCTGATCACACCATTGTTTTGTGTCACATGATATGAGCTAAACCATTTTTAGCCACCAGAATGCATTGTTTTCTCAGAGACTGTGGTCCCTGAGCATGATAAATGTGGGCTGCCATACATATTGACGGTGAACCCCCCCTGAGGAAGCTTCAGAAGAAAAGTCTGCTGCTCCACCTTGCTGGTGTGCCGCTGTACCAGACACCGACAGCCCTGGATGTTTCACTGCTGCTTTTATCATTTGGGTAACAAAGTATCAGTCATAAGCAGCTCCAGGTGGCTAGCATTTCTGTGGGAAAGGTTTTGTTTACAGCACATGACATAATCAGTCAAATACTTTTTTAGAAAGAATAATTGATCACTCTCTCATTGGAGAATGATGCTGCTGCAGCTGCCACAGACTGAGGCACATTTAAAAACAATTTAACAAAGAGTTATTTAGATTTTACATTTCACATGTTTGATGATCAAACGTATGTAGGGCTGCAACCCTAAGGCTGTACCAGTTACGCAGTCCTTGCTCGGACCTTAATCTTAGCACATAGTACCAGTAGTTATTTGCAGATGAAGATGAACACTAAAGTGTATTGACTTGTGAATTATTGTTTCACCAGGTGGTCTGCGCCTAGAACTGACATTGATTGAAAAATTCTATAAACAAGCTTTAAAAATATTGCATAAAAAGTCACAGATGAACCATTACTGGAATACTTTAGCTATAAATAATTTGTATTGAGGGAAAACAAGATCAAATTTTCAGCAATTTCACCAGCTTTTAAAATGTTTCAAGGTTTGGTCCTTACCTCACAAAATAATTGAATTAACCAACATGAAGTTGTCCCCAAGAACTATAACCAGAGGAGTCTGTAAGACACAAAAAGGTCTCTGGGCTCTCAGCTTTCCCCTAACACTTTAAACATTGCAACGGCAGAGTTGAGGAACATTATATTTTACAAATGGCCTTTTAAAATATACAAAACAGCAATTGGTAACTGATCAAATCTGTGATCTTATTTTAGACCAGTGACTGTCGCAGACTGATCTTGTATCTTGTTTACAACTAATTATGTGAGTCAATGAAAAAGGGGCAGTTATGGCTAAATTTCGCATCTGATTTCTAAATTTCATATGTGATCTTATTTCATATCTGATTATTATCGATCTCTCAGATGCTAAGATACACTTGCACACGCCTTAGCTACTCCGAGATGTTGCTGCACATGAATGTTGCATATTTTTCTCAAATCATTGTGTAAATCTGCTGCTGTCTTTCCTCTGTTTATCTTGATTTTTTTTACCTGAATATGCCTCATTATTTATTATCAATAACTGTGCAAATGTTTCTTTTTACTTTTATTGTAGTCTTTCACCCTTCAAGTTCATTCTCTGTTGCGCAAGAACTAACTTTAGATTTTGATTAGCTGTTTTTTCCATTACTAATGTATTTTGTAACTCTGTGTATTTTATCACTGTGACAGCCGAATTTCCCCATTGTGGAACAATAAAGGAGGTACTTACCTTCATATCTTATCTACAATGAAGTCTGTATTAATCGATGAGCCTTGTCCGTTTTTAAAGTTGACCTATTATGCTTCCTTTTCACATTTAGGATAGGTCTATGAGCACCTGATGTTCATTAATTTTTTTTGCACCAAATCATTCTCAGGTAATGAAATTTCACCTCTCCTCTTTCATCTATTTTGAGTTCGTTCCAGAATGAGCTGTTTTAGGAATTTTATGCAAATAAGCTGTAGCTAGCCCCACACTCAGTGTTGACACTCACACTTTATACAGGTGAAAATGGCTGCAAACAGATGCACGCTGGTACAACCGTCCATCTTTGACCCTGAATCAAACTCAGAAGCTGAAGAAGTGGAGCGTCCCACACAACCAGCAAAGATAGAGCAAGAGGCTTCTGACTGGTTAGAGGCCTATTCCTACAGGGCTACCTTTCCAGAGCTACGTTGAACGCCACATTTCTGCAGTGTTAAACTATCCTGTTATATCTTCTCAACTTTCCAGAAACATCTGTCTGTGAGAGTTATGTTTTTATAGTATTAGTCTGTGTAATATAGTTCTAGGAAGCATTTTGTTTGTCTTTTTAGGTCGGAGGAATATGAGAAACAAATAGGACGCTAATAGCGCTAGCCTCCCTATGGGATTTTCATTGTAAATTAGCATCATGCTGACTATTAGTTGTCTGTGTCTTTTTAGTTGTGGTTACATGCAAGGGAATTATATGCACATTTATCAGCATGTATCAATGGCAATGTTCTACATATTTATCCCAATAGGAATCATAACATTAATGTAAGATGTGATATAAAAGTAAGGTGTTAAAATTTGTATGTTACAGTTTTATTTCACTTGGGTTGCCAGGTGTTGGGCTCGGCAGGGCTTGCCAGGTGAAGGGTTGGGCTCGGCGTTGAGCAGCTAGGTGACGGCCAGCGCCCGCCGATTGTGACACAATAACTGGGGTAGGTTTTAGAAACGACTCGTTTTCCACACGCCAACAAATCATTTACTTATTGTCAAAAAACAGCTGGATGTTACTTGCCTGCTTCTAGAAGCAGAAGAGACCCAAATGGATGTCCAAAGACGTGCAAAAAATGAATATTTCATAATAGGTCACCTTTAAACAAATTAAATAATGTTCCCAATGCCTATGCATTCGTTGAAATAATAGCCACCAAAGGAATATGGAGCTCCTTCGACTACTTATATAAGCACTTTTATTAGTGCAGAGAAAACGTCACTTTGTTTGACGTAGTTTTGTGTGTCAGAAAACATAACTTGTATATTTCAGAATAAAATTTACATCTTGATGGAACCCCATTAACATTGACAGCAACCGAGCGGTATATTAATATTAAATGTTTACCCACCAAAGTTGGGAATTATTTCAAAAATAGATAGCACCAAAAACCAAAAAAAAGATGCATTTATAATTTTCTACTAACTGTTTTTTGTTCCACAAGGGGGCCACCTACACCATCGGAGATCCTCTTAGGGTCCAAGACAGATAGGCGTCTCTCTGTCTATGTGTGTATTTACTTGAGTGTCAACCAGCATGCATGCATGAGCAATCCTGAGTGAGGGGTTGGGTTGGGGGGGGCTGCTGGAGACAAGGCAGTCAGTCAGACGGCCCTGGGCTCCCGCAGTTAATTAGTAGCAGGGCCTGGACACAAACAGGCCAGCAGCGGTCGCTTGGCCAGCGGTCGTCACGTGAAACGGCTGTAGGGGAGAACATCTCCCCGACGCTGAAGATAGAGCCGTTCAAAGGGCTTATCTGAGGCTGACTGGCCTCGCCTTATCTGATCTGACCCCGGCTCATATGCCTCCCGTTAGGCCGCGTTTCATCTGGAGCCGTGCACGCAGGCAGCTCCCTGCCAGTGCATTTATCAGAAGGTGTGTGCCCTGCTTGCTGGAAACTGGGTATAAAAGGTAAACGCTTGACTTGGACGTCCACCTGGCCGCAGTGAGGTCACCGTCGGCCTCGGCACAGTTAAATCACGGTGGAGCGCGCGGGGGTCCAGCTGTAATCAGGCACATGTAACGTTACAGTGAAATGTGAAATCGTTTAGGCTTTACGTTTGGGTCGTGATTTATGAAGTGAATTATGGGAATGTTACACAGACAGTCTCCGCGGTCCGAGCTGGAGTGTGTGTTTCCAGTTAAAGCGCGTTAAGAGGACAGCTCAACAGGTAAATCTGGACACCTGAGTGAGTGCGAAGCAGGCAGACCCGGAAGAAAACCCGTAGGAGGTGATAACGAAGCTAAAAGGCGGAAAAACAGAATAAAATAGCTTTCACTGTTTGTGTTTTAACAGGTTTTGACGGTTTATACTGTGGCAAATACCCAGCAATCTGGTAACTTCTTTGGAGTCTCAGCGTACCCTCCCATCCTGCAGGTGATCGTTTATGTTTTATTATATGCTAATAAGCAGTGTTGCATCTTTCAAACGAGGCGCTGTGCAGCAATTATGTCCCCCGCTCCGCGATTCTCTCCTGGCACCGGCTGGCTGTGGGCAGGGACCGACAATTCAGACACAATTTAGCCACAATGCTGCAGTAATTGTTGTTGCCCACCGTCTCCCCCAGGGGTGACCTCTCGCTTCCCGAAACACAAACACATGCAGATACAGATGCACACAATCACACACATTAACACACAATGTTGACACAGCTTCAGCAGGGACACCCCCCCCCCACCCACCCCACCCCTCTCTGTCTTTCTCTCTGCCCCATGACAACCCCCCTCCTCCTCCCCCATCTTTGCCTTCTTGATCCCTCATCCACACACACACACACACACACACACACACACACACACACACACACACACACACACACACACACACACACACACACGGTGTTGTTTGGTGGAGATCAGAAGCCCAGCTCAGAGGCCCCACACCTGGGCATGTTTGCGGAGGAAGCGGGCCCTGGGCGGGCTGCGCTCCATGCGCCTGTCGACTGGCTCCACCAAGTCTGGCCAGCTGTGCTCCTGGCCTGGCCTCGCGCTGTGGGGGCTGTGCAGCTGGGAAAGGCATGTTTCCCAAAAGAGGAGAAAAAAAAAAAAAAAAAAAAAGGACAGCGAGGGGAGGAGGGAGGACACAGAGAGGAGGGAGAAAAATGAGAGAGAAAAAAAGGGTTTAGGTTATTTTGAGCTCATTACACATTCATCCCCGGGTTCTTCTCGCAGCATCTCCTTTTTATACGAAGAAACGTTCTCAGATAAGACGCTTAATTCCTCGGAAGTGTTGGATTTCGTCGTTATGGTTTTCTTGGACCACATTTTTACGTGATTTGAGCAACAAAATAAATAAATAAACTTGAACGAAAGCGTTAATAAAAAAAAATCCAGTTATAATTGTGCTGGTTAAGAAATCCCAGGATGGGAGATTTATTTGGACTTCTTTGCTGTTTCCCTTCACAAATAATCAGGCGAGCTGTCGAAACAGGCCCTAACGGCCGTCTAAAGACTAGCTGGCGTGCCTGGAGCCGGTGAAGAAACTGGAATTGCTGGTGACATTTGATGTTTAAGTCTTTATAAATTCAAATATTAAATGTCATTAAGAAACGCTCCTGAGATGAACACCGGGTTAACGTGACGGCAAACTGCTGCTGCGCTGGATGCTTCAGAGGACAACTCTTCCTGTGTGTGTATGTCTGCTCAGGGCTCAGCAGCAACTCAGCACTAAGCTCCTCATTTCTGCTTTTGATTTGCATTTAAAGACCTAACAAGAAGCAAAGAGGTAAAAGTGAGCACAATCATTCAGAGGTGAAGAGTCGGCCTCTGAATGATCTAACCTCAGTATAAATCCTGGGACGGTCTCAGGTCAGTGAGAAAGTTGAAGGCAGTGAGAAGTTCAAACCAGGGTTAGGTTATGGACCAATATCCCAAGCTTTAAGTATCTCATGGAGACTAATCAGTAGAGTGAGAATGACACAGTTAAAAACCTCTGGAAGGAGCTGCAGACTTGTGCCCTCCACAAGCGCGGCCTTTATGGAAGAGTAGTCAAGAAGAAATCCCCTGTTTTGGGCTGTGATATAAGCCATGCAGAGGACACAGCAACTATGTGGAAGTGTGTCCAATGGTTAGATGAGAGCAAAGCAGGTTTTCTTTTTCTTCTTTTAGGGGCGGGGGGTGGTATACGGCATAAGACTAACACTCCAAATCACCTTAAACAAAATCCTGAATAAAGCACATTTCTTTCTTTAAAAAAAAAAAATTGAAGGAAAAAAAAAAAAGTTGGCTCCGATCACCAGATTAGCGCACTTCCGTCCATTTCCAGAGCGGAGCTTCTATCACCTCCTATACGTTATGATGGACTTCAAACAGGCTTGGATTAAAGCCTGTAGTTAGTGAAACACACAGATGTTGTTACAAAACCCTTTTATCCCTTCATGCAGCGTTAAACCATAATTTGTAGCACTGTTTGTGTGCTGATAAAAACATATGTGTAAAACAAGGCTATATAAACCTTCAATATGTACCCTTTAGACATTTATTTTGCCAGCACACCTGTTTCTATTGGCTGGTCCTGATGCCCTCTTCCGTCAGGCCCCCCCACCCCCCCGGCCTCCTAATCTAACTGGGACGACTAGCCCCGAGCATATGTTTGGGAGCTGCATGCACTGGTTGCAGGGAGTCCATTTGTTCTCTTTCTGGCTACAAACTAACAACATTGCATCACAAGTGGTGATAACATTTATGGCGGACAACGTGTTGCAAGTTCAGACACAGAGGCGTCTAAAACCAAAGTGCGTTCTCTCCTCTGCTCCGCCGTCAGTCCTTTGCGCTCATCCTCCTTTCCGTGGGCATTTTCTCCCTGCAGGCCTGTTTTAGCTCACCTGTGTACCCTCTCTTCCTCGGAGGCTGTCTGTGGACTGCCCCGTCCGCACATCACCGTCCTCAGGCATTGGTGTGCCATGCACCAGGCTCTCAGTATTAGGCGAGCCCACGCACCAACACCCACTGCATTCCACCACTCCCAGCCAGAAGGGAGGGTGAGGTGAACACCGGTCGTCACAGATGGTACGGCCTTATGCAATGTTACCAGGTAATTTATCCTAATCAGCAGGTACGAACTGTGCTTTGTTGAAATTTTCCTCTGATGGTTGGCACCGCTCTAATGTGAACTACATTGCCTTGCACAAGTATTCACGCTCCTTAAGCAACCACAGACTTCAATGCATTCTATGCTGCAGACCACCACAAAATGTAAAAGTGGAAGGGAAATTATACATGGTTTGAAATCTTTTTTTAAAGATACATTTCTTACATTTGTTATCCAGCCCCCACCAAAGTCAGTGTTTTGTAGAACTGCCTTGTGCTGAAATTACAGCTGCGGGTCCTTTGAGCTCGGTCTCCAGCAGCTTTACACGTATGCAGACTGTAATTTCTGCCCATTCTTCTTTGCGAAATAGCACAAGTTTAGTCAGACTGGATGGCATGGGTCTTAGAAAGCTAGATTTTTAGATGTCACCACGTATTCTCAAATGGGATCAGGTCTGGAGCTTGAATCTCTCGGACACACGGATAAGCTTTGATCTACACCGTTCTGTTGTAGCTTTGTCAGATTTAACTCCAGCTTTGGACTGTGTTTAACGGCCCCATCTTCTTATCAGCTCTGACCAGTTTTCCCATCTATGGTGATATGTAAACCACAACCCCCCAGCATGATGCTGTCACTACCGTGCTTCCCTCTTCGCATGGTGTGTTCACGGTGATTGTCCGTGTTCAGTTTCCTCGTCTGAGCATCATGTGTTTCATGTAAGCTAAAAAAAATATATGTTTGATCCGTCTAGACCGGAGAATCTTCTCTACAAATGTCTCACTTTTCTGCTGGTTGGTTTTTTTTACATGAAAATCTTGTATTCTTTTCTTTCCGGTTAACATTAAAAAAGACACTGAAGTCTGCGCCCACAACTGGACAAGATGTGAAGACGTGACGTTGAAGAGGTATAAATACGGCTCTGTCTCTCGGGGGACTCAGACTTGCTCAGCATCGTGTCAAAGCAGACTTTCTGCACTGCAGAGAAAACGGAAAATCAGAACAGAGGTGGAGGGGAAACCTCTGGAGACGCAGAAAATGAGAGAGAGAGAGAGAGAGAAAAAAATTCCTGACAAAAGCAGAAAGCAGAGAATTATCTCCCCAGCTGTCCGTGCATCAGGAAGTCTCTCCCAGAGAGTCAACTCTGGCCGGCTTGATCACAGAGGCAGCACAGGAAGTCCAGCGAAAAGGAAAGGAAGTGAACACCAGCTCCAGGAAGTGCGTTTTTTTTTTTTGCAGCTTCGGCTCCACAAAGTCTGGACCCCGAGGGGAGGGAGGAGGGAGGAGGATGGGAGGCAGCCCAGCTGAACGCCAGAGTGTGAGAGAGGAGGAAAAGAGAAGGGAAAAAGGCATAGGCAGATTAGGGCGTAGTGACGCCAGTGACAGCTGTCTCTGTGCCGCCAGCTGTGTGTCATTTACTGAGCGCTTATAAAAAAAATGAGCCTGGCACCAGGGAGTGATGTTCCTGATGCCGTGGCGCCAGGCTCTCCGCTTCAAATGACACTGGGTGCCACCGCCGACTTCCTCTCAGCCTACACACACACGCACGTACGCAAATAAGAGCATCAAAAAAGCCCCGTTTGGCCGAACACGAGTAAAATGCAGGCTTCGCGACTGCTTGCAAGAGCCATGTTTCCAGCCGCTTCTTCTGCAACAGCAAAAAACCAAAATGTGTTCCCACAAAGCGTCTAATTACACAATGGAGCCATTCAGCAGCATCAGAGCAAACACCAGAGTACATCAGGACAAACAGATTAGTGGCTCCAGCAACAACATCCCCACCAGTGTCCCGCTCCCACACACACACACACACACCTGTGTTCACACATTTTCTGACTTAGCCCAGTGTTTTGCATGTAAATAGAGTGTGTCACTGTGCTGAGGAGGCGCTAACTTCCTCTCTGTGTTGCACCTGGACCAACTGCTCATCTGCATTCGAGGGGAGGGGGGAGTGAAAAACGGAGAACATCAGAGGCGTCAGGAGGTTGGGGTGACGGAGGCAGTCAATAGATGCATGTTACAGCGTTAAGTCCAATTTCATGTCAGTGTAGGCGCATTTATTTTATTACTCATGCAAAAAAACAAAACCTGAATTTTTAAATTTTACAATGCCTTGGAAGAGTATTAATATCCTGTCAACTATTTGACATTTTGTTAAGTTACAGCACCAAACCACAGTCTAATGTATTGACCCAATAGAAAGGCATTGTTTAATTCATGGTTTTCACATTTTTCTCAAATGAAAATAAGGGCTGGGTTTGAAAAGCATCACGAAAACCAATGCACTGCAAAAACGGAACTAGAAATAAGTAAATATTTCTTGAAATGACTGTATTTGTACTTTATTTGAGCAGGTAAATAAGCTAATCTGCCAATGGAATAAGATTTTTGCACTTAAAATTGGAAGAACTCATCTCCATCACCTTATTTCAAGTGCATTATATCTAAGTATCTTATTTTAGGGGTAAAAATACTCATTCCATTGGCATATACTCTTATTTACCTTCTCAAATCAAGGACAAATGCACTAATCTCGAGAAAATTTTACTTATTTTTAGTTCTGTTTTTGCAGTGAACACAGCAGATAGGTCAGGGAGAACGTTGAGGACAGGTTTAAAGCGGGTTGAGGTTATAAAACAATATCCCAAGCGTTCCACATTAGCTCAAGTAATCATGTTAAGATGGAACGGATGGGGCACAACTACAAACACGGTCACTTAAACTGACAGAAAGGGCAAGGAGAGCATTCATCAGAGATGAAGCCAAGAGGCTCACGCTAACCCTGGAGGAGCTGCACAGATCCACATCTCAGGTGGGGCAATCGTTACACAAGACATTAGTCGGTACGCCACGAATACGGCCTTGATGGAAGAGTGGTGAGAAAAATGTTTGCTTGAAGCAAAGGAGAGGATGCAGCAAATGTGACAGAAGGCGTTCTGGTCAGATGAAAGCAAAATTAAACTTGTTTTTGCCTATAAGTGAAACGCTATGTGTGGTGGAAAGGTAAATCTACAGATCGCCCTGGACCCACCCTCGCCGTGGTGAAACATGGTGGTGGTAGCATTAAGCTGTTGGGATGCTTTTCTTCAGCAACAACGGGGACGCTGTTCAGAGTTTATTCTATGGACCATAAAGATAGAGCTAAATATACTGCAAAAAGGGAACTAAAAGTAAGTAAAGTTTTCTTGAAATTAGTGCATTTTTCTTTGATTTGAGCAGCTAAAAAAGACTATTTGCCAATGGAAAAAGAGTTTTGCACTTATAATAAGAACATTTCATCTCCATCATCTTTATTTCAAGTGCAGGGTATCTAATTATCTTATTTTAGCGGTAAAAATACTCATTCCACTGGCAAATAGTATTATGTAGCTGCTCAAATCAAGGGAAAATATACAAATTTTAAGAAAATTTTACTTTTAGTTCCCTTTTTGCAGTGTACAGGGCGATGCTGACATAAAACATGTCAGAGGCAGCAAAAGATTTCAGACAGGAGCGGTAGGTTAATCTACCATCAGGGTAATGAGCCTAGACACACAGCGAGAGCTGCAGTGGAATGGTTTAAAACAATACAGATTCAGGCGTTAGAATGGCCTAGTCAAAGTCCAGACCTAAATCGAATCGGGACGGTGCAGCAAGACTTAATGGTTGATGTTGACAGACATTTTTCATCCAACATGATTTGAACAGGGCTTGAACATTCTTGGAGAAAATTGGCAAAAATGTCAGTATTTAGATTTGGAAATACGGTGGAAACACATAACTTGTAACTGCAGAAAAGGGTGACTTTGGTCTTGGGGTCCAGATCTAAATGCACACAACACGTCTGTACTTTATAGACAGCAGAATCCTACCTAAAGTTGTTTATTCCAAGAATACAGGAGGGAAACCTGAAGGCGCCATAAAGAGGGAGCAACAATGGCTATGATTTAGGATGGACCAGGGATCCCTGTGCAGAGGTGATTACTGAGACATTGATCAAGTGTGTCTAATTAGAATGAATGCAGTGTAGCTGTGTAGGTAGCAAGACTGGGCTTAGCAAAAACCTACGTTTCTGAAAGCTCCTTGGTCTAATGAAGCTGACTTTAGTGGCTCCTCAGCAAGCCACCTAGCTCTCCAGGAGCCTGCTTATAACCAATCCATTAGATTCAGATTTGTTGACTCAGGACACTATCTAAAGTTGCAGGACGCTGTCCATTGAGGACTGACTCTGGAGACCCCCAGTGTTGGAGTTAGCACAACTCTGCCTAGGAATGAACAGAAATACCAGATTAATATAAAGCTGGAAAAACCAAAATGATTAAGTTCAAAGTCCTTCGGATCATGAGAGGGTGGGTACATTTGTAATTCACTGCATATTTCAGATGTCAGCCAGTCCTGAACCCGCATCTGAAAGTCATTCCTGTATGTTTTAACCATATGCATAAAAATGTCCTTTTGCAGACAGTCACGATACTAAGTGATATCAGATAAAGAACACATTGACTCTCTGCAAACACGGATAAAATCAAGTCATCACGTCTCTGCTCAGCCAGTGCGTCGTGCCGTATCTGTGTGTCCTTTAAGCCTAATCTGTGGCAAATGATAAAGCCAAACACATGTTATGTGCTTGTTGTCAGAGGTTATCGGGCCTAACTGGATCCAGCCAAGAACTCCCCAAGGGCAGGACACGGTTCATCCAGAAACTCTTCAAGCTCCCAACCGCTTTTGCGATGGGCCTGATGTTGTCCTGGAGTCAGCACGGGACAGGCAGTCATAACATTTGGGTTGGAGTCCTCCAACAGACATAATTCAGCCCAGCTTTGAAAGCAAAAGCTGATAATATTCAAAACGACTGCTGTCATCATACCCAACGTTCACTGCTCTATATTTGGTCATTTCTCCTGGTGCTCAATGACTTCACCGCAGCATTTTTTTTAATTTTTTTTTATTGCAGGCACATGTGTTGTTTCAGTCTCACTTTCAGTAAACTCTGTGATCACCTTGCCTTTGCGTTCCACAGGCCTTTCAGTCGGAGCACAAAGAGGGAGCTGGGCGTTAGTGCACGAGAAAAGCCCCGGCTTTGGCTTCTTAAAGAAAGCAGAGGTTTAGCTCTTTCACTTCCACGCCATTGTTATGCTAAGGCCCAGCTTGGGAATAAGAGTGAGCAATTAGCATCTGAAGAAGAGCCAACATCTGAGGGAAACATGTCTTTAAGGCCGCAAAGAATGGAATCAATGCTGTCTTTCCCTCTCATTTTCTCATTCTCTCGCTCCCTCACTTGTTCCTCAACTCAACTCTCGTCCCCAACCTTTCGAAGGCCCATTCTTCTTTCTTTCTCTTTCCACCGCTGGCTCTTTTGGCGCCGAGGGGGATAAGAGATGTTCATGAGTGTAAGGGCGGGCGGGAGGGGCAGATTAGGAACTGAAGAACTGGCTCTTTATAGATATTAAATATCTCTAAATCATAATGGTTAATTCATCGCAGATTTTCAGAGGCGGGGAAGAGCTGCTTAAAGATGGAAACCTTCAGCTTTATAGGAGCAACTCTTATTTCAGTGCTTGAAAGCAACGGATTGTCGATATTTAGTGCGGCGCATACAAGAAACGAGCCAAACAGTTTTGTAAATGTACACAAACGTTTAACAGAAAGTGAGGTTTTTCTGTAAAGCGAGTGTGGAAATTTACAGGAGCAGACGTTTGCTCCCACCTGTCAGCAGTTGTCGCCAACATCGAGGTATTAAGATACCCGGCTGTTGTCGTGTCCCGGCAAGCCACTGCCAGGCAATGATGAGCAGCAACTAAATTACTTCACGCACTTTCAGTTTCTCTTGAATCCCTGTCAAAACAGCACTAATGTCCAGAGTTTGGCCTGTTATTCTCTTAGAAATACTCTAAAAGAATTCATGCCCATTAAAACTTTATGTATTTTGGATTTTTTTAGAGACATTGTACAAAATTAGTAAAGTGGTGTGGGGGAAAAAATTATACATGGAGGGTGAATTTCCATGTTTCCTGTTTCAACTCTGCAGGTTCTAACAGTTTTTTTTTTTTTTTTTCCAGGGCTGCAACCCTGTCCCCATCAACTCGGACCCACTTATCCGTCCCCCCGCTGAAGAAAAGCAGACCCACAGCAAGTGTCTGCCATCACCGTGTTTCAGTGACAGGGTGGTGCGTTCAGGGTGACGTGTGACTTAGCTTCTCATCGCACAATGTTTTGCATGTGAGCCAAACTGTGTATTGCTGATCTAATCTGGTCAGCGCACCTTCCTCCACTGGTTTGCCGCCTGCTCCATATGGCTTGTGGCGAGCAATGACGTTCTTCCTTTCTTCCACAGAGGCCATATTTGCTGAGTCCGCGCAGATTTCAGCAGATCTCCAGCTCCGTCCAGACTTACTCTGCACGTCTTCAGTGAATAATGCTCTAATTACCCCGCCTGTCAGTCTAGCTGGACATCCTTGTCGGGCAGGTTTGCAGTTGTGCCATAACAATGTAGGATCATGGACTGAACTGTGCTTTGGGAGATGTTGAAACTGTGGGATATTTGCTTTTAACCTAACCAGGCTTGAAACCACTTATTCCTGGTTCGTTTGTCTCCATGATGTCCACTGATGTTGCAGAGTAAAGAGGTTTCAGGTTTCTATCTGTGAAAGAAAAAGTGAAAATCACGTGTGAGTTTTCCTTCCACTTCAGCAAACCAGTGAAATACACTGAAGTTTACCAGCATAAAACATTGAGACAACAAAACATATTTCAAGTGCCAACAATAATTAGACCTTGAATAAAATAACCTTCAATAACAACTTGGTTGCATCCTGCACAGTGGCAGAGGATGAACGTCGTTGCAATGACAATAACGCTGATTATAAGACCTTATAATTTGTTTTTACTGCGATCAGCACAGACGACGATGAGGCCTGGGAGTGAAACCAGGAGGGAAGAAAAATAGAAACGCAAGAAAACATCTGTCATGACAACAACAAAATTGCAGTTTGTTAAAAAAAAAACCTCAAGCAGCACAATTTAAAGTTTAGGTAAAACCTGTTTGTTCTCTGATGCTACCTGGTCACTGGAAAGCTTAACCACAGGTTTTGAATTGATCTCAATATTTTGTCATGTTGACAATTTCATACAACTACAACTCCAACAACATTTTTCAAAAACAATAATTAGGTCCACAATTCATGAAGGTGGCCTCCAATCAACAGCCCCAAGATTATATCCAGGTTCAAACATATACAGTCACAAATATCGAGATAAATGTCCATGACCATGTTGCAAAGAAATCACGTCATTCTTTTTGTTGCAGTCAACAAGCATCTGGCATAATTCCAGCTGGATATTTGCCCGTTCTTTTTACGCACATTTCAGAAACAGATTTAAACCTGCAGATATTCTGGCACGTATAAATCTGTGAGTGTTCACCTTCCTTACCAAACAATCTGTCTTTCATCAACAAACTTGTCACGATCAAGTGTTTAAGCTGTTTCCCCAACCAACCAATGCTGATTGCAGCCTCTCCAGCAGATTAAATGTTCTTTAAAAGATGCCATTAAATCACAAGTGATCATGTGCAGAAAATGGAATTTTTTTTATTTGTCGGAATTTGATATTTTCCTAACAGTCTTCTTCACAATTTAGAAAAAAATGTCCTTCTCTGTCACATAAGTCTGTTCACTCATGCATTCTGATGACCACGAATGAACGCTATACTAATTTTCAGCTTTCAGGGACTCATTTGAAAAGTTCGTTTTACAAGCAATGAGACAAACACAACTTTAATGACTTTTAAAAAATAGGTGCTCAAGCTTGAACTTATGTTACAGGGTCAAAATTGTACATGCACTACAGCTAACATTTGCCGAAGTGTCCCTCGGCAGACAGGAGATCAACCACCAGACCCAAACAGTCACCCTCAGATGGAAAGATACTGATTAAGACTTTCAGTGGTTATCAATGGTTAGCCCTCAAGGCTGACACTAACTAAAAGGTGCCAGAACACCTGAGAAGGTGATGGACCAAGAAAAAAGCGCTGTTAAAAGAAATAACAAGAGTCGTCAACAGGAAGACCCAAAATGGTTAGTGAAGAAAGGAGCATGTTCAGAGGAGACAAAGACGGAGTCAAAATGATGTGTGGAAAGACTGAATGTGCACCGCCTGTCGAGCATGGTGGGGGCAGCGTCATGCTGGGGGTCTGTTTCAGTGCCGGAACAGTGTGCAAAACACAAGGTGGAAGAGGATACTAAAGACAGAGAGCCTCTAAATTATCCAACCTCCCTTGACATCAACAGGAAGATGTTTTAAACTTGGACCCAGCCGGGTGTTCCCGCAGGGCAGGCATTTCCAAACACATTTAGGTCGGTCACGAAATCCCAACAGTAAGCCTGTGGAACGGCTTCCTCAAAGCCCCCCCGGCCTCAGCGTTACAGAAACTTTGTAGAAATGCTAAAATAAAACATAGCATTTGCCAGGAAAGCAATCAATGACCCTTAGCATTTCTTACAAAATACGCACCTAATTCTTGTTTTTAAAAACCAGTGCGGTGCGTCATCAGTCCTGGCAAAGATCAGAACGGTTCAAACGCATCATTAAAAGCTTCAAATTAATACGGCATGTACTGAAAATAAATCTCTGTCGGGAGGTGTGCTCACATACTATCTCCTGCTTAGCTGTGATGCGATTTCACAAACTTGACGTTCTTTAATCCCAACGAGGGACGAGCGCCTCTACGGGTGTGTTTGTTCCCAGTATCAGATCAGCTCGATAAAGTCGGTGTCAAGGTTTGTTTTGCAAATCAGTGCAACCGTTTTTATCCACAGCACGCGTTTGAACGTTCTCAGATTGGACGCTGCGTTGGTGTATTTTGTTTCTTCAAAAAGGATTCAAACATAAAACAAAACCTGCATTGATTGTAATGTAATAGACAGACATGCCGTCGTTTTATCAACCCCTTGATTAAATAAAGCAATGAAATCTAGTTCAGATTATGGCTCACTGGTTTATCCTGTTTACTCACACTATACGAGGCCCAACCCTGAAGTGCACAGCTGTGGAAGGTCTTCAAAGCTTCAGGGAGTTGAGCAAGTCTTAGACGAGCGGAGCCTAACCTGTGCGTAACAGTCATGTTACCTGGATAAATGAACTTGGTACCATAAGTTTTCCAGCTGCTGTGAGAGCCCCACATGGTCGCAGGGCTGGTTTAGGGCGTACGCAATCTAAGCTGCTGTTTAGGGCCTCCAGGCTAGCAGAAGACCAACAGGAGGATTTAACATCTCACGCGGAGATGATTAGTCTCCGAAATTGGAAACGGATCCAGGAATATGTCAGACCTGAGTTCTTGTGGCAGTTCCTAAAAAACCAGAGGAATTTGCTCTTTGTTGTGGCGTTAGCTACACACAGCAATACGGCATGATAACAAGGCGCTTTGCTTTGATAGTAGGTGGTAAGAGCGCTACTGGTTTAATGGGAATAAATGCTGATGAATTGTTTATGGCTGCAAGTTCACTTCACTTTTCTATAACTTGCAGCCATGCTGAATACTGCATTTGGGCTTGCCTCTGACTTTCCTAATCACGAATTTCCAGGGCCGGATTATCCATAAGGGCCAGTGGGCCAGTGCCCAGGGGCACCACATGACACATGCTTTAAAAATATATTTTTCATAAATTGTTGTATTATTTACTTGAAATTGTTGAAAGACCATGCATTATTCGTTTTGTGAACAATGATGTCACAATACTAATAAATGATAAATAAATTAAGATTTTTTTGATTTCAACATTTTAAAATGAGATATTTGAATATTGCTCACTGCTCATATGCCTACATGTAGTTGTGTAAGTTATTAACTAGTAAATTACATTACAGAAATCAACTTGATTATGTCTGATGTTTTTGAGCACAGGTAAGGGGGGGCTTTGAGGTATAGTGCCCAGGGGCACCACATTGTTCAATACGGGCCTGCGAATTTCGGGTTCGTTTTTGTTGTATTTTCCAAGGGGAACTAATAAAATCTGACGGTTAAATGTACCTGCTGTCATCGCACGAAGATTATTCTTCACCACTTGATATGTACATACAGAGTGGGTTAAGTCATACTAAACAATCCAAGCAATTTTGTACACAGATGAAAGTAAGGGAAGATAATATCATGACATACGGAATAACCTTATAACACATCCATCCTGCCATTGTGTATGCCCGCTTGTCCTTGCAGTGTTGTCCGTGAGGCTGGTGTCTATCTCCAGGGATCGTTGGGCAGGAGGCGGGGGACACCTTGGACAGGTCAACAGTCCATCACGGGGCAACACAGAGGCCCACAGGACAGACAACCACGCACTGCACACCTTCACCTAGAAGCAGTTTTAGTAGACCAATTAACCTAACGGTCATATCTTGCTTGGAAATTGACAGTGATATTCACCTCCCAGTAAAACGCTCCATTCATCCTTTCTTTCCTCATATGTATACTGCCAGTACCCATATGTCTCGAGACAGCATGATTTAGCTTTGGCCTTCTTCTGGCTGGGTTCTCCAGGAGAAGGAATCAAGGTGTTTGGTCTGGCTTTTTGATCGGTTTCCAGCAGCGTGGTCAGCGGTATCCAGTTTGCTCTGTGATTTCTCTCTTTCCAGTTTTTTGTCTTTAAGCACCGTCACGTCAGTGAGAGCCGACTGACGAACCTTTTTCACATCAGTGTGGAGAAGGTCTGCATGCCACTGCCCAAATCTTCAGCAGTGCGCATTCATTTTTTACAGGCCAACAGTTAATGTTGAGCCAGCTGATGTTGAAGGCTTGCTAAATAATTTTTGCTGGTTTCTTGGCTTTCTTGCTCTCTTTTCTTAATGTGTTCAGATTTTATGTCCTGTCTTTTTTATCAGTAAGCTTATTTTAGAATAATTTGCTCTGATTTCTTTGTATCCGCGGACTACTTGGGCTGCTGCCGAATCCGGTTTGGATTTCATGTCGATAGATAGATTAGAAATGTATTTTGTGAGAAGAATGTTGATGTGTTCACCACCTATTTTTCCAATCTGCACGTTAACAGTTCAAAGTAAACGGGAAGCAAAGTCCACTTAGGGCCCCATAAAGTCAAAAACAGAAGTCTGAACTCTGGATCTGCTGTGTTTCTCCTGCAGGACCGCGCAGTCGGTCAGAGGGGGGGGGGCTCGGTACACACATCACTCTGGGTGGGATCCCAGAGGCCTCTCCTGGGTCTCAGCTGGAAAAGGACCAAATCGAATCCTAGAAAGAAAACTTGGTCTTAGCAGGAATCAGGAGCTGATACCGAGAAATGCAGAGTCACTTGAGTTACGCAGACTGAAAGAGATTTCTGTTCAGCTCCCAGCTGGCGGGTGACGCGTCACAGTGCAGCGGTTCGCAAAGGGGATATCAGTAATGCCATCCCCCCGCAGCGCCGCGGCGCCAACTGCGTGACAAACACCTGACTCTCACGGGGGGCTCTTTGGTAAAGTCTTCCTCGGTGAAAATCCCGAGCCATTCAGCGAACGGGGGGAGTGACTAAGTCATGCACCTGCCTCTCTGTCAGGAGAACTGCAGCAGCACGCTGACACGGAGGCAAAGGGGGTGAGAGGTCTGCATGAAAAAAAAAAAAAAAAAAAAAGAGGAATTTCCAAGGACGGAGGAAGATGTTGTGAAATCATATTGCGCATGTGGCCAGCACAGCTGCAGAGGGAGTGAATCGCTCCATGTGTAACAGCATGAATCACTCAGAGTTCCTCAGAAGTCAGATCACACTTTCAGTTCTCTCTCGCTGACACACACACACACACACACACACACACACACACACACATATATGCATATTCCTCCCTCCCTGCCCTGTCCTCTGTTTTTCATACCTCACCTTCCTTATCACAGGTGCAAGCGATGAAGTAAGCACACTAGAATTGCCCACATGTGCAGCATCCACACACACACACACACACACACACACGCACACACACACACACACACACACAGATAACGCACACATCAGTGATCACAATGAACAATGCCGGAGCCATCCACAGTCTCCTCACCAGCATGAGATCATGTGGCGTATTTAACACACGTCGCTCACACACACTTCCTCCTGCCGTTGCTAGCACTCCGGCGCAGGTGGCTGGCTGCAGCAGCCGGAGCAGCATTCCTGCTCAGTTGTTAAGTGACATCTCCTCTGTAGAAGTGTCCTCATCCTCAGTCAGGAAAAAAAAAGGCCACATGACTCACAGGGTTCTTCATCTGACGTGGATCCTGTTTAGGGTTTCAGAAACACTGCTCCCAGGAATGCTTTGGGGCTCATTGTTGCGGTTTTAAAAGGCAACGCGAGGAAACTTGATGGTTCGCATTCTGGCTGCCACTGCGGGCCAGGCTTGACCAGCATCTACAAATGTGAGAGATTTCTTAAAGCAACAACCCACATCTGCACGAGCTATTAATAGAATCGAACACTAGTGGTAATCAGGTCGTCTTCTGGAGATTGGCTTTTGTTGAACCGTCAATTGAACCAAAACTAAGGTTGCACTTTTTCTTTTGTGTAGAAAAGAAATCCGTAGAGACAGGCAGCATTTGGCAGTAGAGTGAGAGTTATGCTCGGATCTTGTGACGCACAAAAATGCCAGTCAGTTTCACCACAACACTTTACCCTAGAAACCTAAAGTTGGAAGAATTTCAAAGAAAACTACAAAAGAAAGCCAGCTTTATATCTGTTCACACCAGCCCAGGAGGGGCCTAAGTCATTCGTAAGTAATGTTGATCAGAAATATTAAATCAAACATGGACTGTTGACATTGTTTTTAACATCTGGGCCCAGTTTCAGAAAGCTGGGTTAGTGGATATTCAGAGTAATTTTTGGGGTAAATTCCTGCATACCCTGGCTTTTCCGTTTCAGAAAGCTCAGAAGCCTTTACCCTGAGTCAAAGTATGACAACAAGTTACTCTGTGAAACAACCCTGCTACCGAGCACAGTTGTTTGGGCTAACCCTGAGTTTTTCCTACCTCTAAGCTGAGATCTTCATAAGGACGTGTCAGAAAAGGCGTGTCCTTTTCTGGAGGAACCTGTATGCTGCAGCGCAAATACTCAACAGAAATCTCTGTCGGGGAGGCTGATCAGACCCTGATTAAATGTCGTATAATTTCTGACTTAATATGTTTTCAAGCGTTTTGGCAGACCATCACTTTATGGCACAACACCGTTTTCCGCTGCCATCAGTGATTTATCTCAATATTCTCAGCCCCCACATTGCTCTTATCACACGAGGGGACGCTCTCAGTTCTGAACACTTTCTATAAGCTGCTCTTCGATTTTATGCCAGCGGTAGCTTTTTAATAACGTAGGTGACCCAGAAAACCCCCGACACAGTTAGGGCTACGGCATATTTCTTCACTTAAATAAAGCCACTTTTACTTCAACTTAAAATAGAAATTTTAAGTTGTGCCAACCTCACTTAAATATAAGTGAGGTTGGCACAAATTATACACCTACAAGAAAATCAGTGTCAACTCCTTTTTACAAGGATGAGTGAAGCCAAATTCTGGCAAAAAGGTGAATGAACATATAAGATATTTCAATAACTCACAGCATGACATCATTAATTGCAAATGTTGATTATAGTCAATTAATACTTTAGTTGATTAATGGTAAATGACTTGTAATTGTATAGCACTTTGTCAAGTCGGACGACCCCCAAGTGCTTTACACTACAGTCAGTCTTTCACTCATTCACACACACATTCACACCCTGACGGTGGTGAGCTATGTTGGTAGCCACAGCTGTCCTGGTCAGACTGACAGAGGTGAGGCTGCCATATAACGCCGTCACCGGGCCCTCTGACCACCGCCAGCAGGCAATGTGGGTGAAGTGTCTTGCCCAAGGACACAACAACGGAGACGGTTGGACCAGGGATTGAACCAGCAACCCTTTGGACACACCTGATCTAGACGATTGCATCATAGCTCTGGTTATATGTGAAGAACTGTTGTTGTGTTGAAAAGTGAACCACTGTCCAGGTCTCAAGTCGTTTGTAGCCTCTAACAGGTTTCCTTCCAGAGTCAACCTGTATTTAGCTCCATCTATCTTCCTGTCAACTCTGACCAGCTTCTCTATCTCTGCTGAAGTGACATAATAATAATAACAATAATAATTGAACATCATTGATCTCACAATGGAGAAATTCACTTCTGCATTTTAACCCATCCCTTTGGGGAGCAGTGGGCTGCCATGTGCAGCACCCAGGGAGCAATCTGGGGTTGAGGGTCTTGCTCAGGGACCCAGAGTGCAGACTGTGGGGATCAAACCGGGTACTCGCAACCTTCTTAGAGCGCAAGCGCTCAGCTCTAACCACTAGGCCACCACTACATGATGATGCTGCCAAAGCCATATCTCACACTGAAGATTAGGTGTTCCAGTGAAATGTTAGTTTGCTACAAGCCAAATGGGTTTTGCCTGTAGGGCAAAACTTTTTATGTAGGTCTCATCAGATCAGAAAACCTCCTAGATGTGTCTTCTACGTGGCTAGTGGTAGACAGATGACTTCTAATGACCGTCTTTTAACAATGGCTTTAATTATTGTTATTTTCATTACAAGAACCACAACACAAAAACATACACGCATGAATTTTATTCATTCATGCATGAATTTCACAAGTTTCGAAAGTGGTTGAGCAACAACGACGGTGATTCAGAGCTAAATTCCTTTTCACTCAGAAAAAAAGCTACCTGTGATGACATGTGGGCTGCTGATTTGGAGCATTATCAAGAAACTGGAAAAGGGTGGTGAAATCTCTATCCGTTAAAATTAGGGCTTTAAAATGTATGTAGATTTTAAAATCTCTAATGGTAATTCAATAGCTAGGTACGCCTAGAGTTGGTCGCAGAGAATCGTGTCGCCCTGCGAGGCAGCCATGTCACCCTGTGTGCCTGAGGACTGGTCAGTGCGCTGCTTTGTGTGGTCCAGTCTCCCCCTTTTTCCTCCCCCAAGGGAGGAGTGATGCTAAGGACTCCTTCGTTGCCTTGATATCAGGAGTGCTGGAATGGACAGAGTGCTACAAGGAAAGGGTGGGGGTCTGAGTAGGGAGCCGGGTCTCCTTAGTTGCCAAGCGAACACCATATGGGCAGCTCACTGGTGTTACTGGGGCCCCAGGGCAGTTCCCAGAATTCACATGATAATGAAGCCCGGGGCCATTCATGGCGCTGGCCTAAAGCTGGGGCTAAGAGCTTTTGATAGCCCCCAGCAGCCTGTAGGCCTGCCCACCCTGGGCCCGGCCAGCTTTCCTGCCAGGCACAAACCACCTGTTTGATTTTCCCAGGGCCCTGCCACTGTGGAGGGAGAGGGGAGAAAGAGAGAGCAGGGAGGGGGGGACACCAAAGGAATGTCTCCCTCTTACTTTGTCACTGAGTGTGTACTTCCCATTCACTTCCTCTTTATAATCTGAAAGCCCACCCCTCACGTGCACGCTCACACATACACACAACGTGTCCAACCTAGATGCACAGACGAACACACCCCCGCTGACCCACGCACTGGCTCTTTTGCCCTTTGTTTAACTCCCCAAAAACAATCTAAGAAGCGAGAAGAATGAGGTTTAAAAGTAGGGCACCTTCTGCTGCATCAAAGATTCACACAAGCAGACTCTTGGAAGGGAGCCCTCTTTAAAAAAAAAAAAAAAAGCAGGACACTTGTCTTAACTGTGTGTTTGTCTACCATACGTGGGAACCAGAGGAGAATCTTCACTGGGCAGCCAAAGGGGACAGGGAGACTGGCAGTATAGGGGGGGGACATCAGACCAAAGCTGGAGGTGGGGTGGGCAGAGGGGGTCTGCATGAGAAGCCGATGTACTGTTGGGTGGGAACAAGGTTAGGGGATAAAGCCTATGGAGCTTGCAGGAGAGGTTCATGTATAGCATGTTTACAGGAAGGACACATTCCTTTACCGTGAGAATGGCTGCTTGATGCTCAGCAAACAACACGGGGAACGACGGGACAGATGGCCTGAACCTGCAGTACCAGAGAACAATATTTCTGTCACTGAGGTGGGAAGATGAAAAGGGTTTAGGGTTAGTTAGATTTGGCTATGAGGCGCAGAAAAATGCCATTTGCATATAAAACGCCAGCTGAATGTCAGCTTTCTTCTCTGCAAAGCTTCTCTGGCTGGATATTTCCTGTTGCAAAGTCGCAGGAGGGGATCAACAGTAGCCAAACGCACACCCACAGGTGCACAGGTGTGATGGCGTGTGCTTCGCAGTCACTTCCAGTTCCCAGTGTGAAGGCGGGGCAGCGTTCCTACAGTTTAACCTGAAATGCAGCCTTGCTGGGGGCTAAACACCTGCGCTGCGCTGACAGGGTTTCAGAGAATGGACTGGGTGGGAGGCACGAGTTAGCTGCATGCACCTTTACCTGAAAGGGTTTCTGGTTACTGTAGTCCCCTGGCTGAGCGGCTTCCCTTTGCAAACAATTCGGGTCAGGTGTATGAGAAACTTAAGCATTGAAAAACATTACAATAAACTTCTCCTGTGACAAGAACACACACACACACACACACACACCTACACCTGTTGCACCTGCGCTACCTTATGTGGGAAGCATGAAAAGATTCCCACACCCAAGTAAATTCACTTCCTCCACAGCTTTGACAAACAGCAACAACAAACAGGAGGGAGGGAGAAACTGGAGGACGTTCCGACCACAGCTGGGCCAGCAATGGGCCGTTGAGGTGGAACTCAGGCGTCAAGAGCATCAGGAGAAAGAAACAAAAACTCCCCGAGGCTCAAATAACTTGATTATACCGGCACCACAATCAAAACAAAAGTGGCAGCCCCAATCTGTTCACTGTCAATGGCGGCTCTCATTTGTCAAGCCCATCCAAGAGGTTGGTTCTCAGGCGACTTGCACAATGCCCGGTGACAAACAGGAGGGCTCTCCTTTTTAGCCCTGCCTGCCACTGGGAAGCCCATCTGAAGTATTAATCTTTTGGTGGAAGAGTGGAGGAGAGGGCTCAGCCTGGCCGGGCCTTTGTCCCGGGGCCTGGGCCCTCTGAATGGGGCTTTGTCAGCTCACCAGCTGCCACTGTCCACGCTCCATCTTTGGACTTTGGCTCCCATGTCCCCCTGGCCGTGCTGACTGGACGCCTCTGTGCAGCTGTGGGGATGTGTGAATGTGTGTGTGTGTGTGTGTGTGATGGGACGGAGAGAGGTCAGGTGACAAGCCATTTGTCTCACAACACGCAGGGATACTCACAAATATGTGGCTAAAAACTGGGCCTTACTTGTCATTTTAAAGCAGGACGTTCAGTTGCCATGGAGTTTCAAGCAAAACACGATGGATGTTTTTTTGTTTTTTTTAGTTTGGTGTCATCTGGAAAACATAACTGTAAAGAAATCGAATGTTATCTGAGAACACTGTTGGTTACATTTATCCTGTGTTCTTTGGATTTTGAAAATACCTAAAATCTGTTAACCTATCCTACACATGAGTAAAAGAAAACACAATATATTCATCCTTAATTATCCCCATCTAGTCTAACAATCATGTTGGAAGAGTAAATTAGAAATTGAGCGAGAACAGAAGAGCCTATTTATTTGTTCCACATCTTCCTCTTACAGCAGGGGGGCAGCTGGCCAACAGCAATCAGCCCTGTCCCCCATAGGCATCCTCTGGCTACCAGCTGGGAACAGCTGGCCTCCCCTTCTGCTACCAGCAGAACCAGGCCCTGCTGGAAGCCCTACAAAGGAGAGGGCCTCATAGCATGTGACAAACAAGCAGCATTCACTGGCAGACAGGTCGGGCTAACGAAGAAGGCTCATTAGGCTTCATTTACAGTTTCTATAGAGGTCCACCGATTGTTCGGTCCAGGAAGGGAGGTACTGCCCCTTGTTTCCTTGGAACAGTGGCGCACCTCTGCAGGTTTTGTCTCCAGTGTCAGCATCACTGCGAAGCCCGCGTTGACTCCTGTGCCGGACCAGGGTGTGACGTCGATGGCGAACTGTTGCTATGTTTAAACAGCTCGGTAGAGGGGGGTGAGGTGGGATTGTTAAATAGTCGCTAGTTGTGCAGGGGGTGATGACCACTGAACGGAAACAGGGCTCTGGCGTTATTAGATTTCTAACAAGCCGTAACACTGTCTTCCATTGTGTCTCCGTCCACCCTCGTCCTCCCCCCAATTCCCCTGAAACAGCGAGAAAACTACGAGTCTTCCCCTTTTGCCCCCCACCCTTTTTGCCCACCTCCAACCAGCACACACATGCACATAAACACGCACACTCACCCCCCCAACTAAAGTTCTCTCTCCAGGCAATTGCCACTGGAGTGGAAAGTATTCCAGAGCACAATGCCCATGCTCTCAATGGGTGCTTTAGCATGCCACCAGTGCGCTGTCACCAGCAGATGGGGAGCTAATTAGAAGCCATTAAAGGGCTTTGATAGTGTGTGTGGGAACCAGGCGGAGGGCGATGGCCACAGGGTGTAAAGGAGGGGCGAGGTTTTGGTCCACAGAGATACAGAGAGCACAAGCTGGCCAAGGACGCATAGCAGAGGACACCTGTGGGGCTTCAAGGATCTCTGTGAATTTCCGGCGAGCACCAGCTATCAGATGGTAGATAGCTGCCCTGTAACCTACGCCTGGCTCTCAGGAAAAGGGCATGCATCTACCCGCCAAGTCTGGCTGTCTGAACACAGGGAAAACACCCCAACAGGCGGCACCGAGGCTCCAGTCGGTCTGCCCCGCCGATGACACATCCCTAAACTAGGGCTCCCACAGGAAGTGAGTGCTAACCGCCGGTCCTCAGACATTACAGGGCTCCAGGCTGGCCATGGAGCTACCATGGCCAGGCCAGGCATCCCAGCACAAATGGGGGGGAAAACACACAGATACACACCAGGAAACCCACGGCAGCTTTACAAACATCCATAAACTTCCTGCACTTGTGCGTTCTGCTGATGCATCTCAAATGTCACCAGTCAGTCATCGTTCAGACGTGACACTGCTGCGTGTTGTATCTGACACCCCGTCCACCCCTCCCCACCCCATACGAGCCTCTCCACACACACCTGCACACAGGTGTGATCATTATCGAGCAAACAGGAAGAGCCTGACTGGGAACTGGAAACTAATCCCACAGCTGCGGGGAGATGACCTATGTGCAGGAGCGGGTTTTAGTGAAAATTGTTGAAAACTTTTCCCCTCACAATCAAATTCTTTTGCAGGAGCATATCTCAAAAAGTTTAATCCATCGAAGAAAAGGATTTATTCAACGCCTTTGCTCACTTTCATGTTTCAGGAAGCTGTACGGCCACCACACATTGTTCTCACAGCAATAAAAACAGCAGCAAAAGTGTCAAAGCATTGCTGGAATGTCCTATTTCCTATGAGTGAATTCCTGCACCAACGTGGCTTCCTGTAGTTTGCTTTTGTAGATCTTTACTCGCTGCAACAATAAAGAGGAGGGCGTATCGGCTAACAACGTTTCCACGCCGCCGTGTAAAAACAATTTCTCCAGAGAAATGCTACCGGGAAAGAGTTTTAAATATAACCAAGACACACATTGTGTTGCAACTAGAATACAAGTGTTGCCTTTCTGTTTTTTTTGTTTTTTTTTTTTTTGATGGATGTGCAATGTTGCAACAGCGCTTGCACAAACAGTAGCCGGTCACAGCGGCGGAGCACGAAGCGATAATCAGCTCATATATGAGGAGTCTATGGGGAAATGAATCCAGTGTCTGTGATGGGGGAGCTGGGAGAGGGGCACTGACATTCTGTCAGTTAAAATCAGGAGCTAATATGTTTCACTTTTCTTTCCCCTCCTCTGCCTCTCCACTCTGTCTCCTCTCTCTCTCTCTCTCTCTCCCTTTGCCTTGATGTGCTGTAAACAGGCTAAAAAGGGCCCAGCTGTGTGGAGTTATTGTTGGTGTCAGTAGGAAGTGCTGATAGCTTTTGCAGCTGAACAAAAGCTGGATGAGGGGAGTGGAGGGGTGCTCCAGACACTGTGGCTCCAGCCTAGATTCTCTCCCACAATCCCTGCACCGCACTCCCATTGTTCTGCCCACCCAGCCCTTCCCTCCGCCCTGTCAGCTGCGACCTGGGACAGAGGGCAAAAAAGAGGCAGAAAGAGACACACACACACAGGGAAAAAAAGTTTTTTTTTTTTTTTTTTAAAGTTTATAAAGGCTACTGGGAGAACTCAAAGAAACAGCTAGCGGTTGTTAACTTTGTTCATTTACCTGTGGCATTCTGCAACAACTGTGAAGATATAAGCAGGGACTGCCATGCTTATGCTCACCAAATTGCATTTAAAATTCTGCATAAAACAGCATTGCGTCCAAAAGTTGCTAAAACAGAGTTTTACACGTTCTTTTTCAAACAATTAAAAAAATGTTAAGTTGCATGTGTTGGAAAATATCAAGAGATTTATTCTGTCCTTATTTCAGTAACATTTCCGGCATCAACGTCACTGAGACTAGTTGAATAAATTTGCGAAACTAGACTATATTCTCATATAATGTAGCGCGACTTACTTTATGAAAACATGACATAGCTCAGAAGAAAATGGGGAAAATACTGAAGCATAGCGACATACCGCCAACACCTTCTACCAAAGGACATGGTTACACATACAGTGTATACATTCTGACATGCTCTAAAACCTAATGTGTTATGTCCTAAAGGAAATTGCTGGGTTAAGGCTGCCAGGGCAGGAGTTGGGTATTTTTAACCAAATATTGGGTCAAACGCTGTGACAGAGCTTGTTGGGTTAGAGAAGAGACCAGATGGAGCCTGATCTTTCTTCCCAGGCTGCCATTTTGAACTGTAAAACAATGATGATGACACTCCCACAGGGTAAAAGAAGAAATTTTAAAATGGTAAAGTGATATAGTTTAATAATGTTAATGTCAGTGGGTTTTGTTAATGACTTTAGATGGCACAAGAGAACCGGTTTGTTTGTGTGCTTAAAGGCTTAGCCGGCCAGCTGCTAAGTAGCTAGCACAGCAAGCTAGTGCTAGCATTGTTCAAAGTTCACACTTTAAGCAAAGAGTTGGTCTAAAGATACAGGCTATATTCTATAGCATTAGAAATGTTTTTTTTATTTGTTATCTTTTCTTGTGTTTAGTTTAAGAAAATTAAATGAAATTCATTTTGGCTGACATGGCAGTGCTGTTTGTCTAGATATTTAAGTCCAGAGCATTTCTTTTTGGAGTTAAAATCGTCTCCCTGTGCAGCCAAAGAAAAAGGGTCGACAAAAATCCTAGATTTTACCCCAGATAACCTATATTTAGGAATAATGTTACGGTTTATGTTTTTCAACCCAGTCTTTGATGACCTCGCAGGTAGACATCAACCTCTTTGACCGGATTAAATCCATAAGTACTCAACCATATTGGGTTCAATGAATGCAGGGCTGGAGTGATCCGTGTTTGAGTCGGGGCCAGGTTACCAAAATAACCAAAATAGGGCTCAGTTTAACCCAGCGGTTTTCAGTGTGCATGGCTTTACTTTATGGGTGATATTTTAAAACAGCAACGTTGCTTCCATTTAGAAACATTTTTAGAATATTTATTTAGGAACAATCAGAAATGTTTGCAAATCATTTTGGTCGTGCTAATGAGATGTGAATGAAACTTAAAACATATTTTTATGTCGTTTAAAAACATTTCTGCACATAGATTTTGTAGATAAACCTAAAAGGGGCATGTCTATTTATTTTCTTTGCGGTGTTATAGGCTATGTTTATTCTCTCTCATTCCCTTATGCAGAGCGTTGTGTTGATCTTTTAACGTTCCGCGCAAATAAAAGTTGAAAATTCCTGCAGATGAAATAAAACGCTTGCTCTGAGCCTTTTATAGCAACCACAAGGACTTAAAGCAGTGAAAGTGGGGCTGTCTGCAGGAATGCTCCAGTTGTTCCCTGGTAAAAACGGCATAATGAGGAGCCTTCCTCCTTTGTTACCCCGCTGTTAACCGGCTGACAGCGCTTTGCTCCGCAGGTGCGCTGGGCGGTAATCTCATCCCGCTGCTTTAAGGTGATAAATGGACGAGAGAGAGGGAGAGAGAGAGAGAGAGAGAGAGAGAGAGAGAGAGAGAGAGAGAGAGAGAGAGAGAGAGAGAGAGAGAGAGAGAGAGAGAGAGAGAGAGAGAGAGAGAGAGAGAGCTGCTGCTCCTCCACGCAGGTGAATGGAGGAGTTGCAGAGCGCGAGCCCTCTTGTTTGAAATCTCCATGGAGACCGCCCGAGCGGCGCCAGGCTGACAGGCGTCAAGGCTCGGATGAATGGGTGACGTCAGCGCGCTGGCGCCTGCCAGTCTGCTCTGGCTTGTTTGGACAATCTGGGAGGAGGAGGAGGAGGAGGGAGGGAGGAGGAGGAAGGCTCGGAACAGAGCGATGTGATCCGAGTTTCGTGTGCACACAAGGCTGAGCACACACTGCAGAAACATGTGAAGGAATCCGTGAAGCTGCTGCTCACACTGGCTTTCCTTCAGCCCAAACGCAGGAAAGAGAGAAAGAGAGAGGGAGACTCTGTGCTTTTTTTTCTGAGCATAAAGAGAGCTTTGAGTTTCATAACCACAGATTTCGCCCAGAGAGCGTGACGTTGGGATGAATTTTCCAGATCCGTCGAACAGATCGTAACGCTCCTAAGTCCTTAATGATCGGGTCAATCCAATAAAGTCCCGGAGTGAGGAAACACGACCAGCCAGAGCCGGCCCGGCGCTGCGCAGGGCTCAGGGCACGATGGGATCAGGGGGAGGGGGGGGGGGCAACTTCCAGTTTTAATGTTTTCACATTTTAGATTTAAAACAACTAGCTTTATA
The DNA here is from genome assembly GCF_011125445.2 of Fundulus heteroclitus. Taxonomy (NCBI): domain Eukaryota; kingdom Metazoa; phylum Chordata; class Actinopteri; order Cyprinodontiformes; family Fundulidae; genus Fundulus; species Fundulus heteroclitus. The sequence continues at coordinate 36,076,458 of NC_046380.1, forward strand.
ATTTATTAGACAGCCTGCAATAACTTCCTTTAATTAACTAAATCAGAAAATATATTTTTATTTTCAATCCCAGCAGGTAGCCTACATCAACACGTCTACATATTAAATAGCAAGAAATAATATACAAATCCTAGTAATAAGAAATGTTTAATATTTTTTAACCCTACACTTTCCCATTTGGCCACAGGATAGAGGGGCATTTATTTATTTCTGTGTTTAGAAAGATTGGTTGTAACATCTCTACCAAGCCTTTGTAAATAAAATCCAGCATCTAGCTCAAGTGTTTCTATGGGTTCTTTTTTTTTGTTAAAATAAATTAATTTGCACCTCTGTTGTCTGATAGAAGGACACGGTGAAAATCTGTTGCTGTTATCTGGGCCAGATCTTCCTTGAAAAGGAGGTCAGAGAATTCAATGAAATAAGCATGATTAAATGACAGTTCAGACACAGCTGCCATCGTGAAAATGTTATTTTCACGATGGCAAACCTGTTTAGTGAATGGTGTGGGAAGTCTTTTCTAAAGGCTTTACAGGCTGCAGTGTGAAATTGACAATTACAGCAAGAAACATGGCTTTGATGCCAGATGAATAGGAATGATTTAAAAAGTATCTTCATCAGGTCCTGCCTGACCAATTCTACTGGCACATGAGCTCCAAGCGGGTTCCTCTGTGGCTCAGTAACATTTCCGCATCATATGTCAATAAAAGTAGTGGCCTTTCACCAGCACACTTACATAATCATCCACTTTCACTTTAAAATACTACAAAGAAGTCTGACTGCTCGGGAATATATATATATATATATATATATATATATATATATATATATATATATATATATATATATATATATATATATATATATATATATATATATATTGTAAGGATAGACTGAATAATTAGCTCTGTGCAGATTAGACTGCAATGTGAAACTAGCAATATTAAATAAAATATTGTATAGATGGATACAAACTTGAACAAAGTGAGCTAGTCAAAATGTTTATTTCACCTTGAAATCAGAATATTGCTTTTAGAAACAGATCAAGGAGACTTCTAACGTGTGATTTGGGCCAAACATTGAACAGGCAAGCAGATCAAAAAGAACTGTTCCCGATCAATTTTCATGTGTTGTCTAGTTATGTATGTTTGGAGCATGTTGATAACAGATAACAGTGAATGTATTTTCGTTATTAATAGTATATTTTTATTTATAATGTATAAATATATAGACCATATCATGTGTTCAGATGTCATGATCCCCATCTGCTCCTTTCTCTTCTGCCTTGGGCCGGCTCTACAATCACTGACCCCCTCCTGCTGGAAAAAAAAGATGACCGTTCTCTCCAGACCGTGTGATTAATTCCCTGAAATCTACTGTACCATTGTCTGGCACATCTGCAGCGCCATCAACAATCGTCAAAGGCAAATCTGGGGCACCGCGGTGGCCTAATTGCCATTAACCATTCACCCTATTCACTCCGTCCCATCCCACACACATTCTCACAGCGCAAGGGCCCAGCCTTCACCACCCATTGACTGTCCCCGGGCAATCCACACCTGCAGAGTCCCCAAGCCGTGGACAGCTGGATTCCCACATATTACCCATAAAAGACACACATTTGTTTCCATTTGTAACGCCATCCCTCAAACAGATTGTAAATTCCGATAACCAGCCGAGCGCAGACATTGGCTGACAGCGCGGCTTCGGACCGCCTGTCATTGGCTGCCTTCCTTCAAACGGGACATCTCGGACACGCCCCCTCCGAGCGGCAGCTGCTATAAAAACGAGGAGGCTTCCCCATGTGGACGTTGCGAACTGTCAACACAGACTAGTCAAGATCTGGGAGAAGAGAGAAACCCAGCGCGTCTTTTTTAAAAAAACCTCTCCATCTCTGGAAGCTACAGACACCATGAAGGTTGTTGGATCTACCTGCGCCCTGAAGAGCAAGGTCGGTGGCGAGATTGGCCTGTCCGAGCAGAGCCTGGCCATCTCCAAGTGCAAGATCCCGCTGCTGGACGAGCAGATGAGCGTCTTCCTGCAGGACATGAACAGCTGCTACAGCAAGCTGAAGGAGCTGGTGCCCACGCTGCCCACCAACAAGAAGGCGAGCAAGGTGGAGATCCTGCAGCACGTCATCGACTACATCTGGGACCTGCAGGTCGAGCTGGACGAGCCGGAGAAGAGCCGCCAGCAGCACTCCGTGCCCCGCACGCCGCTGACCACGCTGAACGCGGAGCTCGCCAGCATCGCTGTGGAGGTAAATGTCTCCTCGCACGTGTTGCAGATTAGATCGAAGCGTCCAGCAAGCCCGAGTTCACGGGTGTAAAGCGTTCGGGTGCATGACAGCAGGCGTGCGTAAAGCTGCCAAAACCCGTGCGTAAAAGCGCATTCTGTTCATGTCTGAAACGGCTCTGTGTCTGTCACGTGTGACCAACATGTACTGACCGGCTGCTCTTTTTCTCTCTCTCCTTCTGCAGAACGGCTGCTCAGAAGAAAGGATAATGTGCCGCTAAGAGCTGATGGTGCATCTTCCCCATCATCGACCCCCCCAAAAAGCGTGCGCCCGCGGACAACCAACAAGGCGAGCCCGGTGTGACTTCTGGACCACATCGAAATCTAGCGCCTTTGAACTGTGTAGGGATGTTCAAAACTCCCAAAAATCAAATGCTAGAAAATCCGACTGGACACCATCCGGCTGCGGTGGACTCTTCGCTCACGGCTCTCGATTCATCCGAGGGCTCTGAGAGCGGTGGTGGTGTCCAGATCTGGAGACTGGGTTAGTCAGGGGGACCAAGGAAAAAAGTTCAGAGCAACCAGCTTCAGTCTGTTGCTTGTAGAGTTTTCTAAAGCTTGTTTCTGTCATGCTCTTTTGTATTTTGTGTAAATCCTATAAAGAATTCAAACATTTTGTAAAAGAAGAAAGATAAATTTCTCAGATTCCTGAGTGACAAACTGTATTGTATATTACAATGCCACAGTATGTGAAGATATTGTTTTCTTACAATGTACTTTATTTGCGTTTTTATTAAAACAAGAACACTATTTTTGTTGGAACAAGAATCATGGTGTTTGTCTGTTTCTGGTGGGTGGTTGTGGTGAGCTTTAAATGAGTTTATCTGCCAAGACAAATACTGACCAGTCTCTGCTATACATTTTTTTTTTTTTTTTTTTTTTTTTTTAACTGGGGAGTGAAAACATGACACTTAAAAAGCCCTCACTTCTACCAGGCCCTGTTAACATTCAGGCAGCCAAAGGCGGCTAAAGATCTAATGTGGTGGTGGGCAGCATTAAACTTTGGGGCCCCCCATTTTTGGTTACCACAGCCACACTGTCTCCCTTTAAATTGTGAAAGCGTGGCAGTTTGTGTTTTGCATATGATGCCGGTTTGTTAGTGGGCTAACGAGCCGTTTTGCTTGACCATCACATTCGCCTCGCATGATTTAATTCAGTAGCAGTAAAAAATCCCTTATATACTCAGCCAGTGTGCTAGCTGTGTCTGCACAGCAATTTCAATGCAGCCTTAAGAGTGAGAGGCCAGTCTAATTGGTCATTTATTGCCTGCACATGGTGCACTCCAGCACAAGCGGCAAATATTCTGTGACGCTACAGTCTACCCATTTATCAGGTTTTTAAAATCCCAAGTAAAGTTTAAATTCCTACCTGGGGAAATTTCTGTTTAAAAGTAGCCTCGTCCTTGGTAGGTTCTAACCAAATGTCTTGCTCTTCAAATACACCTTCAGCACATCAGTAAGCACATTCTGAAAGGAGTGCAACTTTTTGGGAGGTATTTTGACTTTTCAAAAGATTTTTAAAAAGAAATTTCCTTTTATTTGGCTTACAAAGTGAGTACTGCAGAGAACCCAACACGTGTGAGGGTCCAAAATCAGACCTTCAACACCTCAGATACTCGTCATTCATCCGAAGAATGGGCTTGGATCTCCCTTCCCTTAGGCCGGCTTCGCAGGTGACATCCAACCGCAGCTGGCGGTAAACATAATGGCTCATATCCATGCAGTTAAATTGCTCATTTGCTTCTCTGTGGGCCATTAAAGTCTCACATTACAAGAGGAAGCGGAGGCCTTGATGAACACAGGCAGGTTTAGTTCAACTTTAAAAGCAGAAACGACTTTATTTCAATATTCTACAGGAGACAAATGACCGAAAAAAAGGCTTATGAGGAAAAGAGGAGAAAACAATCGAAAAGTGGGGCTTGTTTCACGTCATAACATCATTTGAATGTGCCTTTCCAATGTGTTATCGCGTAAATCTGCAGCTCCTTTTCGGCCTCTCTTTCTCTCTCTCTCTCTCTCTGTGGTTTAAAAAAAAAAAAAAAAAAAAAAAGGAGCTTTGGCGAGGCGATTCGCTCTAAGATTTATTCAGTCTCCCTGGTGCAATGTTTTTCCCATTTCCCTGCGGTGCGATGCGCACAGCTGCAGCCCCGGCGCGGCCAGTGTGTGATTGTGTTTGTGTGATAGCTTTGTGCCAAGGGCAGGGGAGGGCGGCGGGGCCCAGACTGAGCGGCGCCTCGGCACACCTGGGGAAGTTCAGGTTAAATAGCTCCACATTCCTCAACACACAGCTGATTGAAACATTAACAAACAGTAATCCGCGGGCCAGGCCGCAGATGGGCTGGGAATCACGCCAAAGACACAGAGAAGAGAGAGAGAGAGAGAAGGGAGAGGGAAGGAGTTGCTCTCGGGTAGAGATTCCCACAGTACGCTCCTACGCCATAAGTTACCTATTAATATACACATGGAGAAAACAGTAACTTCTCTCTTTTTTTTTTATTCCAGGAGCTCTACGTCTACGTGCTGTGATTTAACACATCCAAGCTCTTAATGACTTTCATCTCGATGCTTCAACACTACCCCGTGTTCCCTATTCAGCAAATATTAACCAAACATCCACAATATACAGCAGATATTAATGATAATTTATAATATGGTTAAGCCAAAAAGTAAAATTACATGGAGCACTGCGCTGGTCTGTGTCAGAACACCCCTATTTTCGTTCTCTTATCTCTTATGTCCAATCGGGGCTCTGATGCGGATGAAAATCTTTATTTTATTTCTGCCTTGATCTCAAAATACACAAACGTGAATGAATCCTCATGTCACCTCGCCCGGCTTCCATATTGTATTGTAGCTCCCTCTAGCGCCATTATAAGGTATTGCAGCCATCGGCGCGTCACAGAGAGCGTGTCAGGGAAAGCCGCGAGAAGACAACAGCGCCCTCTGCTGGTAACATGGTGACATTTGCAGAAAATTAAAACTGGGCAGACCTGCAGCTTTTCTGCATTTACTGAGAATCATTTGGGATAGAAAAATCGGTTCCAAACTACCAGAGCTTATTCTCTTTTGGTGCCATTTTTGTTCCTTATATGTTCCGCACAGTTAGTGCTAAATATTTGCTGCAGTAACAGACTAAAATGCTCAAGAGTGGCAGAAATAGGGCGTCCCTCTATTACAACTGCAGCAGAAAAAAAAAAGAAAAGCCTGGGATAAGTGGAATGGATCAGTGGGGTCAGGAGGCCCTCTGCAGAAATATAAAATAAATAATTTAGAATTTTAAGCATTTACAAGTTATTAATTTGATTTAACCATCTTGTTAATTTTTGGTATTTAAGTGTTGACTTTAAATGACAATATATTCTAAAAACATTCACTTTTCTATTTATTTTTTAGAAAGGCTCTAACCAATTTTTACTGTTAGTAAATGATAACTTTCTAGTAATACTGGTATACTCAACATATATCCTCCCCTGTTATTGTGGGGCTGTGAGGCTACAAGGTTTGGGAACCACCGAATAAGATCATGTCATGAACGAATGAATGCTCGGGAATAGGGGTATTTTATTATTAGTGAGCGTCCAAATGAAAGAAGCTGTGAGTCATGGCGTCAACTCTTCTTTGAACACCCTGTACTGCTCTGCCGGGTATCCATCACTCCCTGGCGATTTATTATTCTTTAATGTATTTATTGCATCTTTCACCTCCTCTATTGTAATGTCAGCTGTCACAGTGTCTTGTTTTGTGGGTTACCAATTGTTGGCAAATTCAGCGAGTGTGAATTCAGGTTGTGTATACAGTGCCTCAAACGTAGCATCTCCAAAAAAACAAAATTCCCTCTTTCTCCATCTGGTAATTCACTTGTGTGGGGCTTTCTAATTTTACGTGTACTATTAAGTGTTTGCTGTTTACATATATGTTTAGCTAACAGTTAACTGCCCTTGGATCTGCTTCAGAGTAATTTTGTTTCAGGAATATGTTCCCTTTAATAATTTCATTTAGTAATATGTCATTTATTGTTGTTTTGACTACCTTGATTTCTTGCTATATCTTTGGATCATTTGTTTTCTGATAATCCAACTCTAATTCCCTCAGTCTCTCCATATTTGCCCTGGATGTCTCTAATTTAATTCATTTTCCAATATGCTGTTTCAGCTATTAGTTTCCCCTTGCTTACTACCTTCAATTTAATCACGGATTCTATATAAAATTAGTTTGACTAATGAAATGACAAAAAAAAAAAAAAAAAAGAATCAACTTTGTAGTTGAAAAAAAAAACAAATTCAGATTTTAATATAATTTAAAATATCTGCTGTGTGGAAAAAAATTAATGTAAGTTTATGAAGTCATGTTTCATTTTAGGTGTGTGCTTACATTCAACATGCTCACTTAAGTATCAGTATGAATGACGATTATTTGTAATGCTGTGTTTTTAAGTTTCACATTGCTGATTTAATTCGATAGTTATTTTAAAAGTTGTGCTATAGAAGACTCAAAAGTCACTTTCAATGTAGTGTTAAGTTTCCGTGTCCTGCTGAACTGAGTTTCTGATGATTTTCAATGTTTTACTCGTGTAACATGGGGAAAGCGAAATGTTTTTATTACATCTACACCTGATCAGGTGCATGCACATATGAATGCAGAGCCAGAGCCGGGAATGTTTAAATATAAATTTGTATTTACAACAATATCAACATCAACAGAAGAATTTGTAATATACATCCCGTAAAATGTCAGCTTATTCCACCTCCAAACAAAAAAAAAAAGAAAAAAAAAAGAAGCATTTTATTTCCTCTTGTACTTCATTCAACTCTACAAAGTTCCTTTTTCTTGAAGTAACAAAATCTGGACAGTTAAACAATGCTGCTTCCTGAAAAATAGAAGAAATATTTGATATGTTTCTAAGTGGATGTCATTCCATTGGTATTTCTTGAACACAGCAAAACATGCTTTTGTTTCCTGGAAGGAAAAAAAAAACTTCCAGCAAGTTCAAAGTTTCAGGTCCTCTTCCCTCTGCCGGGCTCAGAGATTTCCTCCAGAAACGTCCTATGTTTTCTTCTCTCTTTTTTTTTTTTTTTTTCCTTTTTTTGCTTTTACAGATCCATGATATGTACCCATTTACCATTCCAATAATAGATAACACATCTTGTAAAAAAATGTACATCAGAAAGCTCAAACTATACACAGATGTGGAAAAATATCTTTGGATTGCGCGTGCTGAAAAGGTAGATCCTGCCAGTCTATAACAGTCAAAGCTAAGATGGCGTGAACTAAAACTGCAGCCGGAGGAGAGAGTCTCAACCTAACAGATCGACTCACTTTAACTAGTTCATCTCTTTTTGTTCCGTCACTTTTACCAACTTCCTGGAAAACCTCGGACCTGCGTCAGAGCAGAGACTTTCAACCCGTCAGATACTCCTCGCTTCTAAAAAAAAGTGCCTTGCTAAAAGATGACATACAGACTTTTTAAAGGGAATTTAAAAAGCATTCAGAAAACGACAAGAACAGGAACCCAAAGGAGTCGAAAATGGTTTTAAAATAAAATAAAATCATCCACATCAGCATTGACCTATGGGACACAAAAATACAACCAGGTCTCATCTTTTTGTGCAAGAATGGGCCTATAAAAAGCAGGTTTGATATATATTTCTCAACTATTTACAATTCATATTCACAGAAGACATGTGAGACCTCTAATACTGCAGTACCATTCTTTTTTTTTTTTTTTAACATGGACAATGACGCTCAGTTACAGTCGAAAAAGCATAGAGGCAAGAATTATTGCTCCAATCTGCATAACATTATTAGTAAACCGTTTGCTTATAGCTTTCAATGACTTAACGATGAGGTGAATTCAAAGGCTAAGGGAAAATCAAAACCTAAAGATACGGTTGTAAAAGGCATTGAATCTCTAGTAAGGCTGTAAAGATGAAGGAATATTGCATCCACCTTTTTTCCCCCTCCAGAAACAGAGAAGCTTCCTGGTAAAGTGCAGCCGCAGCCAGTTGTACCGTAGTCCTGTTCTGTATGCTGGCATGTGGTGCCGAACACTGCCCGACAGCTCCAGGTTAACCACCCCAACACACACACACACACACACTCACACACACGTGTGCGTGGTGGTGTCGTCTTTGTGCTTCCAAGGCTCCAAAACTTGGATGAAACGTTACACAAAGTAGCCTCTGTGGCCCACTTCTGTGATGGCAGAACAATGGCCTGTCACCACGCACTGTAGCCAGTCTTCTGATCATTTCTACTTTCTTTAGCAGGGGGGGGGGTGGGGATATCTACTGTCTGTGCGTCCCGGTCCAGCCCAGGCCGTCCCAGCTGAAAGAGTCCGCTTAGAGGTCCTCAGCAATACTTCTGCAGAGACGGAGCAAGAGTTAGACGAAGGCTAATGCATAAAGTGACACGTCAGTCATTTAAACTTTATTTCCAGACTCTTGGTCCTTAAAAACAAAGTATTTTTATCCTTTGAATTTTTAAAAACAGTCTATCATGTTATACATTGCAAAAAGAGAACTAGAAATAAGTAAAAAAATTCTTGAAATTAATGTATTTGTCCTTGATTTGAGCAGGTAAATAAGATTATTTGCCAATGGAATTAGTATTTTTACCCCTAAAATAAGATAAATAGATATACTTCACTTGAAATAAGATGATGGAGATGAGTTGTTCCTATTTTAAGTTCAAAAATCTTATTCCATTGGCAAATAATCTTATTTACCTGCTCAAATTAAGGAAAAATTCTCTCACTTCAAGAAATAATTTCTTATTTTGAGTTCTATTTTTGCAGTGTAGACACGAACTTTAATGCACGTTATTGAAACTTTTCCTGACGGACCAACACAAAGTAGTGCTCAACTGTTGAAGGAATGGAAAACGTTGCATGGTTTTGAAATTGTTTTTCCAAATAAAAATCCCAAGAATGTTACATCCATTTGTGTTCAGGCCACCTTCCTCTGATGCCGTTGATAAAATCCAGCGCCACCGACTGGCTTCAGAGCTCATCCTTATTAGTAAAAGAGCCGCACTGGCTGTATTTAATACAGACAAGCAAAATTAGCTGTTCTACAACCTCGAATCTATCCAAAACAAAACCACAACCAAATAACTTTAATAATAAATAGCACAGTAATAAATGAAAGCGTTCTCTTTGGATGAATCTGTTTAATCAAATGTCAATGTCCTCTCATAAATAATGAAAGGCACAAGCCTAGAGAGCCATCTTGTGTCTATATACGGTAATGTTTACTCTTTGGTTCATGCTGGTCAATATGAATTACCATTTAAATTTGACATATAAGTCCCACCTGAATATAAGTCGCAGGATCGGCCAAACTATGAAAAAAAGTGCGACTTTTAGTCCTAAAAATAAGGTAAGTTTAGCAAAATGTCCTAGTTCAGCGCATCAAAGTCTGCCGCAGGTGCAGAAAAAAACAACAACAAATTGAATGGGAAGAAAAAAAGAAATATAATAAAAAAAAACAAAAATAATAGCGTGAATTAGAGAAGAAAAAGTCCTGTGGCAGAACTTCGATGGGCACAGCTGCTCCTTTAAATTCAAATATCCGTCTCTAGCAGTGCACAGAAAAAAGTGGCCCTAGAGTCCCCGGGGGCCCTGAACACAGATCAACGCCCCACTTTTTAGATTATTTAAAAAAAAAATTGAGAACCATGTACGTTTTTCCTTCTTCTCACAATTAGGTGCTGCTTTGTGTTGGTCTATCTCATTAAAACCAAATAACAGTGACTGAAGTCTGAGGCTGTAGCGTGACTGAATGGGTCCAACACTCCTGGAAGACACCGTATTGGGTCAAACCATTCCCTACCTGATCAGGTCCCATTGGGAGTCTGCTCATTCCCATAGGGTTCATGCCCATTTGGCCTTGCATCTGAGCCGGCATCTGGGCCATCTGTCCTGTGGCGGAGCCACTGACCGGCCCGGGCCCGCTCATCGCAGAGTTCATCATCATGGGTCCAAACTGGCCCTGGCTGGCCTGCTGGGGGAACTGTTGCTGAGGATACGGGCTGCAAGACAAAAAACAAAACAAAAAAAAAAGCAGACTTTATAGGTTAGAAGCAGAAGAGTCAGATTATGGTCCATAAATGATATTTAAAGACCAGAACATCCATGAATCCAATGGATGGCTGATGATACACACTTGCTACGTGGCATTCCTCCCTGCGGCCAGCCTTTCATGTCTCCGGATGGATACATGTGCCCACCCTGGGGATTCCCCTGCCTCATAGCCATCATCGTGTTCTGCTGAGGAACTCCCATTCGGCTTTGCATCATATTTGCCGGCGGGCTGCTCCCGGGAGCCATGAACGTTGACTCCCCCTGCTGGTTCATCACTGCAAAAAACACCAGCAGCGACGCTGAAACCCGAGAATCAGGCAGAAATGTTGCTGACAGACGTCTCTGCCTCACTTCAGCTCACCGTAGTTACTCCCGTAGGTGAAACCCTGCTGTCCAGGCGGATTTATGGGGGGCCCTCCCATGGGGCCTTCCATGCCCCCTGGTGCTGTGACATTGGGAGGAGGACTGAAGCCGCCTGCTGCTGCTGCTTGATTCTGCTGCTGCTGTTGCTGCTGCTGCATTAGCATCATCATCCGCTGCCTCCTCATCATGTTCTCCCTGTTGCGCTGGGCCATCATCTGGGGAGTCGGGAAGCCAGGCTGCAAACAAACGATAAACCCTGCAGTGACTCCGTTCACCATCAAACGCGCTGTGTTCAGTAACGCAGAACGAGACGCAGAGTGCTGAGTGCGTACCTGACCGCTCATCCCTGCTGGCTGCATGCCGGGCTGCATGGCTGAGCGCATGGCAGGGCCTCCTCCAGGGACGCTCTCCATTTTCATGCCCTGTCGTGCCTGGTTCATAAACTGCCGGGGGGGAATTTAAAAAAACACGTTTCAGTGCACGCAAAAGGTTTTCTGCATCAGCAGCGAATGGAAACGCTGAAGGAGAGTGAATGAGCGGGACCGTCGTCACCTGCTGTCCCTGCAGCCTCTGCTGCAGCTGCAGGCGGAGAGGCTTGGTGGCGGTTATCATACGCGGCCTCTGCATGTTTGCGCGGGGGTTACCCATGGCCCCCATGGCCCCCATGCCAGGGAAGCCTCCCGTCTGGCCCATTTGATTCATCATGGGGTTGAAGCTTCCAGGGGACTGGCCCTGCATCGTATTACCAGCGTAACCAGGCTGCATTCCCATCGCCGGGGGGCCGGGGTAGGCCAGGCCATACATGGGTTTCTGGTCCAAGCTCATCGAGGAGTCCAGACTCGCAAAGGGCTCTGTTGGGAGGCACGGCCCCTGGACTTGATCCGGGCATTGCTGAGGCCCTTCAGGTCCCTGGGCCTTGGGGGGGAAATGAAGGTGGAAGTTATGTAAGCAAGCTTTACAGCAGCAACAGGGTAACATAGCAACACGAAGCTGACCGATGCATATAAGATCAATCTAGTCAAGGTGTGTAGGAAGCAGTTTTATAGATGCATGTGACAAAAGAACTGTCATCAATGTTTATATGCAGGGTTTAATGTCAAAATGCCATTCTTCTCCATAGCCTAAAGTTCACAGCTCGACATCTACAGTATATCAGCCACACCTGTTGGCTCACTGCCCCAAATCATTCACTTCTAACCACTTCCATGGCCCCAGCAGGACGTGCAGAGTGCTTCTAGAAACATGTCAAGGAACAACGGTACACCAGTGCACACAGGAAGGGTTAAGGAGACAGAGATGAGGGAGTTTGTTGGGGTAGAACTTGATTTGGGCTACAGAGAGTCCTGACCTCAGCCTAACAGAACATATCTGAGACGATTATGGGCACATACATCTACAAGAGGTGCAGACCATCCAGATAATATGCTCTGACTTAGGTTTATACCTGGCCTACTATTTCAGGGATTCCCAGGGCCCGATCTATCTCCTGCAGAGCGATGACGTCAGCAGTTTTTAGCAGAGAGTCCAGCTGGTCCAGGAGAGCCCGGTCATCAGGTGGACCATCGTTACCAGGCAGGGTCCCCAGGAGCTCCTCAAGGGGATGCACAAACGTGTCCCTAAGTCCGCCACATGGAAAGGATTAGGTCAGTGTCGGAGACTTACAGCCAGACCGTTTGCCTCGTTAGCTTCTCACTTTCAACCTCAAGTCAAAAAGGTGCCAATAAGGAAATATAAAGCAGAAACGTATTCACCTGTTTGAACAATTTTGCGGTCTGTCCATTCCCATGGCAGCGTCGGGCCAGGAGGGAGACCGAGGAGGAGGCCCGTTGGCACCAAATGGGCTCATGGCCATACCAGCTTCATTATTACCTGCAGAAGTGCCAGTGGACATATTATGTAACCAAAAAAAAAACTGATTAACTATCCACCATAAAGCAGTTTTGATCCCTTTCAGCAGATATCGTGATCAGCAGTCCTTGAATCGAGTGTGAAAATATGCCACAAACATCCATATCAGATTTATTCAGGCTGGAGTCACAAACAGCATGACGGCATTCCTTCAACCAGATTTCTAGAACTCTAGTTTTTCATTTCTCTTAAAACCTACTGATTAACAGAAGAGACGCATGCCGATCACAAAACGTGCCACGTACCCATATCCATGAGTTGCTGCTGCAGCATGGATCTGGGGTTTGCTGGGACGCTGTTGGAGCGGTTCATTATGGGTACCCCCATCTGGGCAGAGCGAGCCATGCCTGGGTGTCCTGGTCCGGTCACGGGGTTGCTGTTGGGCCTCTGCAGCCCCCATTCCCCCGCCGCTGCCATTGGAGGCCGCTGATGGATACCTCTGCCCATGCCTCCTGAACAACATGGATTAGAACAGCTTACAGGTACAAGCTAAAATATTTGAAGATCTTGAGCTTAATCAACCATGGAAGCATTTTGGATGTGGCACCCTGTTTTTATAGGCGTGTGTGTAAAGAAATTACTTGTTGCGTTCCCCCGTGGCGGACACACGCCCATGCCTCCAGGAAAGCCATTGGGCACAGCTCCGGGTCGTATCGAGGGGTCCATGCTCTCCTGTTTAACCAGCGATGGACAGGGGACGTTCCTCCTTGTCGCCAGCCCACCTCCGGCTCCCATCTCTCCGTCCATGGGCTTAGCGTCCAGAGACAAGGCTCTCTGAAAGGGCGCGCGCTGTGCCGGCAGGCCCGAGACCCTTTCCCCGTCTGAGACACGGATGTTAGCAGCTTTAGTACGAGCTTAAACACTTTGACTGCTACTGCAGGGAAATAAAAACTACTGCTATAAACAGATCATATTTAGGCTTCCTGATGCCTTGCTAAGTATATACTTCTTGAACTCTCGTGGCAGGTCTACACAAAGTAGGGTAAGTGTTAAGTAGAAGGAAAATTATACAAGAAAATACACCAGCATGCATGCAACGCCCCCAGTGACAAGCCCCCCAAGGGGTATGAATGCTTTGCGAGGCACAGCGTTGCTGTTTTTCCATCTATAGGATTTGATTATTCCCAAGTAGGAGGAGGACTCACCGAGTAACCCGTCAGAAACGGCCCCCTGCTTGTTTCCTGCTTCCTTTCCGGCTCTGGAGTCCGGTTCAGGATAGAAGCCAGAGTTGCTCCGTGGAACACCCAAGATGGTCTCCAGAGTCTCCGTCTGGAGCAATAGAAAGAACCACTAACTAATGTAACCTGTTTATTTAATCTGACACCGTCTGTGAAAGAAACATCTGAAGTCCTACCTCGTCAGACGGCTCCAGCTTCACCTTCCCATCCATGCCGTGAGGGCCCGAGCTGGTGACCCCGACCCCCTTTGTTCCTCTCCTGTCCAAATCCTCCAGCTTTGGCTTTACGTCGCCACCTTCTTTAGAGTCATCTTTATTGAGCAGGTACTGAAGGAGGGGGCGGGGTTTCTCCTTCTTGGGGCTGCTCTGCTCCTTCTTGGATTCGGCTCCCTTTCCCCCCGTAGTGGCTGGCAGACCCGGGTCAGGGGTCCCCGAATCCAGGCTACTCTTGCCCGTGGCCTCGGCTGTGATGCGGGCCACGTCGTCGGGCGTGTTCCCGTTCTGCAGGAGCTTGTGAAGGATCTTGTGCTTCTCCTGCAGAGACTGGCTCGTGCCCCCGGAGGACGACACGGCGCCGTGACCCCCATTCGTGGAGGAAGACACTCCTGTCGTAGAGGAAGGACTGGTCACTCCGGGGCCTCCGTCCTTGGCGTCAGGAGTGGAAGTGGGTGCGGAGCCTAGCGTTTGATTCGGCGGCACCAGGTCGTCCGTAGGGGACGTAAGGAGCTGTAGAAGCTTCCTGTTGCACTTGTCAGGGGCCCGCCGGCCGGACTCTCCCCCACCGAGACAAGCCTGGCTGTCTGGCCTGTCAGGGGGGCCCTCGGTGGTCGGGGTGTGTGGGTGCTGCTGCAACTGCTGCTCCCCGGCGGCCCCCAGTGAGCTCCCCGGGCTCTTGGACTCTGAATACGGCGGGGGGCCTGCTTTACAGGGTCCCCCTGCTGCCTGGTTGGTGGAGTTGATGCTTGGGGAACTGTCCGGCCTGTGGGGCGGTGGCGACGTGAGAGAGGCGGGCATTGGGTTACCGACCCCCTCGCTGATGGCTTGGAGGGCGTTTAATGAGATGCTGGAGTAGCTGGCTCCTCCTGATCCGCCTCCTGAGTTCCCAGCATGACTGGAGCTCATGGGCGAGCTCAAAGCTGCAACAAAGTAGAAGGGGATAAAAAATATATATAAATCAACATGATAACATACCTGGATTTGAAGAATTGACTCATAGTATTCGCTGATAGTTCACTTAAAGTTTGAATGATACCTCCAGGAGAAAAGGGACTGGCAGCTGTCTTGGGGCTTCCCCGGACTCTGGGGGAACCCATGACGCTGTGCGGACCATTGATCCCTGGACTGGCCTGGGTAGGGCTGGTCATGCCCATCCCGTACGCCCCGCCTCCATGGAACTGGCCCATCTGCTGGTGCTGCTGCTGCTGCTGCATGCCATGATGGCTCATCTGATTCATCTGGTTCACGGACCCCATTTGGTTCATTGAATTCATGGCATGCATGGAGCTCATTTGATTCATCTGACCCAGGTTGTTCATCTGATGCATCTGGTTCATCTGATGCATGGGGTTCATCTGGTTCATAGGATTCATGCGCCCGCCCCCAGAGTAAGGGGGGACTCCTCTTTGTGGCATGTTGCCCTGCTCCGCCATGCCGTACCCCCTGTTCATGCCTATGTGTCCCCCTGGGCCCATGTTCACCTGCTGGTTGGGATTGTTCACGCCCATGCTCTGGGGCCTCATGGGGCCACTCTGTGTCCCACGGTAAGCATTGTGCTCCCTGCAGAGAACGACCAAGAAAAAGGCTGCTATAGCAACATCAACACTTGGCGCACACATGTGCTTCTCCTCTGTTATTAAAGCCGTTGTACCTTTGCAGCAGGTGGGTGGAGAGGAAAGAGTGAGGCTCGTTCGTGTTGCGGCTCCTGCAGAGCTCCGTCCTGGTCTGAGCCGTGACCGGGGTCCCGTCAGAGAGAGAGAAGCGGTACAGGGGTGTCTCCGAGTGTCCGTTGTGGAAAGCTACAGCAGAAAAAAATATGTGAGAGATGGTCTCATAAAAAACTAAATAAAAAAATGGTACTAACCAAATCCCACACCCTACAGGTTAATCCAATCAATCAGCAACTACACCCCCCCCCCCCTTTGAACCTTCTCACATTTAGTCACCTTCAAACCACTTCCTTTAAAGTTTTTTATTGAATTCAAAGTTGTAGATAACAGTGAAGTGAATGGAAATGCTTCCCATGCTGTTCTGAGGCCATATTGTGTTCAGGGGGATGAGCAGCGTTACATTTTTCCTCCACATCTAGCATTTTGCCTTTTGGCCAGAACCTCTACTTGCGTACATCTGCTTCTACGGGGCATGTGTCAAACTTTAAACACAGGTTCTCATAGCTTTCTTTCAACAGTGGCTGGGTTCTTCTTATGCTTGTGTCAGAATTAAGCAGAAGCACTTGAAGCTAGGGCTGTCCAAAGTGTGACCTAGATAGCATCCCTGGCCCTTGGAACGATCCCTGAAAACAGGTAATATAATTTGGTCCTGCACAGGTGGTAGCTGCAGAGCGAGACTTCTAGGTACGACACAAATTATTTTCCCTTCATTTACTTTGCTTTTACTTTCAGTTATTGAAAATAGGACCACAAACATTCAATAAACCTGGCTAAGCACAGCCAGCTTCCCGTTGCTCAGCCCCAAGAGTTCAAATTTGTTTCCCTTTTCTTCTTCTTCAAAAAACACTTTTGCTTTTTTTTTTTAGATTGACATGATTTAGACATCCTCGACAATTCCACTACTTTGCTACTTTGAATAAAATAATGCAACATTTAGTTTATTGTAGATAAAACTGAAAACACAGCATTTTGCTGACTTTTGTAGCCCTGGACTACATTCAACTTTAGAAGATTTACAGCTGACCTTGGATCTTTGTGGCAACTTGTATAAATAACTAAGAAACAGCTGTGGTTAAAGGTTGTCGATAAGTTAAGGGGCAAACTTCAGCGGAAATGACAACGATCCTGGTGTTGAATGGTGGTTTTTATAAGAACCAGTGAGGGGAAAACAGATTAACTTGTCAATAAAACTGAAGATTTTGCAGAGATCTCCTCCAATTTTGTGTAGTTTCTCTTTCTGAACGACGCACAGGCGTTTTCCTTCCTTTTGCATTCTAGCCATGGAAATTATTATTAGTCAATACATCCTCCCAACCAATCACAACGCAGACCCAGGAATGCCCCCTCACTAAGCTCCGCCCCCTTCAAACAGTTCAGAGCACGCCTTCTTTTACATTTTTAAAAACTTGCAGTTGTGGTAAAAAGTTGGTTGAATAAAGGGTTGAGTTAGAATTTCAGTGTTTGTGTGTATCTGTATCTAAAAATAGGTCGCTAAGCAACAGCATAAAATGGCCAGGGCTGCACTTAAAATATATGTTTTGAATATGTTGATAAATATCGACATCGACCAACATTTTTATTTTATCAATATGCTTTTTTTACTATATCGTCCAGCCCTAACAAGAAAGCTTTGCTAGCTGAGGAGCCATGAGCCTCACATCATACCGTCTTGATAGTGGCGTTTGTAAGACCACGGCTGTCCTTCACTTCTATGAAGGAACATCTGCATGCAGCGTTTGACCAGGTCTTCCCACCCTGGAAGCATGGTGGCGGGCAGGGAGCTCTGATGTTCGATTTCAATCAGCTTACCTACAACAGAAGATGCACAGTTAGCTTAGCACAAAGACTATAGACCAATAACTGTGTCCTGAGCTGGAGCTTTATGGAAAGTTACAAGTTTGATTAAGCCCACGCATGCATCTGTTAGACATAATACCGTCAACGCTTACCAGAGAGTTCATGACGAGTGCTAAACCTCTCCGTCTTCTCAACGGCAGTGATGCGCCGCGCTACACAGATCATACACGACTGTAAATCTGAGAAAAGAAGGCCACAGGGTTAGAGCCAATCAGACGGCAGTGTGGCAGAAGCTCAAAGTCGACGTTTTTCTTTCAGGATACGGAGCAATGATGACACGGTTCAGTAATTCACAAAAAACATAGAAATAGAAGAGCTGTACGAATGCGTTAACGTTGAAAAGTGTCCGCCATGATTACCATCTCCCTCCTCCATCATGGCCCGGGGCTGAGTGAGGGCAAAACACTGCATCGTCTCATAACGCTTCCCCCCTGGTCTCTCTTCAGAAAGCCCGTGGCTCTGACCGTGAACCAGGTTCACCAGCATGCGACAGCTGAAGGTGCGGCTTTTCTGCTGGGGCACATCGCCACCCCAAGGAGCCCCGTTTGGCGCTTTGAAGAGGAGAAAAGAGAGAAAAGCGGGTGAGCATCGCTGCTCAGGCTCAATCCTGTATTCTCGTCTTGTGCACCGGTCAGCGCCTCACCGCCAGACTTAGGCAGGTTCTTGTGAAACTCGTCCCTGTCCTCGTCGTGGATAATATTGTACACGCTGGTGTTGATCAGCTCCTCCTGCTTGTACTGCAGGTATTGCTTCACGTTGTCGGACACAAAGACGATGCTGCCCTCCCGGTTGACCACGAACAGAAAGCCGTCCAGCGCCTGGGGACAGCGGCGGGGGAAAAGGTTCATTCTGGAACGTGGTAAAACACGCTGAGCGACGAGCAGCGGGGCTCACCGCCATCAACTGACCTGCAGGAGCAGTGGCCCCAGATGGTCCTTGTCAATGACCCCTTGGCCGGTAGAGGACACGTCTGCCTTCTGCACGTCATCGTCACTGCAAGAGCTCTTTCCTGAACAGACAAGCACAGTGATTGCCTGTTTAAGAGAACAGTGAAGGTACATTTTCAACGTAAACCTTTATTCACTTAAGTTAATTACTGCTGGTATTTATGGAACCGCAGAAATGTATGAGTAACTAGATCTTTGCTTACTACTTTCAAGTCAACTATTTATAAAATACCAAAAGTGGCCACCAGATGGAAGCACAGCCCCTGTGCAGGACTGGCCTGCATGCCTTTCTATTTTTAAAACCACCACATGTCTGAGTCTTAAATAGATAGCCATCTATATGGCAGGGTCATCTGTAGAGCAAGACTCTACACAAGGTGCAACACCGAACAGCGCTGCATTTCAACCAGCTTCTTTTTAAATACGAATGTCCCAGTAAAGAAAGCCGGCTGTGACTGGCAAAACCAAAAAAAAAAAAAAACACACACAAAGTGAGCAGAGCTGGGAAGTGCACACAGGTGGGTTAAAGAGACAACAACAACACGAGGGACAAATGCCGTCCGTCTTTATGAGGCAACTACGGCAACCTGGCTGCCCCATCAACTGACCCTGTTCTCCTTTCTCCGTACCCGCTCATCTCCACCCATTGGATCCTAGTCTGGCTAAAACAGGTAAAAGAAAATATCGGCCTTTCTGTAACAACTGAATCAGTTCAGACAAAGAGACCCAGCATGGCTCTGTGGCTGTTTGTAACAGGTATGGTTTCTACATCACACACATTTCCAAATTCATACTGTCCCTACGGTTTAAAGCCCTGTTAATGAGGCTTCATCTGGCTGTATGCAGGACAGAGTAACAGCCCAGCCGTCCCCTCACTGCACACTGCCGGACAGCTGGTTGAAAGGGGATAAGCTTTGCCAAGACAGACAAAGATAATTATTCAGTGCAGCTGAAGTGTTTTTACTGAACGTTATCGTACCGTGAGGGTCTCATTTAGCCTGTGCTAAACAGAGATGCACCAAGAAATTGGCTGGTGACCGGATATTTAACTTGATTCCCCTTGAAGGGCGACGGGTCGATAGAAAACTCAATGTGATTTTTTTTTTCTTTCTGGATATGTGAATGCACCATACTAAGTGCGACCAGGATGCACGGCAGCCACCAAACTGCAGGTTGCTCAACTACAAGCCTCCAGGATTGACAGAGACTCCTGGGAAGGATTCTAAAACTCAGAAACAAAACCCAGACTGCTGTAGTTGCCATAACCCGGATGACTGAGAATCTGCACAGGCATATAGCATACATATAGATGTTGGCTAGTTTCTGTATTAAGTATCTGAGAGGGTAAAACTAAAGAGGAAGCACAAAGATGTAAGAAACTAAAATAAAAAAACATTTTCCAAGAAATGTTGAGACGTGTTCATTCAGGCTGTGAGAGAGAGAGTGAAAGTTTCAGCAGATAACTGCAAGGCTATATGGAGTACTGCAAAGCCCCCCCAATCCTTCTGAGCTTTCAGTTTGCTGTTTTTTCCTCAATTTTATTTTAATTTTATACGATTATCGGCCTGTTTTACGGTGACTAATCCCTCACACAATAATGTGACATGGCCTCTGTCCCCAAAACAAATAATGACCGCCCATGGCTGGGAGGATAGAAAATATTTTGAATGCTGCTCTTATATCTTCTCATAATCTATTTTTTTTTTAATTGGCAGGTGGAAGCTTCACATTAAAGAGAAAAAAGGGCCACAAAAGGGCATTTCTACATTCTAAAATAAAAACAATTAGAAAATGACATCAGGGTGAAATCCTCCCTGTTATTTCTACATCTCTGGTGTGAGGGGCTTTAAAGAAATAGACACAGTTTGGCACTACCACGCTGCCGCCGACAACAGCCTTGAGCCATGACCACCGAGGACTGGTTTCAATTACGGGTGTTCATTTACTCCAGGCGAAGCAAACGGGCCAACTGGACGCTGCCATGAAATAGCCTGGACGTCGACCAAGCACAGCACTTCGTCGCCCGTGTCATCTGTCCTTAAAACCTAACTTTATCCACTGTTCACACATCAACCCGCTCCCTCTGGGCCACTCGCTATAGACTGCTATTAAATTCCTCGCGTGATTTTAAGCCAGCGGAGATCACCTGCACAACACACCTTGCTGGTCTTTACCTTCTATTGGCAGTTTTGATTCCTTTAAACAGCAGCAAGATTTCGGGACTTTTTTTAAAATTTTATTTCAGTTAATATTTGATTAGATTTTACTTGCAATCGGCAATTTCTTTTCATATTTTATTGTGAAGCATCGTGACCTATGAAAGGGGACTTAGAAATAAACTTGCTTCCTTTCAAATGATACCAAATAAAAGCAAAAATGAGGGAAACTAAACATTATACTTTTTTCATGGGTTTTTTTCATGCGGGTGCACCCAGGTAACCAAACGGGGGGGCGTTACCTTGCTCTTTTATTTGCCTGATCTGCCTCACGGTCTCCTTGAGTATGGCACACTTGTCAGGCTTGACGTTGAAGCTGTCGATGTTGGAGAGGTTGGCAGAGATGAGCTCCGCCAGCTCTTCGATGTACTTGCTCTCCTGCTCCCTCCGACGCTTGTCACACCTGCTGGGGAGCCGAGGGAGGGATTAGACGGGTTGCCATGACGACCTTACCTCCACACGCGCGCGCGCGCCCCCCTGCCCGTACGTGGGCCCCGTTTGAGGCCGGGGGGCCTTGGTGCGGGACGCAGAAAGGAAGAGGAGGTGTAGTCGGGCACTCACCCTAGGCCCGGCGTGTCACAGCTGGACAGTTTACGTTTGCGATCGGAGCACAGCGGCTCCAGCGGGTTGTCTCCTATGCCGCTCATCTTCAGCACATATCAGGACCTGAAAACCACACAGAGCGCGCAGCATGACCGACAGAAACAAAGGGTGCCAACACGCTCATTTGAATGCGTGATAGAGTCTAACCCCACCACAGATAAGACGACTCAGCTGTCATGTTTATTTGAGAATATATCGGCTGCCAATCGACAGACTTCCATGGGAACGCTAGATTGCGCGTTTCTAAAGTCTTATGAGGACAGGCTATCCATTTAGTGAAGCAGCCCCCTTACTCTGTGCTCCATGTTTGATGGCAGTGAAATCTCATCTGTTCCACTGCGCGGAGGGACTGATGATGATGTAGTGATTTGAAGCCTCGGGAGAGATGGGTCATCCTGCGTTCAGCCAGCCTGCCCGTCACAACGCTACCCCTCTGCTAGCAGCGGCAGCACACGTACGTGCGCGCTGCTTATACAAACCGTATTCAGTACAGTCGCATGCTCAGGCACGTCGCCGTACAATCTTTGAGGGGGGAAAAGGGAAAAAAAAAATAATATGGGACAGAGCAGCAGCAGTCGCTGCCCCACCAAGACGCATATTCACAAGCCAGCCTCTTTGTCCAACTTCCTGAGCCGCAGCGACGCACGACATGTGGAGCCTTGAAACTATCCAGACAAAGCTCCGGTAACTAACGAGAAAACGTCCCTGCAGTCTGCACACGAGGGTGTTTCGATTTATCCCCAATAATCTGAACTTCCACTTCACCCGTAGCATCCTCAGGCAACCCCTCCCTCCTTTTTTTTCTTTTTTTTTTTTCCTCTGACTGTAGACGTTCGGAGCTTTCGGACCCTGCCCTTGTTTTCTTGCTCTCGCGTTGCCCTGCGTCTGACCCCACAGAGTTCACATTAGAGGAAAACCCTGTAGCCAGCTTCTACGGTCACTGCACTTTCCCATTCCCGCCCAGAACAGCGGACGGGGGCTCTTACGTGACCCTTTGCGAGCAGATCGTTCAACTAAAAAAAACGTACAAACTGCTGCCTGCAGTGCGTGCAGCGAGCGCTTTCAGAGTGAGCTCATTCCAGAGAGGAATACTGTAGAACGGATCGGGACTATTATGCAACGGCTGCTCTGCGTTTGCAGGCTAGGACATGTAGCCGAGCCGACCTCGCAGCGCGGCAAATGCAACGACTACACCAAGGGCGCCGGGTCTCAGACATGCGCTCGGCGTCGTAAATCTGCGTCTCACGCTGCGCCTCTCGTCCGTCTTTCAGCACCCCTCCTCTAAATGCGTTTGTCGCGTTTTCGTCTGGGACTCTCGCTGCCCTGCGTTTTCCCCCTTTCTCCCTTCCTGGTTTCACCTCTGCAGCAGCAGAAAGAGATGACATCAGCCCTCAGTCGGGCCCACACATTCTGAGACGGACGTGCAGCAGAGCCGTGGCCCGCTGCGGCGTTTCAGAGGGAGCATTTATTACAGGGGCACTAATATGAAGCCAACCTAAAAAAACATAAAAAATTAAATAAAATAAAAAAAGGACAAGTTTATAAAACTGTCACAAGCGCAGTCACAAGCTCTAGTTTAGAAGTTTGTGACCAATGTGCGGAGGAAGCTGCAATAAAGGAGACTTAAGGTTCAGTCCACCAAAACCTCTGCTGGGTTTCAACAGCCGGGACAAGATGGCAGCTGAATCAGCTTCACTTCACCCGGCAACATAAAACCTGCTCCGTGACGAGCATCAGGTAAACATGGAGCTGCTGCAGCCGACCGGCGGCAACAGCCCAGATCAAAACGGCCCGAAACGCTAATGGACAGTTATCGGTGTGAGTGTGATTGTCTTTCGTTCATTTATTTATTTTTGGGTCCGGTGGTTACCACAGGCTCACCTTAGGCAGTGTACGGCCCAGTCAAACTCCATCCAAGGCCGGCATCCCGTCTCAGTGTCTCAACATCTCCTGAGAACAGAAGAACAAATTAGGGTCATGAACTGTGGTGCTCTGTGAAGGCCTAGCTGCCTCGACACGTCAACGTCCTACCAAGAGGGCAATAGCTCCTCATATATTTATCCATCCAGAGATTCATGGGAAAGCATTCATTTCTAAAATTGCACAGGAAGTCGCAGCAGATAGCATCCTGTTTGCGTTCT
Source organism: Fundulus heteroclitus (assembly GCF_011125445.2). NCBI lineage: Eukaryota > Metazoa > Chordata > Actinopteri > Cyprinodontiformes > Fundulidae > Fundulus > Fundulus heteroclitus. The sequence continues at coordinate 36,099,927 of NC_046380.1, forward strand.
CCCCTCAGTGTGTTCCACAGCGTCATCACTTCCCTTTCCTGGAAATGCAGCCACCCATCCACCCCATTTACATATTCTCTTTATCAGTCTGCTGCCCTGCCATTCCTAACCGGTACTCCCAGCTGAAGGAGAGCGGCCTGAAAACGTATTTTTGAAACCCAAGAGCTTTAGTGCATCTATATGCTTTTGGTATTCTTCAGAGAGACTAAATCCTATAAAGAGGTGGACTCTAAAAGGCAACTGATTGAAGAGATCCTTGCATACGGGTGTCAAAGTGAGGCCGAAGAGAAATGCCCCCCACACTTTAGATTTTATTTGTAAAACGTTTAGGAAATCCAAGATTGTTTTCCTTCTAGTTGTGAATGATGTGTGCGTTTGTGTAAGTCTATCACCCAAAACTGCAGTGAAACGAACTGAGGTTTGTGGTTGCAACGTAACAAAAGTAGTTTGAATACTTTCACAAGGCACCGTGATCACTATTGGCTGATGAGGGTAATTCAAAGCTTGGTAAATGCAACATGATAATAGATCATGATTAGAGTTTCTGTGCCTTTTTTGTATATGTAAAAAAACAAAAAAAACACTGAAACCTAATACAACCAACGACAGTAGGTCTAAAATCGATATTACGAGAACTTTAAAGCTGAAAGTCTTAGATAGTTTAGCGTTGGGATACAACGGGCTTCCCAAACTGCTGCCACACAGTTAGAGATGCACAGAGAAATGGGCTGGTGAGGTGTTTATTGTGTACCGTCTGTATGCAGACGTAAAAATCCACTCAAAACGAAACTGTGTTTACTAATCTATGCTGAGACATGCCTGTGGTTCATTCAGCCTGAGAAACAATAAGAGATCAAGACTCAGAGAAGAAAACAGGAAGGCAGATACAGAGTAACCTTGCTCTGTTTTATCCTTTTGAGATAACAACCTGCTAAGCAATATCCTGATGTTAAGGTAAAGATCTATATTCTCTAGAATACACACAGATATTTTTTTTTTGCAATGCCAGTGCTGCTAAGTACAGAAGTTGCTAATATGGGAAGCTAAACTAGTTTAAAACGTCAACTTTAAAGGAGCAAGAAGCGATATTTCACCACTAGGTGGTGCTGTAGCACCGTCTGTAGACCAAAACAAGATGCGTGACAAGCCACGCCTTTACCTCCACTCCAGCTGCCACTCTGCCCTTTCTTTCCCTCGTCGTGCATTGCCTCCTAAGCACATATTTGCAAAGGATAAATTCACAGCAAGACAGCGTCACCTTTCGGAGGAACATTTCTAGTGAAGGAGTAAGTAACTTTATAATGCTGTTAGCAAGAGAACATTTTGATCTGCTGGGGGTGCTCTCCGCCATGTTGCTCTGACGGCGGCATTTTTGGCCAGGGAGTGGCTAGGCCCTGAGTGGCAGCTGTTCACATGTACGCTCAGGTTCAATGGGCTCCACAAAACCTCCCTTAACCCTCCGGTGACGAGGGGGGTGAAAAATCCTCCACCTCAAAAGACCGATCCGTAACAAAACCAGTGTCACCGCAGTCACTTCATGTTTCAATTGGTCAAATGAAATTGTGACTTTCCCTTGTCCTGACCACCACCTATGCCCATCCTCACACTCGGCCGTGCCCCTCGGTGTCTCTTGGCACCGCCCACTTTGGTGGAATTTTTTCTAAATATGGCTAGGGTCGGGGTCAGTTGCACTTTTATGATTTTTTTTTCTCTTTTGCTTTTTTTTTTTCAAATGTAAAACTCTGTTTAACAGAGACTGCTCTTTGACATCCTAGCTGCTCCAAATATTAATAATTAATCATAGCGTACACAAGGAATGACATTCTATTCTATTCTTAACTTCCAGTTGTTAAAAAGCAAATTTGCTAAGATCGGCATCAGCGGGTCAAAGCTTTCATAAAAACCAGAGATCAGGAAACTGGACACCAAAATTCCAAACCTTGCATCTTCACTTTGCTTCGGCATTTTCATACCCTTAACTAATCTAGATCGTTCTATTCATCGCGAACTTCCAGTGTCACTTTAATACCAGTTGAAAAATGAACATTTTGCCATGAAGAACCTGTTAAATATGAATTACAGAACCCAAAAAGAGGAAAAATCCTCCTGACATAACCATTTGGTTTTAGCCTCAATATTCCGCCTCACAGCCGTCCTAGCCAGATGGAGTGTGAATTACAATCTGCTTCCACCCTCAGTGTGTTTGTGTGCGCCTAAGAGTGATCCCCCCCCTCCCCAACCACAGACCACTGATCACATCAGTCCAAAACACAGGGCTGCAACTGAGCTAATGCTGCCGTTGAATAATTTAAATGGACACAGAAAAGCACCCCCCCCCCTTTCCTTTCCTTCCTATCAACTGTCCAAAGACTATTTGGGTCTTGTTAACACCTTCCAAACATTCAGTTTGAATATTGTTGCGTCTTTGATCACCGCGGTGTTATTTTGGTGTACTGGCAGGGATACGTGCATTAGGAGGCTCTGGAAGTGAAGTATAATTCAGACCAGGAGGTTTAAGCACCATGTGATTATGCAGCGCAGGAGGTGGAGGAGGAGTCGAGCAGACTGAGTAGAATTAGAAGAAAAAGAGAGAGGGGGGAGGAGGAGGGGGGAGACAGGTAGGGGGAGGGGCAGAGAAAGGCGACACTGCGCCGAGCTGAAGACTAATCAAGAAAACCACCTTAATGGGCAAACTGAAGCAGCCATATTGAAATAGCTTGCAACTTCATAAAGATTTCACCGATGGGTCTCATTTTATTACAGAACATCATGTTATGTCAACAAGTCCACCGTTCTGCTTTTCTGTTCAGAAATCTGTGTTCATTACAGTTGGCCGTTTAAAGAATAAAACCCAAAAAGAACAATGCAGTTTAAGTTTGCGTATCAAATCACAACACGGTACACCTGGTTGCAGAGAAGCTTCTGAATATTTTCTGCAACCGCATTAATGTACTTTATTGCCTGCTCGCTGCATGAAATGCAGCTACTTGTAGGTTATAGCATGCTTTTCCCCCCCTTAGAAGAAGCAGCAGTAGCCTTCTGGGCAGGAACATTTCCATCAGCAATGCCACTGTAGGGTGACTCATCAAGAGGCCATTGACAAGCGCATACCAATAAAACCTGCAGCACCAGCCATGTTCACCAACATCAGTAACAGGCAGAGGTGCACCACACCAATTCTCGCATAATCAGCTGACTGCTGACTGGCAGGTCAAATAATGAACCGGCAACACTCGTTTTTCTCTTGTGTTACAGTCCTTGGGAAAATCAGAACTAGTCAACATTGAAATTGATCAGATTGCAAAAACAACAGGACATCGGTAATGGTCGGCTAAACTAAAAGTTCAATCAAACGCCAAAGATAAAACCTGGCATTTATGGAGCCTGAAACGCCACGGAGGAATTATAGCGAGAACTTGACATTTAATTAGCCTGCTACCGACTGGTTTTTCCATCACCTCAGTCTAATCCGTGTCAGTAAAAACTGATGCATGCGAGCTGCGCCGTGTCACACTAGAATGTAAACTTAGACGGTAGCAGATTGGTACCCTGTCAAGTAACTGCTGCTGTACACTTTCTAGGTTTTGCTATTAAAAAAAAAAATCTACCCAATTGATCCCGCTTTTGTATGTTCTCTTTTCTGCAATTTCTCTTTCCACTGGACCAGTACTTGTTTTGTTTAAATTTGTGGGGGGATCAAAACTGCACGTACAATTAGGCTTAAACAAGATTGTCCTCCAGAGATCCGACAGTGGAGACATTTCAGATCGCCCAGTACTGATGATAGCGTTGGGGCTTCATGCTCTGAGACCTGCTGGATGGGAGTCACTGCAGACTATCGTGTATCTGATTTTGATTAATGTATCAACTCAACAGCATTTTGGCCCAGATCGACAAACGCCTTCTTGACCAGGAGCTAAACACACTAAAACAAATCACGGCTAAAGATCTCTGAACCCACTATGTAGCAATGAGATTTGTTTCAACTCAACAATGATGAGAAAGATTTCCGCACATGCACTTAGAGCATTTGGTAACAATACCTCTAAGATGATTTTGAATCATTTGGCCAAAGGCCAGAGCAGCAACAGTTTGAGTCAGCCAGGACGAGAATAGAAAGGAGGACATTCCTGAAGAGCCTTAAATAAAGCCTGCAATCTGAGCTCCCCCGGACCAAGAGTGGCAGGCCTAACAATAAACACTGGCCCACCCAAAACAAAGATCACGCAAACTGGGGAACACGTATACAACTGTACTGCCTCGAAAATCAACAGGCGGCTTAAGCATGTTCTCTGTAGGGGAAAAAAAAAAAAAAAAGCATATTTGCTGCCAGTAATAAACCACAGGATATATGGCCTACTTTGATACTTTCGCGTCATGTATTTACTACAACCAAACACAAAGAGAACCCAGACAAGGTAATAAAGTAACAAAAAGACGCTTACTCTGAGAGATCAAGTGCAAAAAGCCAACTAAAGAAAGGAATGACTTCCTTCTCTCTTCAAAGAGCTTCTCCACCTTCTGTGGACCATAAAAGCACGTAGACACTGAACAAAAGGGCCACCACAAACCCCACGCCTCCGACAGCCACGTTTTACTTTGTGTCCATGTTCTGTTGAATTTAAATGTGACTGTAAATGTCTTAGGAGGTCACAGACACTTTCCATTGGTCGACTCGGCGTTTTGCTACCTCTATTTGCCGGTTTATCGTCTGTAAATAAGGACCTATATATCAGACCATAACAAGGTGTCTAAACTGAAGAAGAATGTGCTTCAACCTTCAAGAATTATTGAGTTTTCTACACTTAGAGCTGAATAAAACCAAAAGATCGGAGATGATACATTTTTGCAGAGGTATCAACAACCAGATTAATGAGCATGGCAAGTTTAAAATAAACAGATTCTAGTTAGATGTCAAATGTTATATTTAGGGAACCATTTACCGTACATCTTTTTTTGAACAGAGGGATTTGCTGAGAAATGGGCAAGATGAAAATAAAGAGTTCCTATTGAATCTTATGTGACTACCTGTACCCCAGACAAGTTTTAAAGGAAGCCCTGCTGTTTTATTAAGTCTGCTGTTTTAATTAATTTCAAAGTCAACAAACAAAGTGAACAGCCACTTTGAATGGGTTGTACCTTCAGTTGCTCACATAGTTGTGTTTGTAAGATATATGGATGGACAGTCTTCATCATCGGTACGGTAAAATGATTTTGCCCCATTCAGCTTCTCCTATTCTCGGCATTCTCTGGGATGCCGACTAGGTGTCCACTAGGGATGATTAGTTAACCGATTTGTTAAGCTTAACATACAAGACGTTAGCAAGACGCAAGTAGCCGTGATGGGACAGTTTGGCAGATAAAACTGAATCGCATTGGTTTTCCTGCCCTTGCATCTGTACAATTTCATCCCCTTAAAATAAGTTATGCAAAGCATTTTAACTTATTTTAACTTATTTTTAGAGACACGATCCACCCAACTGTTTGCGCTTGTGGGGTTTTCCCTCTTGTGATGTATACTGGTTGCTAGAAAGCAGACGAGAACTGCTGCAAAAGCAGGTTAGAGCATTGCTAGGGCACGTGACACAAACAACAGCAAGAACGGGTCAAAAAAAAAAAAAAAAATACACACGTGAGACATGGACCTGGTGTGAATGTGGAGGTCTGCCGGTGCCCCCGCTACACCCAACTCAGGATCAAACTCGTGTCTGGGGAGTAGCTTTAAAGCTATAAGCAAAGTACGATCAAAGACAATTACATATGCCACTGCTTTCTTTATTGGTAAAGGTATCCAGTCTCATAGTGTTACTGAGTAGAAGGCTTTAAATACCTCCTCTATGTCCTAGAGCCTAGTTAGGAGATCGTTAGCACAGCATAACTACTTCACTGTCCTTACAGCTACTTTATAATCTTTATTTGATAAAGTTTACTTAGTTTGCTAGTACACGTTCATGGATCGCCTTCAACTCACCTTCACGCCAGGAAATCACCTGCTGAACTACCAGAGTCCTGGAAATGCCAAAAGGAGACGAGCTAGCGTTAGCGTCCTACTGCCTCGGCAAAGAAACTCTGTAGATGTGAGAGGAGAGCTCACTCAACAATTTTGTAATTGCATGAACCCAGTCAGTTATTTTTCTAGAAATGAGCTGTAGATCAAGATTATAGCAGCTTTCTATTGGAGCAGAGAAGACTTTCTGCAGAAACTAGGGGGAAAACCCTGCCACTGTATTAATAAATAAAACAGACAAAAATGTACATCTGAAGGTTGTTGGCGAGTCAGAACGGGACACAAACACACGTGGATCACATTTGAGCGCTTTTATTTCACGGCCTATTTATTACAGGTGGGGTATTTCTAAATGACTCAAGTTAGATTTTTTAATCACAGGTAAACAGGTGGGTTCAATGTTTTCAATGTGTTGAATATCAAATACCTTATTAGACACATTAGGTAAAAAAAACAAAACAATGTATCACTTATAGCGACAGGGTTTTGGCATCAGTTCCGTCGCCTTCCCAGAATGATAAACAGGTAGCTGCTAGCTAGCATGCTCCTAGCAGGAGCAGTACCTGCCGCAGCAGCGGATCACTTTCTGCCTCGTCTGCGTGCCATGCTGCCACTGCACCTCACAGCTACTCTGTATTCAAAGTTTGTGGTCAAGTCAGCCAAGTAGCTGCTTTCCTGCCAATATGCTCACTGTACGCTCTGAAAATAACCTCACTGGCTCCATAAAGCCTGAGCTCACCAGCTCATCCTGCATTTAATCACCATCACAGAAATCCCACCATTGTTGCTTTGTTAGAGGGTCTAGTTGGTCTCCTCGCAAAATTAATTAAATACAGTTTGATGTTTTTCTGAAGGCTTTAGAAGCCTTTGTAAACCGCATCAAGGATGGCGTCAGCTTCACCACCAACTCTGCTTACAGTTGAATTTCCAGGTGAGCCGCTTATAAGTTGGTGCTCCATAAACCATTTAGCTACAGTGAACATGGACAAATGGCTTTTTCATGAAAAAAAACAAAACATTATGCATTATCACTGTAAGCAAAATGAAATGACATGCTAAAGGTAGAAAGATGCTTAATTGCTAGACATTTGGTTTCTATTTTTGGATTGCAATTTTCAACTTGTCACATCAACATCTGTTGTAACACATTAACCTCATTTAATAAAAGCAGACCAACAAGGAAACTAAAATGCAGACAAAGCTACATTTTGTTTGCCACCAAAAAAATTTTTTCACAATGTAGGCAGGGATTCCCCCAGAAAATTGATTAATCCTGGCGGTAGTTACGGCGGAAGGAGGGCGGAGGGGTGCAGCCGAAGCTAATAACAGCTAGCTCGTTAGCTTATGGAGGTTTTATCCCAGACAGGAACTTTACTGAATGTATTATGTTGCTGTCAAACATTGAGCATTTCAAGTAAACAGCGCTTAGCCTGGCTTTTTGTCAGTAAAGCTAAGCGGCCTGCCCGGCTTATAATACGGTGGGGGAAACCCTGGTAGGGATACCTCTGTTAAAGAAAAGTTTGAATGCAGTTTAGTCAATGGTAAACAACTTGAAACCCATATTCAGGGTTTCCCCCACTGTAGTATATATAAGCCTGGAGCGCCACCAGGCTAAATAATTCATAGTAGAAAATTAATTATTCAAAAAGGTACAGATTTGAATAATCTAGAAACTGACTTGAGGTGTCAGTTTATGGATTTAAAAAGTTCATTCTAAAAAGGTGTGGCGGCTTTTATTTTGCCGTGCTGGTGCGCTTCGATCAATTGCATATAGGGGGTTTCCTCTACAATATGCCTAATTTCACCCCTCCAGCCGCTGATACAAGAAAGCATGGTGCCTGACGCTCAAGACTCCAGCACTATCTCCCCGATAAAGGCAACAATACTGAAAGACTTGGCAGACAGATATCAAGGAGAAGATGAGAGGTTCTAGCAGGAGAGCAGTACCTTGGATCCCCGGTTTCGGAACTTGCATCACCTGAGCAGCTTTGCCAGGGAGGACGTTTATGCAAGATTAAAGCTGAAAGCATCGCAACAGCAGGTATTTCTTTTCAATGTAGCTCAATGTAGTATTTGCTAGTTATAAAAACAAAACATTGATTTTATTTATTTATTTTCAGAGAAATCCAGATGAAGAGCCACCTCCACGCTTCCCCCATCCTACAAATGCACATCTGGACTGCAAAAGGGAGGACTCCCCTCCGTCAGAGAGACGTGCTCTTTAGGAAGTCCTTGGTGGTTCCTTTAGCCCAAGGTGACACACAAGTCAGAGTAGGGATTGAAGCAGAGCTGGACTTGTATCGTAAGGAAACCACAATCTCACTATCTGACTGTGGTGGAAAAGCAATGCAGAGAAATACCCGCTGCTGTCATCCTCAGCAAAGATGGATCATTTCATACCAGCTACCTCAGTACCCAGTGAAAGGGTATTTTCCACAACAGGGGACATTGTAACTCCTCAAAGATCTGCCCTTCTCCCTTCTAATGTTGACATGTTAATCTTTCTAAATACAATTTGAAACTGACCTAGTACGGTTAGAATAAGCTTGCTTTACTATTGTGTACTTTCTAATTTGGTTGCTGTTTGGAGGTGCAAAGGTATTTTTATTCATTGACTACTAATAACTAGGCTTTTTTTTTTTAATAGCCCGGGTAAAGTTTAATTGTTCATAGGTTGATATAGTACCAGGGTTGCTTTCTCTCCATAAATACATGTCGAGTTGTAACTTGAATTTTACACTTTAGCAAAGGTTTTAAATAGAAACCTTCAATGACAGTAAATGCATTTGTTATTGTTAGCCTACCTACACTGTCGTGAGCGTCCCCCTAATATCTTAAGAAATATCGTATTGTGAGGTTCATATCGTGATAATATCGTATCGTGAGATGTGGATATCATGACACCTCAAAAATTGACCCGTTCACATCTGTGCGCTTCTTTCCGACACTCCTGTCTCTTCTCTGCAGCCGCACAGCTAACCAAAATAATGAGCTGTTGCTGGAAGTTTAAGTCTGTGGAGAACAGGCCGAAGAAAATGCAACCCTCTTAATAGATAAGATAAAATACAATATCCCAAAGTGCAACTTAAGAACAAAACATAATCAGCCAAAAGTTTGCCTAGTTATTAAAGTCTTCAGCTGCTTTTTGAAGGAGTCAGAGTCAGCAACACAAAGGGACAGAGGAAGGTCATTCCACAACCTTGAAGCAGTAGCTTGAGAAAAGAGGTCTCCTCTGGTTTTAAAGCGGGTCTTTGGAACCATGAGAAGGTTCTGACCTGAGGACCGAAGGGTGCAGCCAGAGGTGTAAGAACGCAACTGGCTGGTGACATATTTAGGAGCCCAACCATGCAAGGCTCTAAGTCAGGACTAAAATTTTGAAATCTATTCTATTCGCAAAGTGGATAGAATAGGGGTAATGTGAGTCCTTCTGCAAGATCTTGTTAAAAGCCTTGCACCAGCATTTTTGACCAGATGAAGACGATTTAGACCAGCTTTCTTAAAACAAGTAAAAAGAGAACTACAGTCGTCCAAGCGAGAAGAAAGAAGGCATAAATCAGGAGCTCAAGATCACAGTTCGAGAGAATCGGCCTTAACTTAACAATGTTTCTCAGGCAATAGAAACAGTTTTTCACCAAAAACCTAGGTAGGTGTTGTGTTGCGGGAGGTGCGATAAGGGGGTGGTTGAAAAGATGAGGAATGTTGGTGATGCAGCTCGAAGGAGGGGTAGCAGCCCATTAACCGGGTACTGTAGTGTGCGTCATGCTAATAACAGCTAGCGTTAGCTTATTTTAAACTTAGCCTGGGGTGGGGGTCGAGTAAAGCGTGGCGGCCCGCCAGGCTTATATACGGTGGGGGAAACCCTGACAGCAATGAAATAGACATGTTTAGGCTTTCATTTACTTATAGTATGCCAGAGAAAAAACACCATCTCTCTTTCTACACACTTTGCATAATACATTAAAACTCAGGTCAGTGTTGTGAATTAACACAAAATGAAGACCGTTTTTTAAAAACAAACACTTCTGTGATGTTTACATTTTGCTTGAGTAAAAAAAAAAAAATGTCCGGAAGAATAGACTGAGTGACATATAGAGAAGTATAAGATGGACACCAGACGCCAAATGTGAGTACATTTTCCGTTTGGCGAGTAAATTCAGAGAGCTAGCTGCCACATGGCGAGTAAAAGTTTGCACCAAATAAGTCGTGTTTTTCAGTCATCATATGGGTGGGTGCTTCTTTCAGCTCGTATGGCAACAAACGCAGACCTACACAAACACACATGTGACACGAGAACTACAGCAACTACGTCATGTCCGTTTGCTAACAACTAGCGTTTAGCTCAGGCTGATTATGTAGCGGGATTATGTGGAGATATTTAGCAGGAGTCAGTCAGAATTAATATTTTGGCTGGTAAGAAATATGCTCGGCCGGTTGATTTTTACATCTACAGGCCAACTTGGCCGGTGAATCAGGAAGTTAATTTCGGACACTGGTTATAGCATGCGAGAATAAAGCACACCTTTCAAAACTAAGCATGTGACGCAAATATAGGATGAAGGTGGCTAGGTAGAGGGAATGGCCACCCAGCTAAACAAAAGTGTACTGAGAATGAAAACAGAAATAAAAAACTAGAAAAACAAGCTTAAGCTACAAGCAGGAAACAAAAAAAACGATCAAAAATATCAATACCAGGAAATTTGTTGGTGAATTCTAGATAAACGAGGCGTGACGGGGTATCCTTTAAACCAAGGAGAGTGTCTTCATAAGATGCTTTTTCCTCAGAAAAAAAAAAAAAAAGCATTCCCCACCTTGCTGAACACACACAGGGGCTTTGACAGCCTGCTTTGCATTTCACTGTTTTTTCCTCCCACAAACTGCAAGGTGTAGAAAATCTAGGGAAAATAAAATGAAGGTGAAATCAAAGACATTGCAGATTCTTCAGTGTGTGTGTGTGTGTGTGTGTGTGTGTGTATGCCACATGTGCACTGCCAACTTTCCATCATTAGGACCAACAAAGAACAGAAAAGAGAGCAGAAAGGAGTAAACAAGATTGCAGGTAAATGCAGCTAACTCAGCCACACCATTGTAAAGCCAAATCCCCGATAATCCTTCTACTCAAGCCCGACACGTTCAGATGTATGGGGATGTGATCGCCCTCACCTACAGTAGAGCAGAGTGACCAAACAAAAACAAAAAAATAATGCTGTGTGTGCTGCGATTGCACGGCGCTAATATTATGGAAATGAGTCCATTAATCAATGGGGAAACAGCCTTTTATCTGGGGAGCCCGGGTCTGATCAGCCTCCAAGCTGCCCGCTCTGATAACATACAGCCCTTCCAGCAACCAAACGCAGCTCCAGCGATCCAAACAAATCTTGCGTAGGTGCTGATAATTTGGCTCAAACAAATTTCAGCCGCCGCAATTAAAAGGCCTGCCACCCAAACGGAAAACAGCCCCGGCTGCGCAGCTCAGAGACAAAGGGATTGTGTTTCGTACACATTTTAACTGTGCCACTGTGATAGTTTTCCCCTCTCCTTGTGCCTTTCTTTCTCTTTCCCCTCCCCCTTTTTCTCTCTTCCTCCCGTTCTCCCCTCCGTCCCTGTTGGATTGGTGGAGTAAACACAGGAAGAGAGCGGGCTCTGTTCCACCGCGCCAGAGCAGAGCCTGGGCGTTCCTGCAGTGCTGCTGCGCCGGGGTCAAAAGTTTACCGTGGTTTTCATTTCACCTTTCCTCAGCCAATCACGACGCCACACTGCAGCGCCTGAACTCTGACCCCATGCAAAGAATTTCACTCAAAAGATGGTCTGACGCCAGTTTCACAACTTGGGCCCCTCCCATCTCCCCCCCTTCCCTCCTCCCTTACTACTCCTTTTCTTTTCTTTCAACCGGCCGGTTTCATCTGTTGACAGAGCCTAGGTGGAAAAGAATCCACGATTGAGTTAGAAGGGAAACAGCGAGCAGCACCATAAGAAAAAGAAAAGAAGAATAGCTATTACGCCTGATGTTTTTCTGCTGGACGGTCAAGATTTTTTTTTGCTAAGTTCAAAACCAAGAACATTAAAAAGGCAAGAAATGAACAGTTTCTAGACTGTGAACATGTGTCGTTTCACTCTCCCTATGGTTTAAAGTCCTTTTAATAAAGACGACAGAGGGAGTATCGCGGTGATCAGAGATTTGCCCTTCTGTACACAGCACAAAGTAACACAAAGCTCCCCCTCCTGCATCTGCATACTGCCAGTCAGCTGGCTTCAAGAAAGGCTTTAAAAAAAAAAAAAAAGTGGGGGTCTGAAATGTCCCCAAAATATTGCGACAGGTGGCAACACTGGACTGTCGTGTCTATTTTTCCCTTCGCATGGATTAAAGACAGCAGCCGGCGGAGTTTTTTTTTTTTTTCAAAATAAAGTGAATTTTAATATTTTATGATATCCAAATTCATTTAAAACTCTGATTATGATTAGAATAAGTGCGGAAATTTACAGTAGCTTTGCTTTACTATATGCATCACTGCCAAAACGACAGGAAACGTTACCAGAACAGCAATATCCAATAAGCTGCTATTTTTAGCAGCAGGGTAAAGAGTTTGTAAATGAAAGCAACAGGATATTAAACATTTTGGTTCTCATTTTTCCTACGTCTACAGTGTTATTTTTAATCGCGGTTGTCATACAGAGAGGATCTCAAACCAGGCTTGTGCCTAGATGCAACATAAAGCTACTTTTAAGTCTTCAGCTACATTTAAGCTACCGCCATCACATGTTACTGCATTAACGATCCTTTACACAGAATTAAAAGTGTGCAGAAATCAGGACTCCCATGGCCTGCTTTGGTGCAGGGGTACGGACAGTTGCTGGAAGATCTCTATAGAGAGCCTGCGGCCTCTCATGGGAATGTGTTTAAGCATCAAATCAGAGCTGCTCCCACTGACTGGACACAGACATACATGTACGGCCCGTGTCCAAGCAGACACCCTCCATAATCCAAGCGTGGGTTGGTTTTGTTTTTTTTTCTTTGTGACACTATACTCTGTTCCATCTGCTGAGTGATCGAGCCTGCCCTTTTAATCGAGCCGTTTGTAAGGAAACAGGCGCAGGACAATGCAGAGTAAATACGCACTGGTAGAAGCACTCGTAAAAATGGCCAAAAGAGGACAAACAGCAGACAACAATAATCACACTGCACCATTTTGTACGGAAAATTTCAGACACTCCTTGGTCCGCAGAGAGCTGAATCCACACTGGACGACAACTTTGATGGCGCAATATGAACCCAACCAAAAACACACGGAGCGATGCCTGCTCTGCCCTCATACGTACAAAACTGACTGCTTAGAACAGGAAGGCTAGAATACTGCGAATGCATTTCTTATATCTGCAACTAGCCAAAACTGGTATAAGGAGGGTGAAAAAACACACTGATCAAGGAATCTTAACAAAGTTGATAGAAATCCACAACTATTTGCAAAAGCACTGAAATGTCCCATAATGGCCCAAGAACTTAAACTAGGGGTAGACTTAATATTTCAGCAGGATGAAATATTTGGTCTTAACTAGTGGCCAGGATTTCAAATCCTTGCCAACCTTAGCATTTTTTCAGCACATGCTCAGCCTCCGCGTCCTCCAGATTTATTAGCTTACCAGTAATTAGAAGTAGCTTTAGGGTGGATAGCCACGTTATTTGACTTTTTTTATTTAGACGTCAGTAGCTCACTCTAGTTGCATACAAAGTTTTTATGAAAGGTTATCACGTTCTGCTGGCGTATGAGTTTTTAGTTTGGTGTTTTATGCTTTGATTTTGCTCAGTTTGTTAGTAAATAAAGGCCTTTGTAGGGCTGGAGGATATGGCCTAAACTTATATCAGGATATATTTCTGTTGATGCGATACAATTATGATGTCGATATAAATCAAAATAAAAGCATCAGAAAGACTGCAAAGAATGCCCACAACAGATGCCTGTAAAACTTATGCCAATTAGTTTGCCATGTTTATAAAACTCCTCCAATATAATGTTTTAGAAATATTTGCTTTAAAAACTAAAAACACATAAAATTACATAAAACTATAATAAATTAAAACATAGGCCTGCAATAATACATATAGATTTTTTCTTATTCTCAGCGTCAATTCTACGTGAATTCAGCGGGTTTCTTCCTCGGGTTTGATCTGTTGTGAGAGAGCAGAGGACAGCCTCTCCTACCTTTCTACTAATACTGCTTTCTTTCCGCTCATTATGAGCCCTCTACATTTCCACCAACGTTCAGCTGTGCTACGCTGGGTTTCTCCGTTGAAGCAGGTTGAAATGAAGCTCCTGGGATGTCGTCATCTTCCAAAATGATTAGTATTGCTGTTGTTGCCAATGTAATTTGCATTTTCCCTGTCCGTTCCTGTCTCTGTAAAAATGTGAAGTCATTTGAGATGCCCCATTAAAATATTGGAAATGTCTTTTCAGTTTTATTGAACAAAGTTATATCACGACCCATAGCCCTTCGTGTATATTTATAACAACAATGGAAGTACAACACTGCACATGAGCAGCAGGGGATAAAACAAGGAAGCATCTAACAGCTATTAGCTATTAGCATCCCAGCGAAACAATGAAGAAAGGTCCAAGATCCAGAGAAGAAAAAAAAGGGAAAAAAAATATATGATTCCAAGAGGGAAAAGACTGGAATACAGTACGAACGTTGGTGTTCACTGAAGCGGACGCTAAACCTGCCGAGGCTCAGATGTGACCTCAGAGCTGATTCATGTGAGTAAATGTTCCAATATGGTTGGTGTATTTAATTAATAATGGTTGGTCTTCTATCACACCAAGCTGCCGCTTTACTGCGAGGCATTGCAGAGGCTCAGGCTCGGTCCGGCATCATTTAATACCGTTTTATTAATTAAGCAAATCGGCATTATGGTAGTTCTGTGATCCTGCTGATAGATGGCGCCTCGTCTGTTCATCATTGCACCCGCTGCTGGATTCTATGTAGCCTCAAAAAGGACTATCAAACACTAACAAGATGGAGATTTGGTGTATATAACCTTATTTTATCATGATCAAACGGTTTTCGGTCTTTTTTTTTAATAAGCATTTAACGTGGCTTGGCTATATACCTTTAAAAGTAAATGAGCTCCAGTCAGAAGAAATTGAAAAAGTTATCAACTGGACTAGTGACTCTGTTGGGATGAGATCTGGAAACAATGAATGTGCGTCATCCCTCACTCTGGCGATGCATACCTCTGGTGTAAACCCCCAACTGTCTTTCTAACCCACCAAGAATTTGGGAATTTAAGCTAAACTTATGTTTAAAATTCACCCAAAAAGGGTTGATAAAGCACACAGGTGAGATTGAATTATATGGTGGTGCTTAATAAATGGGATGCCTCCCTATGGCTACAGAAAAATCACTCCTGTCTGTCAGGCAAGCAAGCAAGAGCAAAATCAGCCTAACGAAAATGATGATCGCTCGTGAAAGCCGGACCACCTCTCTCTTAAACAGAGAAGATTAACGTCCAGGTTTTTACGAGTGTTGTTCGCTGCTAACTCAAAATGATTTTAAGCCGGTGTAAGGTCGCCGTGTCAAGAAGCAAATGTTTGCTACACTATTCTGGGGACCAGAGCGAGCTCCGGAGCAGCAACCTCTTGATGAGAGGGTTGCCTTAACAACAAGCCTCATCAACAGCGGTGACTTCACCAGGCGAGCACAAAAACCGGTAAAAGGGGAGAGTTACATTTTCCACTTCATCCAGAGAATAATAATAATGTTAATAATAATAATAATAATTTAAAAAAAACCCAGCCCAATTAAGAACCAGGCGCAATAAATTATCTGTCGCTGTTGACATGCTGTAATAGTACTGGAGCCATGAATGATGCTGTTGAGGCCTGTCATTTATGACTTCACTTTTCAATGAACTCCAGCCTGCAATAAAGCAAATCCGCAGCAGCACATAAAACCCGGCGTGGGGAGCAGTGCTGCTAGCAAACGTCTGCACGGTCACAGTGACCTGCCGTGATTTCCTTACACGAAGGAGAGCTAGAGTTGGCAGATGAACCAGGCGACGCTCACGCATCCTGCACCAATCGTGCCGCTGTAACCCCGTGCCAACCACGCCGGCTACACAGATCCTGACCGAGCCGGAGGCCGCGCCCCACTGACACACACAACTTCAACTAAATGCTTCGTTTTGGACACTGCACAGGGAGGAGCAAAATGTGAACAAAAACCAAATGCACCACCTTACCATTTGACAAGGAGGCGTACTTCAGTTTAACGTCACTCAAGCATAGCATTAGATCCAATTCAGGTGATTTTCTAACCCAAGAACACCATCTAAGCCTGCTTTGCAGTACCTTCCTCACATTTATTCATGGTACAACAATCGTCTACGACGGTCCAACACAAAGCAGTGCATAATTGTGATGGACACGGGACAATGATGGATGCTTTTCCAAGTTTATTTTCTAAATAATGATCTGAAAAGTGTGACGTGTATTTCAGTCACCTAGGGTCAATCACTTTGTGCTTCATTTACAGCTGCAAGTCTTTTTGGGTTGTGTCTCTAGCAATTTTACACAGCCCCCCCCCCCCCCCCATTTCATCCAAAACTCCCTCAGATTGGATGGAAAGCAGGTGTGAACAGCTGATATCACGACTTACCACATTAAAACTGGCTTTAGGTCTGGACTTTGACTGGGCCCGTCCAACACAGGAAGAGCAGCGCCGGTTCTGCTGGGAGGTGTGCCTCTGCCCCAGGCTCTACTCTTTCACAGCCCCAGGTTTCTTTCAGGATTTCCCAGCATTTGGGTCCGTCCGTCTCCCTGGTCTTGTTGAGGAGAAGTATTCCTCACCACAGCATGATGCTCCCACCACCGTGTGCAATGCTAGTTTCTGCCACACAAACCTAAATTTATTTATTTTTTGTGATCTCAAAGATCAGAGCACCCTTGGTGGAAACCGGTGAGAGGACTTCTTAAAAGCGTCTTTTGGCAATAGCCGTCTTCTCGTCACTCTTCTATAAAGGCTAGCTTTAAAGGAGCTATAAGGACAACAGCGTGCCAATCGCAACAATCTAATATGCCGTTTTTAAACGGTGTGTTGCTGTTGTGAATTTTTACTATCACAGGACAGGTATATGATGTATCTGTTCTATTTCTGGTCCGCCTCTCTTACTGGCTTCCATGCTAGCAGGTTGCTACTTTTTTTGCCAAGATAATATACCAAATGCTGCGCTCTGTGTTGGGAACCCTGGAAAGCTCATAAGATTGGCTGAGGAACCAGGAAGTAAACACGGGCTACTCTCTTAACCGAAGTGATTCCAGACCGCACCTCTAGGTGTGAAAAGAGAAAAACGTGACACAGACATTGTTGATGGACCGATTATTTATAGGTAATGTTACTTGCATCCCAGATGACAAATGAGAATGATTTTGGTTGATTTTACAGTAAATATCTTACTTATAGCTCCTTTAAGTAGAGGCTGTGCCATACTGTTTTCAGTTTTGGACGATGGATTGAACTAGGGCTGTCAAGATTCACCGAATGATTAAAGGAACTTGATTCATAAAATTCTTCGAGGCAAAATTATCTGCCTCGAAGCTTCATTACATTGTTTATTTATTCAGCCAACTGTGTCCAGGACGGGCGACTAATATTAATGATTTCCTAGCTTGCTAATACATGGATGCCAAGTGTGGTTATCCGCTATGGAGACAAAAAGCAACGGGCAAAAAGCAGCGCAGACAAAGAGGCCTAAAGTTTTAAAGGTGTAGTGACACTTTAAATGTACCAGAAAAAAAAAAAAACTGTGCAAAGAGCTGCCTGGTATCGACTGAGCATGTAGCTGCCGAAGATTAGCTTCTACTCGCTGCTCGGCCCGCCTCTCTCTCACCTGAGCTCGTTTTGATTGGTCAACGTGTCGTGAGGGCCATACTATGATGTTAGAACAGAGAGGGGCGCAGCGTGTGCAGCTGTGAGTACAGGGTGAGTTTGTTAGGTAAAATTAACCATGAGGGACAGGAGACAACAACGCATCTGGCTGCAGGTTAAAGATGTTGGAGACAACAAAGCAGAGCTCCTTCACTGCAGATTGAAAATGACTTTAAGAGCAGGTTCCAGTACAGACCTGCAGACGTATATTAGAGCTGTCAATTTAGAGAAAGTTTGCTTCTTGTTCTGTTGACGTCTGCAGTTTTTTATTAATTTGTGCAACAACGAACGTTTGACTAAATTATTACATCGTTCTGTAAATCAACTACAGATTTTTCTTACATTTGACTTGATCACTTAATAATTGCAAAGTCCTCCCCCCCCCCCTTTCTCTTCTACTGTACAACTTTAAATTTAGCTTTTTTTCGCACATTTCCCCACTATGGGACAGTAAAGGTATTTCTATTCTATTGAACAAAGGTAACAATAGATTGAAAAAAGGCAGTATTTATTATGCCTGAATTTTAATTAGCTGTTTACCTTTTTGATTAATGTGTAATTATTTTTATTGTCTATTTGTGGACTTTAAAAAAAAACAAAGAGTTTAACTTCGCCTTGAAATACACTAGAAGGGTTCTGTTTGATAACGAATTATGCTTTGTAATCTAAAAAAAATCCAGACTGTAATATGCAGTGAAATTTTATGCATTTTTTTTGTTT
Source organism: Fundulus heteroclitus (assembly GCF_011125445.2). Taxonomy (NCBI): domain Eukaryota; kingdom Metazoa; phylum Chordata; class Actinopteri; order Cyprinodontiformes; family Fundulidae; genus Fundulus; species Fundulus heteroclitus. The sequence continues at coordinate 36,118,570 of NC_046380.1, forward strand.
CTGACTATTCACTACAGAGGCAGCTGATGTATTGGAAACAGCTGCACTTTTAACATCTTGATCCTAGAACTTTTTAGCTGCCGATTTATCCTTGTTATTAAAAAAAAAAAAAGAAGAAAGAATTGCATCATTTGCTAACTTGCATTCTTCTTTTATTTATATTACTCATAAAATACACTTAAGTAATTATGTAGCCGATTAATCGTCAGAATAATCCTGGAGTGAACAGAGCTGTACGAGACGTTCAAAGCTTGGGATATTGTTTTTTTAACCCGGCCTGGCTTTAAACTTCTCCACAACCTCCGCCTGACCTCTCCGCTGGTCTCCTTGGTCCTCAAGGTGCCGTATGTTCATCGTCGTCGTCCAGCAAACCTCGTAGACCTTTACAGAATCGCTACGTTTATGCTGAGATGAAATTACACACAGGCAGACTCTTCTAATCTGATCACTTCTAAAAGGAAATTCATTGTGTAGATTTTCATTTTGGCCAATCGGAGTAAAAGAATGCGCACCACACCTCTCAGATCTTTCTTTGCACAACAAACTTAAAACCATGTTTCAGGGAAGATGCGCCAATTCTACGTTTGTATCGCATAAAACGCGGCAAAAAAAATCTAATAAATAAAGGCTTATGACAATATCTGAGGCTCAGGTGCATAAACGGTATAGCAGAGTGACTGTACACGTTCTCAGCAGAAGACAATGGTTTTTGTCAACTGTACTTGAACTTATTTTCCACTCTGACGAGCAGCACCAGCTTGCCAACATACGGGCTGAGAGGCTGTAAACGTAGCAGTCGATATCAATTAGGGAAACTTTGCCAAATCTTTATCATTCGCTAAAAAAACTGAACGTGTCGGGGATATTGTAGATGGAGTTAAGAAAGGGTTCAAACAGTTCTTCCAGACGAACACAATCCGGGTTTTTTTTTTCTTCTTCTGTCCCTGCTCACCAGGCTCTTTTTCTTTAAATTAAATAGCAGACAGAGAGAGCATCTGGTAGTAGTTATCTCACAAACCAAACTCTTTTTTTTTTTTTTTTTTTTTTCAGCCCTGCTGTCGCTCCCCAGAGCATTTTCTTATATAAAAAAAAAAGGGCCTCCTAAGCAAAACACAAACAAGGCTTTGCTAACGTTTTACAATACTACCAACACTAGGACACGGGGTCCGCCCCCACCCCCCCCCACTGGCTTGTTCAGGTGAACCCGGTTTACGAGCATTCTTCAGGATGGGGGGAAGCAAAGTTAAAGGGGGAGTTGAAGTTAAAGAGGAAGGGCAGAAAAGGGAGGGGAGGGGGGGGGACAATGATGTTGACACTCCCTTTCCTAATAAACCGTTTCCCTTGTCCAATCGATGAGGACTCCAGCAAGAAGTGTTCCAACTCCTTGCTGGTTATAAACTGGAATTGGCTGCGGTGATTGCTTCAGGCTGCCTGTTTGGCTTTTAGAGGCGAGCGCGGGCTCACATGTGGCTCGGCCGGCCGAGCGCTTTATATCCCGACGGTTGAAGAAGAGGTTACCAGGCAGGAACGAGATGTCACTTCAAAACACAGTCGAAAGTGCAAACTACCCCGCTTAACTTGGGCCTGACCAAGCCGTGGCTCTGGTTTCAGCTGCCTTCCTTTCACACTCCTACACCCTCTTGTTTTGGGCCACGCAGCTAAATAGCTCAGCGGTGAAAACGTGAATGTCTTGTTGAGCAGCAACTTTCTATATTTAGCCCCAGAGAGGAAGGCGGACAAAGCCAACCTACCTGTTGAGCTTCACTCCACGCCGACAGGCCAGCAAGCAGTATGCTCCCTTTTAACAAACAAAACAAGTGACCTTTACATGAGCTGGCTAAATACAGCGTTTTATATCGATGTATGCCGACTCCAAGAAACAGCGTGAGGCTAATCTGCACTTGATTAAAGGAAATAATTCAACCAACAACGTAAAGACAGTGATTTCCTAAAGAACCTTATTTACTGAGCAGAAACTGCTTCCCTGGACTAGCACTACACTGCCATTACAAGTTCCTGACAGCAGCATCAAGACCAGGGAGTCATATTTCAACGCGGGGAAACAATCGGGCTGTCCTTTCAGCTCCCTGACATCAGGAGTACTCTCGCAGCCACCGCTCAGACACTCAAAACTAAAGTTATCGTTTCTGTTGCACGGTTCCTCTTAGGTCACGCCGAGACTCTGATGAAGACGAAGCATCCAAAGAATGTGATCTATTCAGAAAGCGCAGACAAAAAAAAAAAAAAAAAAAAAAAAAAGAAAGCCACTTGACAAAGACTGGGCAGTCATCAAGAAGGCATGCAAAAGACTAGCTCCTCACCCATTCTTCAACTTTCAAGTGATGAAGCCACGCTCATATGTTTACATTTAGGAAGAGAGAGGCTGTGCTATAGCTAAACAAGTAATGAAAATGTTGGAAAACATCAGCGTGCCTTCTTAAAAAAATTCAAACAAACAATCTTTGTGTAGGATTGGAAAGGATGAAATTGGTTAGAGTTATAAAGAAACAGAAATCTTGTGATTCATCGTGATGATAACATACTCTGTGAGAAAGTCCCAATAAGAAACTGTTTAAGGGGTGTTAGGTGCAGGGTTTCCCCCCCACTGTAGTATATGGCTGGTGGGCCGCCAGGCTTTACTTGATGAAATGCTGAACACTGCTAAATGCCAAGCTAGCATGAGCTAGCTTAGCGCCCCACCCCCGACTTAAACTTCACACTCAAATAATTTTTGAGTTTTCGTTTTCTTTTTTACCATTTTAAGTTTCTCTCTAACTTTACATTAGATTCGCTTTTTTCCATTACTGATTTAATGTGTAACCATCTTTTAGATTTTTTAGATTACCTTATTACAATAACATACACGTTCATGTTCCTCCTAGCTTGCAGGTACATGCTACATTAGCTAAGCTAATCTGGCTAGTGCCACAGTAAATATCACTGATAATCCTCTCAGTATAGTGTAATCATTGTGTATGTATATATAAACTCGGGGCTAGAACCCAGGACATTGCTGTGAGGCAACGGTTAAACCACTAAGCCATCATGAAGCCGGTAACAATCATCAACACTGATAACTGGGACATTTCTGATGCCATTCTGAAGCGTGCCAATGCAGCCAATGCTCAAAATGACAATAGACAATAAAAAAAAAAAAAAAAAAAAAAAAAAAAAAAAAAAAAAATGACAATAGACCGTAGGGAACTACGCAGGCAGAGCGAGGGTTTACCATGTGGAGCTTTAGCATAGCGTAGCTAACCACAGCATGCTAAATCATGAACAGAAGCAGATTCTTTCTGTTTTCTGATGGCTGATCCTCGTGGTCGATGTTTCTAAGCCGGACTGACTGACGATCAGCGCTCAACTCTTCCGTTTGTAGTCCTTTGGATTTTCAGATGTTTGGTATGTAGTGAAAACTAAGCTGAACCTTCTGCACGGTTGGAACATCCTTTCACCCAACATGAAATACCCATTGCAAGCTTTGGAAAAATAAAATAAATACTTCTCAGTAGTCAAATTTACTCAGCTGTTTCTGAAACGATTCTACCTACCAACATGGCCGTTAGCGACAGGATATGCAACGTCACATGAGGACTAAGCAATTTCCCCCCATCCACAGTCAAAGAACATGCAGAAATCATTTCTGACCTGCCAATGAAAATCAGGAAGCCTCGGTTTGCTTTGTTCCTCTGTTGAAACCAGCGATATTCGATTCGTCTCAAAGGCCAGATCTCAGATGATGAAATAATATGCTAACTATTAGCAACCCAAGCAGAGAAAGCATTTTGTCTCTGTTTTATGTAATGGAACACCAAAGTAACACGTTCACAAGAAGAGACTGTGCAGCTCTACATATGCTGACGGACTAATGAGACACAAACTGTCAGAAGTGCTAATGAATAGTTTATATGAGCATCCTTCGCCATTTAATTAGAGCTACTGTCCTCTCACTAGGAAACAAAACTGGTGCCAGTTCTATGCCGGTATGATTAGTTGACAAATGATTGGCTCATTTAAAAATGCACCCCCCTCATGAGAAATGTATATAATTTCAAATTTCTTCAGACGACATGTTTTTTGTTTCTTGTGCCACAGAAGCATCAAATCAGCACCTATCTGAGACACTAAACGCGGACGCAACCGAGCGTTCTAATTAATCCTTCATCATTAGCTGTTTGCAATTTCTGTAAGGTGTTCAAAAATGACACCATGGGAAACACCAGCAGCGGCTAAAAATGAAAGCGTGGCCGCTGCTCATTTTAATAGTCTGAAAGATTTAGGGTAAATTATTCCTTATAGTGTCAAGAGTCACATGAAAAGTGACAAATCCCGTGCATGCGTACAGTTGTGGATGCAAACGAAGTTGGGTTAAAAGTTAGGCCTTTAAATACATGTTTGAGTGATTATCAGGAGATGCTGCATGATTCAAGCAGCGTTTCAAGGTGATCTCCAACAAGTACGGGCAACATCTGTAGGTCTGGATAATGAGCGACAACTACAAACCCCTAAAAAGAAGATGACCAGCAGCTCCTGCTGAAGGTTGTTTTGAGTTGCTGCAGGAAGTCCAGCCTCTGCAGGAGAACCAGCCCAGGTCCCGGGAAAGGGTGGATCCTAGGATCTGGAGGCGATCCACAGCAGACACGGGGTTTGTGAGGATAGAGAGGGGAGTTCTTTGGAAGTCCACCACCAGCTTCACTATCTGACCGGACCTGTGAACCCCCCCCCCCCCTCGATCCACTTCCTGTCGGTACGCAGACGTGCCATTGTCCCGGATCAGACCTACGACAGCGGTGTCCTCTACAGAGTTCAGGAGTTTCACAGTGGAGTATTCAGAAGTCTATATTACTTTGAACGCGTCTCAAAGAAGCATAATGCAGCATTCCCAGTTACTCTGCTTTCCCTATGTCAGCACTCCAAGTTGCTTTATTTCAATTCGGTCACATTATTCCCCATGAATTTCTCAGGGAGATATATATATATATATATATATATATATATATATATATATATATATATATATATATATATATATATATATATATATATATATATATATATATATATATATATATGATTCTGTTCTGAAAAGGAGCACAATATCAGAGGCAGGGTGGGGAAACCCCTCATTAATGAGCCCCCCAGATAGGGTGCCATTCAGGATAACAGGATCCAGTAAAACAAAACCGTCCTGGTTCAGTTTCCCAAGCCGATCTGACCAATGCGATTTTCTCCTCAATAAGTAGCATCAGGCTTATTTTTCTCTCATTGCTGAAACCAAAACTTAAAAAAAAAAAAAAATGCTATTTTCATCGAAGAGGGTCACCATGGGATAATTACACACGCTACTAAAGGCATTTTGGTTCCCCCCCCCCCCAACTCCCTAAGCACCCAGGCTCCAACATTAGGTGCATTTCTAAGCGTACTCTACTGAAAGAAAGGAGCGAGGTGGCAAACTCTCCTACGGAAATACATCCAGCGCAATCATACGTATGTGGGAAGATAGAAAACAGATGACCTCATTATAATGTAACACCTCCAGCATTATGCTAATTGTGTAATCAATCACGTGACATAAGATCAGGATCCGCCAGCACAGAGGGACCTCTCCCAGGCCCATGAGAAAAAAAAAAAAGTGATAAGTTAATGAATTATTGCAAACACAGGGGGATGGCAGACAAAGAGCGGGAGCCGCGGATCGCCGTCACTTCTGCACCCCATCTGCAGTCAAAGAATCCCCCCCGAAAGATTGATTCATTGTTAACGCAGCCTGACACCCTGTGTGAGGGAGAAAGAAAGTGGCAGATAAAGGAGCAGAGAATAGGGGAACAGGGGGCTCCGTTTGCCGAGACAAGGAGCAGAAGCAGCCCATTGGACAGGTTCCCACAGTGAATATTCTTCCATTTAGAAAACCACCACATACCTTCGCTTGAGTAATGGTCTTTTATACGACGCAACCCCCCCCCCCCCCCCCTCTCTCCCCAACCCTAAAGACAGGTAAAGACTCCCGTCAGTGATGTGCCCCACTTCACACCATATAAGCAGTCTATTAAATGACTGTACCAGCAAAAAAACAAAAACAAATCAGGGTGATGGGAGAGAGTCCTTCATGCAAACAGGCGTCAAAATGTAGGTGCCTGCAAGTACCAGCAGGGATGGCCCCAGGCGGAGAGCGCCAACAGCACACCTAAACCACAACCATTTCAGGGGGATGACTAACACCACCTCAACATGAGTGCACTCTCCAAGAATGCCCTCCTACAACCTCAGCCCAGCGCCTTGCTGAGCGCGCCGAGAGCCAACCCAGCCGCTCTGCCCGGGCACCTCGGCCTCTCCGCTTCACATTTTTTAATCAACAATAAAAAGCGGCATCTAATCGTGTGATGGGGCCCCATCATAATCGCGGCCGTCTAATCCGACCGGGAAAAACAAATAAATAACAGATGCGTGGGTCTCCCCCCCGAGCGGCCGCTCTGAACGTGGGCCGGGTCAAGTTTGGCTGCCGGTGAGCGGCGGGCGGGGTAATAACTGCGGGTGACCAGTGAAAACAAGGCGGGTGATCATCACGGCCTCTGGTTACCTTCTCACGTCATCTCTATGTATGCAGACAAGGAAATAGGACGCAAAGAAACAGAAATGCGGAATATTCTGTTTACCCCCCCTCCTTCATTTAACGCTAAATATCAATGGCCAGTCACTGGATGGGATATGACGTTACTGGTTGCAACATTCCCTAAAATAAATAAATAAATAAATAAAAACATTCTTATTAGCTACCGTGGGTATCCCAGCTGCCAAGGTGCACTAAGTACCCTACTTGTTTTTGTTTTTTTAAGATACCAAAATGATTTTAAGTCGTAAACCAACATCCGTGATCAGGGTGAAGTTTATGAATGCAGGGCTAATTACCGTGACGGGTCGTTTAATTGGCTTCCATGTGAAACCATTTGCTCCGGCATAAAACTGTTAAAAACATAACAAAACACAACCGGCTAGCTTTGAAAAGTTCCCCTGCCTTGAGTTAGACCAGGTTTAATTGGTCCACTGGCAGTCAAATGACCAGTTTTCCAATATGGAAAATTAATAATGTGGCTTGTGGTTTAAAAAAAATAAAAAAAATGTTGATGAACTTTGTAAGCAAAAAAATGTTGTAAGCATTCAAGGATTTTGTTATCCATCTATTCTCTCCCCAAGAGTTATTGCTTGAGTACTTAGGTGAGTTGGCAACTGACGTTTCTTTCCGGTTTCCAGAGTTGCTGTGCCATCCCCTCAAATCACTGCTTCCTATTTAAGCATTGCTGGTAAGTTTCCAAAAAAACAAAAACAATTTTCTTTTTTTATATACACACATAAAATCTCCGTAGATTAAAGAAAGCAAAACACAAATGAATGCAATTATCTATTTCCTTACATCACAATGTCAATTTTTTTTTAATTAAAAAACAAACAAACACCTGAGCTGGAGGAGAATCTTTTATAGTTGCCGACTGAAATGGTTTGAAATGGGTTTTAGTTGTCTTTTATTACATATAATGCACGCTTTTCTAGTCAGAGCAAAAGTTGGTGTGCCAGGCAGATCGTCACCATCATTTTAAAATACAGCCATTAAGACAATTCACTTGTTTTTCCCCTACAGTACGTATCTGTAGAAGGGATTAAAGCAGAGCACCCATTTGTGTAATGTCAGATTGTTCCTGTTGGTGTTTCTTCTGGTGAAAGTATTTGTCCCAACGTAACAAACAGCTACAAAACCTCAGTTACATGTTCAATATTCCCTTCAACCAGCGAACAAGGCAGGACTGAATGATCCAAGAGCATTCAGGACGACAACCTTTAAAAAAAATGAAGAAATGGTGGCATTTAAAAAAAAAGAAAGAAAAAAAAGAACAATATTCTGTTTTGGGTCGCAGATTTGCCACACTATTTGAAAAGGCGGTAACATGATCTGGGTATAGGTTTTAAAGTCCTCGCAGGACTCGGAGCCCCTGTGGAGGGAAACAGATGATTCCAGCAGCAGATGAACTACAACTGGTCCCTCTCAGGGCACACTGGCTCCTCAAAGCTACCCGGGCTGTGTGGCGTTCAATGAATGGGCTCACCTAAAAAATATCTGAATACAAAAACGGAGTAAAGAACGCTTTTTTTAAGCACGTATTAGCAGATTTATTTTCTCTCTTTTTTCTCTCTTTTTTTTTTTTTTTTTTTTTTGCTGTGTTGAGTAGAAGGAGGAAGACTACGGCACCCCAGCGAATCAAAGTCAATGTCTCGTAAAACTTTGTGGCTAGCGGAAAATGGAAACGGCTATAAACACCCCCAAAAAACCCCAGCAAGAATGACAAACTATCAGCTTCAAGTTCGGTGTTTATTACGGCCCTATTCGCGGCTCCGGACGTCTTAAAAACAAACAAACAAACAAACAACAAAAAAAAATCCCACGACACATTTCCAGTGTCAAGGTGGCTCGCTTGAACGCGGTAGCTTAAAAAACCACAGCCTGCTCGGAAGCGAAGCAGCACCAACTGCTTCTGCAACAACAACAACAGAAAAAAAAGAAAACCCCGTTGAAACACAGCGGTCCCGGTCCACGACTGATCTGCGACCGAACCAAAACCCACTTACTGGAGGAGGAGGTGGCGGGTAGAAAAAAAACTTACCGGCTTCGACGCTTTCATTGACTGCACCAGCTTCTTTAAAGCCTCTACAAACTCTCCGCCATCTTCGGCAATACCGTGTTTGTTTAAATGGGAAACACTCCCAGAGCGGAGGGAGTCAGCTTGTAGAGGGACGCGATGCCTTCTGGGTAATGTAGTTGGGCCTCCTTTGCAGCTCAATCAAACTGTTCTGGAAAAGAACTACACGCACTCTGACGCCCTTAGGTAATATGACCACTAGCCTTCAAATTATATTTATAGACACAGAAGCACTTATTTAAATTTATTTCCCACATTGTATTACATTATTGCGGCATGTATTGTTTGTTAGATGACACACATTTACTGAAAAAAGCTTTGTGAAAACACTTGTTTTAAATATTTATCAGACCCCTAAAGGCCTTTTGGAACTTATTCTAGGCTGGGCAGCGGTCACACAAACATTGCGTAGAAACCTAAACTTATTTTATTGGGATTTCATGTGGCAGAGTGGAAGGTAAACAATATTTTTTTTTTTTCAAAAAGTTTTTTAATAAAAATCAGAGTCGTTTATGAGGCACCCACTTTCCTCTGACACCCCTAAATAAAATCAAGTGCCACAGACGGACTTCACAGTCTATCCTGTTAGTAAATGGTGTTCGTGTGTTTTTGCAGCGCAGCCTCAGTAAAACCGCACCCATTCTGTGAAGGCCTCGAAGGTGACACCGGTAAAGAAGCAGCATCATGTAGACCGAAAAAAAACACAATAGAAAGGTTTGATGTTGTCTCAATGTTTATTAGACAAAAAAAAAAAAAAAAACTACTGAGGCATGACCATCCACAAACTGATAGGCTGGGCAAAGAGACCGCTCATCAGAGAGGCAAGAGCCCTCTGAAGACTGCAGGGATCCACAGCTCAGGTAGGAGAAAGGCCGCCAGACTAAAATGCTTCCAGATTAAACTTCCTCATAACATTCTGCAGTATCTAAGTGAGGTACTGCAATATGGCAGCCAAAACAGGGGCCTGCATGAGATAATGAGAGGTCTGTGCAGGATGTGCTAGCTGCTGCAGGAACAGGACTCTGAAGGCTAAGTCTGTCATATATGTCCTATTTATTTTTATTTTTTGGTGATTTTTTTTTTCCTATTTTGTCTTAATTATATATATATTTAATGATTTTTCACACTGTTTCAGATAGCAGAGATATGCTGTCTGGTTTTGTTCCGCTTTTATCACACAATTTAATGTCAATAACCTGATTCCATTCGGCAACAGACCTACAAAATTCACACCAGGACTTTTACCTCTTGTCATTAAACAGAATGATCCACTTAGGCTATCACTCACATGCATTGGCGCTATATGCGGCTCCACAGAAAACACATTTCTGCAGCCATTAAATTAAATAGTTGGTTAGCAACATATAATTTTGGAGTCGGCTCAGAGGACACAAGCAACCTCCTTAGAGGTGATCTGTCAAGCAGGCCAGTTTGCAACTGTTAAATAAGTGTGGAGGGAGTGAAGGCCAAGGTTGGCTTGAGAGCAACAGGGCAAGTGTGAGGTTAAAGGGCTTGAGGGGGCTGGGGGGTTGAACAGATGAATGCTTTTTACTTGCCGGGGGGGGGGGAAATTCTGTCTGCCGTTTCGCTGTAAAAAAAAATAAAAAAAGAGGTTAAACATGTTACATTGTGAATATACGACGATTAAATTTGCTGATCAACGTCAAAACGGAAGTGGAGTTGATGACAACGTCTTTTAAAACAAACTTTCACATCAATTATTCTGGCATGTTCCGGTTGCTCACTGAAGGATTTACGATTCGCAAAGTAAAGAAAGTCACCCAGCAGAAAGAATTCAAACTTTTGCATGTGTTTCATGGTTAGGACTGTGAAGAGAGACTCAGTTGCATTCCACGGAGTCCCAAGGAGTCTGTTTGCTCCCCTTCCCCCACTAAACATGAAAACCTACAGCCCCCACCCACCCCTCACCCCTTCAGTAAGTGTGAGACACTTTATCCCATTTGGAGGGGCAAGTTGGGAGCTCTCTCCTTACGCGTCCCCACCCTGCTTTGAAAGGACAGGAGATAGCCCCGTAATCATTCATGTATTCACATCGGTTTACCTGCAAACAGCCAGCAGCAAGGTTTTCTCTGCGCTAAATAACTCTTCTCCTCTATCGTATAAATCACAAAAGTGACACTTCTATAGTTTTCATACAATTTTATTGCATTTTCATAAAAAATGCTTGACTTTTTTTTGCTATAAAATTAAAATGTGTGGTTGTGTGTTGAAAATGAATCAAGTCTTACAAAAGCTATGTTTTTTTTTTTGTCGGGGGGTCTAATTAAAGAAATTGCTATAATTCTTGACAAGATGATTAATTCTCTGAAGTAATTCACAAACCTACTATTGGCCCGAGGAGGGCCGTAGACTTTTCTGGTTTGAGGCTAGCCAGACTTCAGAAAGTAGCCAATAAGAGGGATAAAATATTTATGCTAAAACCAGATCAGATTAAATTTGCCCTCACATGAAGATGATCCTCAACCTAAGAACGTGTCGCGGCCTCTTGGCCTGGCGCTCACTGGGCAGCGAGGCCGTAGCTTGGGCGCCATCTAGTGGAAGGTTGGGCTCATCACCAGTCGCTGTAAAACGAAGAGAGACTCGCTGGAGGTCATCCTCCTGGAGCATCCTTCTTGGTTTGCTCTTTGGGGTGTAAGTACTACATGTTCCCTATTTTCTCATCAAAGCAGCCATTTATATGAACTTTTTTAATTTTAACTTTTTATCAGAAAGTCCCCCCTTGGAGAACAAAGTCTCTCTATGACATAAAGTTAACTATATGAAACCAGTACGTATTTTTATTATCGTTCATTTACAAAATACATTTACTCCTTTTTTAAATTATATTTAGAACGTGGTGGTTAGCAGAGCAGGAATGTCCCCTCAAACAAAGAAGTTTTTCTAGATTTTAATTATAGCATTGCATCTAGGGACTCTATTTAGGACAAGTAGTGTTTGCTATAAATCCGTTCTATATAATCATATATTTTTAAGTTGTTGTCTCGTATAGTTAGGCTAAATTTGGCTTGGTTGTCACTATTTATGCCCTTGTGTTTATTTGTTTATTTATTACGATCCCTATTAGTTTCCACCTAAGGGGTTACTAATCTTCTTGGGGTCCGATTGAAAAAAATACAAAGTTGTTCATACAACATATAGCTTATATGTTGTATGAACAAGTTTGCATTTTATATGATACAGGACAATTTGACGTTAACATGTGATATGCACATAATCTGACATTTTATAAATTACATACATAAACTTAAATTTAAACTCAAGTTTGAATTTAAAACGTTATATTTCAGTGCTCTTTTAAAAGAAAGAGTGCTTTTTAAATCTCTGATGTTTTTAGGTAATTTATTCCATTCCTGAATTGCTGTATGGACAACAGACTTTTGTAACACGTTTGTCATTGCACAGTTTATAATTAATTTAGTCTCTGATGAGGATCTGGTAAAATTATTATATCTGATCAGAATAATTACGCTTTTCGTAAAACGATTCAGGTCTCCTTGTTAGTAGGACTTTGTTTAAAAGAATTAGTACATTTTACTGCAACCTAACCTTCAATAGAGGCCACAATAAAGTGCGATGCACTTCAATAATACTTGTAGAAAAAGGACATCTTAACACCAAGCGAGCAGCCTTACTTTGGACAACCTGCAACCTTGCTCCAAAGCAGAGCTCTTCGTCATAAGGGTAAACTGTGGATTATTATACAATCGCTGTCTACATCCAATTAGCATTGCTCTAGTTCATATTATTATCATTAACCCATTTCACAAGTAAACCCATCTCATTTTCCAGTACAGTTGATATATCTGTGGTATTTGAATCAGAATAAAACATCGTTGAAGTGTGTGTTGTTTCTGATTAAAAACACATTTTAATAACCACTCAGCAACCAAGCAAGAAAAAGTAATTAATATTCCTGCACTTTTGAGAACAAACCCCACATTAGTGGTGGTGAATTAAATATGATTGTATTGTTATTCTAAACTCGCTGGGCCTTTTATAATGTTCGCCTAAATGGGTTGGACTCTGTTTTGCCTTCAGATCTGAGCTTTGTGACACGGTGGATCATACTGCAGATCCTAACCATCAGAATACGGGCGGAACGTGGTCGTGAAGGGATGGATGTGGTCAATAACAATGTTCAGTTAGGCTGAGGGGTTTAAATAAAGCTGAGCTGGCACTGAAGGTCCCAAGGTGTGCCAAGAAAATATCCCCTTCACCATTACACCACCACCAGCCAGCAGTCTGAACCGCTGATACACGCTAAGATGGATTCATGCTTTTAATGTTATTTATGTAAAATGTTGACCCTGTCTGAATGTTACAGCTGAAATCCAGACTCAGTGGACCAGGCAAAGTTTTTCTAGTCTATTACTGTCCAATGTTTGTCACCCCGTGGGAACTGTAGCCTCAGTTTCCTGTTTCTGTAGCTGGCTGGGGTGCAGAGTGTGGACATCTGCTATAGCCTGCCTGTTTCTACATTCAATGGATTGTTTATTCAGAGACGGCCGTCTGCATCGCATTATTTGTGCAATTTAAAATGGACCAAATCAGCACACTTTTATGTTTTAGGATTTAAAATTAATGAATTTGTGTGATATTTGTAGTCAGCTTTTTAGTCAATATGAATGATTCTGATTGCTTTTTTTTTTTTTTTTTGCAATACAAATAATGGTTCTAATGCACATTTATAATTAATGCCCCAAACCTCCACACAGTAATTTAAATGAGTTAAAACAAGTGAACAATAGAGAATGCAGAGTGAATACAAATTCCATGACAGGCGATAGATGATTGAGGTGACATTTATTTATAGCATCTATTATTTCTGCTTTTTCTACTGCAGCAAGGAACACAGCTCAGTTTTTTTGCTCCAGTGATGATGGATCTGGGATTTTCTTTCTGCCAGCTTAGGTCCAATATTTACAAAAACTATGTATAAAACTATTAACAATATTAAAATAAATAATATGAACAATGTTGTTATCAATAAAATAGTCAGAGTAATTCTGACTTCTTGAACATTTTCTAATGAGACAATTAAATACATCCCATATTCTCTCAGTGTTGTTTTTGTTATTATTTATTATTTTTTAGTAGTATTCCTTTTTACATACTCTTACATTTTTGGTTAGATTATTTCTATATTTCTTTATCATCTTCTGCATCTTTACTTATGGAACTTATAAGTACGTTACAAAGTTTATTTTTTAACAGCAAGGTTGATGTGCATATTTTTTGTGCTATATTGATTTATTGGACAATTTTTGTCATATAGTGAGGTAAATATGGATTAAAAAGTTTCCCATTGGCCTGTATTTAATTTCTTTTAAATCTAACTGGTTTCTTCTGTAGTTAGTCTAGTTATCCTAATACTAATTCGCTGCTTTTACGTATTCTGCCACGCTCTGAGCGCCAAAGAACTTTCTGATTTATGTCAATAAATCTGTCTGATTGCCTCGTCTGTCTGTGTGAGTCTTTCCGGATTGAAATGTGTTGTGGAAATCCTAGAAAATGTAAAATCCACAGAAAAATATGGTTATAACGGCAGCAGTTAATTACCCTAAAATGAACAATACTAATCTGCCAAAATGACAGATTTCGCTGATCTTTATATTTAAATCTATGGTGCAAAACCAGAAACCAGACTGCAAAAATATTTTTTTACAGGGGAGAGAATGTCGGTATGATAGGTTTGATAATTAGCCAAACATATGTTAAAAAGGTTCTTGCCGTGTTCTATAGGGTTCTTGTGTAGAGGTTCCCAAACTTTTCAATCTGTAACCCCCACCCATCCATCTATCTATCTATCTATCTATCTATCTATCTATCTATCTATCTATCTATCTATCTATCTATCTATCTATCTATCTATCTATCTATCTATCTATCTATCTATCTATCTATCTATCTATCTATCTATCTATCTATCTATCTATCTATCTATCTATCTAGTGATATAATCATATGTATTTTTCAGCTATTTATTTTAAGACCTAGAAGAACACTTTCGATTTTGTTTCAGTGATTTAGCAAACCTTTGGACTGGATAGAAGGCTTGGTAGCAGTGATAATAAACAGGGCTTTCTCCTATAAAGCTACAGTTGGTAATCCTGTTCAAAAACACTTTTTGTTATACTGGGTCAAATGGAACTTCCATCCTGACAGTAGTCAACACATTATTTATTCAGAAAAATGAATGATAAAAATCAGACCTCTGTGACAGCTGTAGGCCCGTAAAAACTCTGACCAATCCCTGCCACTCAGTCCTTCTTCACATGTCTGGTTAGGAAATGCCAAACCTCACCATTGCAGCTGATGCTCTTGGTTCTATAAGTGCTAGCAGTCACTTTGCCGTAAAGGAATTTGCAAGTAGTTCTCTGCACTACAGCTACCACCCAATTTTCCTTGATGTTCCAAGATCAAAGTGCTGATCGAACATTCGCTGTGTCTGCCCCAAGAATGTGGAATATCCTTTACCTCTATAGGCCCACACCACGCAGAGCATAGAATCATTTAAATGTCTTTGAAAAACCCATTTCTTTTCACTGGTCTTTGACTGATTGTGTAGAAGTTGCTAAATGTTTTTTTTAAATCTTAATTCATCTGTGTTTTATTCATCTTTATTACTGTTTTATTCTATAATTTCATGATTGTTGGTGTAACTGTGAAACGCTTCAGTCAACTTTTGTTATTTTTATGCATGCAACATAAATACATTTGAAATTAACATTACTATAATCACACGGTTAAGATGTTGCATCTTTCCACTTTTAATGAAGTTACCCACAAGAGGTCAGTAGTGTCTTTTCCTCTGCTGACAAAAGGTGAGCCCACAGTTTGCTGAGCAAGGCACTTATTTCTCAACAACCAGTTACTTTGCAAGGGATAACCTACAGCACATCATCTTTTATCTGGAGAAAAACTATTCGATTCAATTCTATTTATATAGCGTCAATTCATGAAACATGTCAAGGCACTTTCCAAAGTCAAATTCAATCAGATTATATTGATTGGTCAAAGATTTCCTATATAAGGGAACCCAGGTGATTGCATCAAAGTCTTGACAAGCAACATTCACTCCTGGAGAAGCGTAGAGCTACAGGGAGAGTCTTCTGCATTGTCCATGGCTTTGCAGAAATCCCTCATACTGAGCAAGCATGAAGCGACAGTGGAAAGAAAAACTCCCCATTAACGGGAAGGAAAAACCTCCGGCTGAACCAGGCTCAGTATGAACGGTCATCTGCCTCGACCGTCTGGGGTTACAGAAGACAGAGCAGAGACACAACAAGAGAGACAAAAAAGCACAGAAGCACACATTGATCCAGTAATCTGTTCTACATTAGATGGTAATAGCGGGTGATCTGTCTTCCCTGGATGATGTCACAGCTAACAGAACGCCAGACCAGGTGTACCTACTATGAAGATAAAAGAGAGAGAGCAAAAAGTTAAAAGCTGAAATGACAAGCAATGCAAATTGGAGAACAGTAGAACTCAGCAGAGTGAGAAAAATAGACCCTGATGTCCTCCAGTAGCCTAAACCTATATCAGCATAACTATAGAGGTAGCTCAGCGAAATTTCGTTCTGTATGCACTCTGTGCATACAAAATGACAAATAAAGTTGTCTAAGTCTAAGTCTACTCATTTTACAAATTAACATTTTTTCTTAATTTAAATACATCAAATTCTACAATTCACACCAGATGTCGGCAACAACCGAAGTAGTCCACACCTCCATAACTGAAAGCAAATCAAAATCTAGGATCGAGAATCTTTATTATTACTGTGATACCATAACAGAATTTTGTTCAGACACCGACTCTGGATGCACACAGATTACATATAACACGCAGAGACAACAAAACATATTTTCAAAATTTTTTTTCCTTTTTACCAACAACACTTCCTGAGATGTTTAGAGCGTGCAGCTAGTCCTTAGCATCCAAATTGGAATGACACATGGAATGAACACTCACAGAAATGTATTGAGTACTTTGTGGAAAATCCTTTTGTGGCGGTACTGACAAGATGTCTCATGGATGGGACTTTTGTTTTGCTTGGATTTCCACACTTGTTTCAACGTGTCCTGACACATTTCTCCGTCCCCCCTTCCTTCAGTGATATGAAGTATGTCAGTATCAAATGCAAAACAGCCCACATCATAATGTCCCCACCTGCAAACTCTTTTGGCATGGTGTTTTTGGGGTGATGTGAAGAACCATTTGTCCTCCAAACATGGTGTGGGCAAGAAGATCCAAAGTGTTCTCACCTGTTCCGAAAGTGTTCTCCCAGTATTTCACTGGCTTTTCCTAAATCCCCAGTAGAAAACTATAAACATGCTTTGTCTTCAGCAGTGGAGTCTCACACAGTGAATGTGCATAGAGGCCGTTGTGTTTGAGTGAATTACTTTTTCTTTTCAAGGGGGAACCCGCACCTGTTAGTTCCACATCTCCGAGTGCTCCAGACAACTCTTTTGATTATGTTTGACTCCTCTGCCAGAAGTCTTAAATGGAGCACCATTGGAACATTAAGAAGTTTAGAAATGCATCCATTACCTTTGCCATCATTATGTTTCACAACGATGAGACTTTTTTGTGAAGGTATCTTTCCTTTTTCCAATCGTGCCCCTCTGTGCCATACTTTGGTAATGAGAACTCTTTACAGGCAATCAGTGTTAAACTTTTTCACATCGCTACTTCTTCCTGCAACCTTTGATCCTTTTCTCTTTTTTCTTTTTTTTTTTTTTTTGCTCTGTCTGGCAGTGTAGCATTAAGAATTGCAGTCTTAATGCCAAAGAGGGTCCATCAGATTTTACTTTCACAAATGGAGCGTTACTGCTTTCGCCATAGGGAGAAAAGATGAAAAAATAGAGGAGAGGAAAAGGAGAGAGCAAGATAACATCCTCTGAGTCACCTGCCAAGAGATATATAAAAAGAACAGTAAAACAAACCGATAAAGTATTACACGTATGAATAACCAATGCCTTGATACCGTCACTGAAAAATACACAGTATTATTTAATACAGGAAATGTAAAGTGACACCAATAGGTATTGGTAGGGGTTTTCTGTATAGAGGTGAATCTGTAAGCACCTGAATCCAAGCACCTGTAGGTGTTTGTGAGGGTGCAAACTTGTGTATGTAAGGTTTATCCATAAACAGAAATGCCCCCCAGAGCGCTGAGGCAGACACCGGGAAAACAAGAACCCCAGATGCCCAAAAGGACTCCCAGAGCAAAGGTGCCTAAGAGGGACAAAAACAGCTGCCTCCCCCATCCCACAACCTGGCCTGCCCGGTCCATACTCGATCCTAGCTCGTCCCTAGGGCCCATCCACCCGGAGATGGGGCCAACATGAGCCCAACTGGCCAGCCAATCAGAGCCCCACTCCACTAACCCAGAGGTGCTGCCTCTCATACCCTGCCCTGTACTATACCCTACATAGTTAAGCTGTACCCCCAAATTCCGGGGGAGAGCAGAAGAGCCAGCTGCAGCCGACCCCCAGGACCAAGCGCACATCTCCAGTCCAGACCCAACCTGATGGCCCCCTCCTCCTCCAGGCCCCGGACCCCAGTTGGAAATCGGAGAACAACAGTGTGAGAAAGAGCACAAGCCTGCTTCCGCCTGCTCAAATGTCATGTTGTTGCATGTTGTTCTCAAGTGCATTTAAAACTCTTGTTTCTGCTTGTTCGCTACAATGTCCTTGAGTTTTCTGAAAGGTGCTTTAAAAGCTATAATAATAATTAGAATTAATATTACAATAATAATTTTGTCATAGGTAAAATTACCTTAGGTGTGTTTGTATACGTGGTTTTACTTGAGTTGTTGCTGATAATATGAATTTTCGATCAGTAGACCCACTAGAAATATTTTATCTGAGTAATACAGATGTGTTAAATGCATAATGATTCCCACTGTATTTCCTTTTAAAGACTTCAATCCCAAAATAATAATTTACTCAAATACTTACTGCATGTTTTGCAAAACCCAGAAATAGGTAAGAGGCAAAAAAACAAAGACAAGGAAGTTCTTCTGATTGACAGCCAAGGCTCAGACGTAGAAGGAACAGACTGTATTTCTGTTTGCTTGAGAGTTGGCTTTGAAGCCCTTTGGTGTCCATTAGAGCTCTTGGTTTAAAGATTTCAAAAGGATTACGCTACCTGGGAAAAAAAGCAAAGATCCGTAAAGCAGACGACATGAGATTGATATTCTGTCCATGACCACCACAAACAGAAGCAGTGACAAGGCGCAGCCCTGGCTGATTTCCAGCCAACAAAAACAAGCTCGACTTTGTCCTGAGAATGTGGATACTGGCCTCATTTGGGTTATCCACTAAGTAGATGGTCTATAAAAGTAACCCCAGGATCCTGCATTTCCACAGTAGCCCCAACAAAGTGCGTCAAGGGACATGGTTGTAATTCAATTACATTTAATTTACATTGGGCCAGTTCACAACAGATGTCATCTCAAAGCACTTTACAAAGTCAAATTCAATCAAATCCTCCAGACAGATTGGTCAAAAAATGTCCAATCTAAGGAAACCCAGCAGGTTACATTGAGTGTTGACAAGCAGCATTCACTCCTCGTGAAAGAGCGTAGAGCCACAGTGGACAGCTGTCTGCATCGTCCATGGCTTTGCAGCAATCCCTTATACTGAGCAAGCATGAAGCAACAGTGGAGAGGAAAACTCCCCTTTAACAGTAAAAACCTCCAGCAGAACCAGGCCCTTTGTGGACGGCCATCTGCCATGACCAACTGGGGGTTAGAGAAGACAGAGCAGAGACACTAAAGCTGTAAGGCTTCTCCATTTCTCCAACATACATAGACGGGACTATGAATCCCCCTCAGCAACTTTGCATGAGTAGAACCACTCTTCTATTGAATCTGAGAATCAACGATCAATCTGAGCTTCCTTTTTCTAATCCTACGACAAACTTTCTGGAAGGCCGAAAACTCTCCACACACTCTCTGATTCCCTCTTTTTTTAAATTGAGGAACTATCTTACCCTGCCACTCCACAGGCCTTGTGCTGATTCTCCTCGCCACACTAAAGAGGTTTGCCAATCACGATGAGTTCTTTTCCATAACCACTTCAAGCTCATACTTGAAGATTTTTCTTTCACAATCATAGAAGCTGCAGTCCTTCTGGACATTGGGTACATGTCAGCTGCCATCTGTGTACCTTGGAACACCGAACCCCTAAAAAAGCCTCCTTCTTTGACACAATGGCCTCCATCTCTGCTGCTGCCATCTTGTTGCCATTGCCACAGGCGCCAACAGCCTTGGTTGGTTCCCACATGCAATGGATGCCTTAAAGATAGTCCATAAGGGCTCCATGTCACAATTCACCCCTATAGGACAGGGGGAAAAACTCTCAGGGGTGCGAGTTGAAGATCTTGTAAACAAGGGCTTCTGCCAGATGGTCACGCTTCGTCCAGCATTTATTTGGGTTTTTTCCAATTCTGTCTGTCAGCACCCATCTCCGTCAGATTAAAATTACCAGTAGGCTGCGCAGTGGCGCCTCCCGAAATGTTTCATAAGGGTGGCCAAATGGAGCCACTTAAACTCTCGGGGTGGCACTGAAAATAAAAGCCATAATTCCATGATTTTATTCTACTGTTGTAATAAAGCTGCCTGTAGAAAACTATCACACAGACTTAAGTAAACGTCTACTAATATCTTTTGGTTTTTAATGTTTATTTTTTATTTTTAAATGTTCCTAATGATCTAATGTGCATAGACCAACAACAATACAGTTAATATTTTGAGTTGAACAACAATTCCTTTATATTGTGTAATTATATTTAGAATGAGGTGTACATTTATTCATTTACAGTTACTAGGGGAAAGTAGATACTGGCAGATACAAATAAAAGAACGATTGAAGCTCAGGAAGAGTGGCTGCCTACAATTTACACTGGTCAGTGGGGGTGGCCAGTGGGGTGGTCAGGACATGGCACAGGGGGGGCATGGCCACCCCTGGCAAACCCCCTGGTGGCGCCACTGAGGCTGCGATGTCGCTGTTGAAGTTAAAAATGAGAACCTCGTAAATGATAGAGAATCGTTTCACACAGAGTGATTTGTTTGAAGCATTTATGTCTGTTCCTTTTCAGGATTATGAAGCTGGCTCAAAATCCAAGGGAGGCATGATATTCCTGTACACTCACTGCGTTTGCAGGTTCTCTCTGGGTACTCTGGCTTCCTGCCATCCAAAAGCGTGCACATTAAGGATAATTAGCCATTCTAAATTGCCTTCGGGCATGAGTGAGTGCATGCACGCATTGTCTGTCTTGTGTGTCTTCCTAGCTGCCCTGTGATGGACTGGCGACCTGTCCATTATGCTCCACCTCTCCCCCACTGGCTGCTGCTGATGATAGGTACCAACCCCACTGATACCCCAGAGGTCTAAGCAGATTCAATGGATGGAAGAATGAAAATCAAACTAGCAAGTGAAGGAACATTTCTTTTCTTGTCAAGGTTTTAAGAACCTTGAAGTACATGTTATTGCCTGTGCTGGAGAGGTTCTATAAACCTGCAATTACACCAGTTCAATCAGGCAAATGTAACGTAAATCACATGACTGTAATTCAGCCTGTATTTTCTCCTTTTAGCACACTTTTGAAATCTATGGTCGGTCAAACAGCGCACAGCTCAATGAACGTTTGACCCCCCTATTGTTACGATTATGATTATTAACTCTCAGGAGGAAACCTGTGGGTCTAAATCCCGTCAAATAAAACACAGACGTGGTTTCAACCTAACAGCTTACTACTCCTCGCAGGTGCAACAAAGGCCGACTCTCCAAGGAGAAAAAAAAAAGTGTTGTCCGTTTAGCTGCTCTGTGCACGTTTGCTGAGCGTGGAGATTTGGGCCCGGGGTTGTCGTGCTGTGTTTCACCTCGTTTGTGGTTAACAAAAGGCAAGCAGCCTGGGAAGGCACTGGCCAATCAGCAGCCGCGTTACATGCGCTCCGTGTGGCCCAGCCTGTCTCAGCGCGGCTTTTATCAGAACAGTGGAGTCAGACAGCTTGGTAGAGTGGTGACTGTGCTCTAGGCTGGGTGAGAGCTAACAGGGCTGCCCTCCATGTTTTGATAAGCACTGACATTTCACACAGAGTTTTTAGCCATGCAGCCGCAGAGGTAAGCCCTACTTCTATTTTTTTATTTCAACATATAATACTTTGCTAAAAAAAGCACCAGTCACAGTGTTGGATCAGTGCCTGCCAGATATTACAGGTTTATCTGACAGATGTGGCGAGGTGGGGGTGGGTGGGGGGCATATTTGCAACCCAAATACCTGCACAAGAGTACAGCTTGGAGAGAGGGCATAGTGAGATCAGTAATGCAGTTGTTACACATTGATGGTAAAGGCCCCCTTTCTAGTAATAGCAAGGAGAAAAAGCTGCAATACAGCTGTGTCTGGCTTCTGTTATCAAAATGACATTCCCTCTGAGTGAAGCGAGCTGGATGGAAGAGACAGGCAGCGATGCAGAGGGGCGTTCCCAGAGGAATTAACAGATGGGAAACTGGCAGCACAGCAAGGTTAGTTCAGGCCTTAAACTAGAATGAGAACGAGACAGCAGGGTAGCTCTCTCTTTTTTTTTTTTTGTCAAGACTAACACATCTTTGAAGAACAGACAATGAAAATGTATGATCGGCTCATTCTTCCACATGCCGAACAGCATTTTCTACCGTAATGTCATGCTGTTTTTATCGGCCAATCTAAAATAAACGTGACTTTGAATGATTGACACTGTTAGTTCTTTTAAGACATCAATTATGTGTGGAGGGAGTGATGTTCCTGCACCTGTAGTCCACAAGACTGTAGGAATTGGTGGCTTGCATTACCCCCACCCCACCCCCCAGTGTTAGTCTTGACTGCTGAGTGGCAGCCATTTTAAAAAGCTTCCCCTTTCTGTCCCTCTGCTCCAAACTCACTGGTGACTTGTATGTATGGTAAGAAAGAAGGTGGGAAGGACTTCCTTTGGAAAAACTTTGCACAGATAGATTTCCCTCAGTGGGGCTTGAGAATCTATTAATCTGGATGGACTGATTTATGATAATATATAATGATTTTGCTTATCAAATATGCAGCCTTAAATGGTATATCTGATCATTTATTCTGATTGCTGTATATGTTAAATGGTAATCATGATACGTTAAGATGATTGTATAGTTATGTCTTCATAGTGATTCAGTGCAACAATGTTGAATGCCACTGGGGGTGGTGACTGTGGTTTGGCTGCTTTGTTGAACATTATGCTGCTTAAGCCTGAGTTAGTGTTTAGTATTTTGGTGCCTAGGAATGTGTTTAATCCCCTTATTTCAGTATTCCTGTAACTAACTCTTCATTGACATGCTGCCTCTCTAATTCTGTGCATCTAGAGTCCCTTCTAAATACAAGTTAATTTTATTTAATTATATACAACAATGGTGCGTTCCTAACACAAATATCCCAATATTCGTAACCGATTACTTGGTGAAAATTAATAATATAGCCGCTATGCCTTGTTCTTCTTGAAAAATCTCAAACGTATGTTCGCTCTTGAAAATTAGTTTATATAAAGAAAAAGCTTTATAACTGACATCCTCTACATAATTAGCACATAACACCTTCTATAGCATCATGGAAAGGAGTCTGACACTAAGTGTCAAACTCTGGATTCAGAAGAAGCAGTGGGGCTTTTGTCCTGGCAGTGGAACAGTAGACCCGTTGTTGTTTGGGTCATGGGATTTTGATTTTCTGGCCCACGTGTGTTTTGTGGATCGGGGAAAAGACTTTTCAACCATGTCTCCTTAGGCTTTTTTTCCTGGACGGCTGCAGGAGTATGGGTTGCCAGAGATGCACTCAAGCATCATCTGGTGGTCCTCGTATAACCGAAGGAAGAGCTGTGTCTGCATTGTCGACAAGAAGATCAGAGTGTTGTCAGTGCAGATTGGACCCCATCAGGGCTGTCTCTTGTCACTAACCCAAGTGGTTTATGGTTGTCTGTTGCCAGGTTTGGGAAGGGTCACGTCTATTCTAATTATAGATGATAGCATTCTCTTGGTATTTGTAGTCTGCAAAAGGCTTTGCAGGAGCAAAGATAGATGGATTTGGACCTCCTATGCAGTTATGTAGATGTTGGTCCAGTCTGTCATAGCTGAGCCAAAATGCTAAGCTCTGAATTTACCCACTTATCTACATTCTGACCCTCATATGACCATGAAATCTGGATAATGGCCAAAAAGGATGAGATCTCAATTACAAGAGGCTAATCTGGAGCTCCGTGCAAGATCTCACCTTGTACAGTACCAGTGATCATTAGAAAGGTGAGGGATGAGCCCAGAACTTCACTGACCTAAAGAGAGCTGGCATGACAGTCTCAAAGGTTACTGTTGGCAACACACTATGATATCATGGATTAAAACCCTGCAGCGCACACAAGGTTCTCAAGCCAGCAAACATCTCACGTGTATCACAAGATTTAGGACAACAACCTCCTTCCCTCAGGCAGAACACTGACGATGGTTTGTGGCTGGGTCTCACAGCATAACAATGAGCCAAAACACACAGTTAGAGCAAATAAGGAGTGGCTACTTAAAAAGCATTTGAAGGTCCTGGAGGGGCCTAACCTGTCTTCAGACCTGAACCCAATAGAAAATCATTGTAGGGGAGCTGAAATGCCTTGTTGCGACTGCCTTAGAAGCCTACAAGATCTAGAGAAGATCTGTAGTCCTCTTCCTCCATTGGATGGCTGGGCTCTGCTGTAGAGAAAGGGCGGGGAGCTCAGTCATCCTGTGGGAACTTGTTTGTAAAGCCACTGCTCCTTCACATGGAAAGGAGTTGGTTCAGATGGTTCTGGCCATCTAAGATCTGGATATCTCCATACCTAATGTCCCTCAGTAACAGATCCCAGACCTATCCAGTTCGGATGAGGGTTGGATACACTGGTCGCGTGTCAGCTCTAGTAATTCGGGTGTTGCTTTGAAAACCAGAGGCAGACCCAGGTCGTCCATATCGTTGGAGATATCCCGTCTGGCTGGGAAGCCCTGGGATCCCCCGAAATGAGCTGAAGAACAGGGCAAAAGGGATGCATGGGCTCCCCTCCTGGACCTGTTACACCTGCGGTCTGAACACCGACTGGACGGACATAACGGCCAGAGATAAACTTTACATCAGGCTTTAAGAGACGAGATTAGACTTCCAAATCAGGAAGTCTAATCTCAGGAAATCTAGCTATCATACTGAGTACGTGTCATTTTTTTTTCACATGAGTGGTCTAAAAATCCCGACATAAACATTGCAGATTGGATAACATAGATTTTTTTCACCAGTTTTTAATATGAATACATTGTTCTTCTTAACATCTTTGTAATGCAACAAAATGGAAAACAGCGCATCTCTGTTCTTAAAGTCATCTAATGTCCTTCTCGGATTTCTAGGCAGGCGTTGCATAGATGTGACTTTACAGAGTGGTCCTTAGGTATAATTCAGAGATTGCTGGCACGCCTTCCTATGGTCTTGGCTGTCTGGCCCTGTGACATTTCCAGTCCGTTTCTGGGCCGCTGTTACATGTGCACATGCTGAGGCAAATAATAAACTGCATGTGGTCTTTTCCAGACGGTTTGCATGCTGCAGCGTGTGCGGTGGTGAGAGAGACAGAGGGAGAACAGAGAGAGAGAGAGAGCGAGAGAGAGAGAGAGAGAGAGAGAGAGAGAGAGAGATTCTTCAAAATGGATGCCACACACATACACTGCTATGGAGGGGGGGGGGGGGGTCTGATCTTCTCTCTGACGAGATTTTAGTGGTAGAGCTAACATGCCTGTTGTAAAGGCTCACAGGCTGTGGAACGTCTATATGGGGTTTCACGGGGAAATTTCGTTGCCACCGTGAGGATCAGTCCTCTCTGCATTGCAGCACTATGGTTGAGGAAAGCGGGGAGCAGAGAGCCCGTGTTGCACACCGAGCCCAGCGCCCAATCAGGTACCTCTGTCTGGTACCCGAGCCAATCGGCAGCCGGCAGCTGAGGTTAAAGATTGACAATTGCAGGAGAGAACAGCAGGAAGAGAAGGCCTTGTGGGAAACCTGGACCCCCATCTTCCCCTCATCCTCCGGCGTTCTCAATTATTGATAGAGATAAAAAGGATAGGCCGAAGATTCTGGGAGTGAGAGAGGAGAAAAGGTATGCTGATCATTTCCATTTACAGAGGCATGATTGTTATGGAAAAGGTGGGTGTGGACAGGGATGTATCAATAAGTTGGCTGCATCAGATCCTCTTTGATTTTATTTTTTTATTTTTTTTTACATATTTAGCCAGAATGTCCAGCATTAATATTCTGCCTTCACGTCTTTCTCTGTGTTATTGTGTGTTGTTTCTTCTTTCTTTTTTTTTTTTTTCTGTCTTGGCCTGCACAGGGTGTTGTTGTTGTAAACTGCATGAGGCCGTCCAGGCAGGTTAGACATGGAGGTCAGCAAATGCAGTTCCTGTGTCTGTAGATGCACCGTCTGACTTTTATTCTATCAGTTTGAAGCGGCTGAGGAGGCCAGAGAGGGCCGATACCTAAATGTAGTTCTTTTGTTTGAACTGGTAGAAAGAACTACATTAGGTGCGTTTCTCATCTGTGGACGGTAACGGAGTAACAAAACAAAAAAACATCTGGACAGCTTGAACGTTGTTTCATATTATGTCAGATAGTATCGACAAGGTGATTAAATTAAGCTGATATTACGAGAAAACCTGTTGGACACATCTTTGATGAAGGCGGATGATGCATTTCAGTAACAGTGACTTCAATAGTAGAAGAGTCACTGTGGTGCACTTTATTATAACATCTTACCTGTTAACATGTTTTCAGTCAGCTTTTTATAATTTTGTATGCTTGGGACAGTCAAGATTCATTTTGAAATTAGTTTATTCCAAATTGCGTCTCGTGTAAAATGAAATCATTTTTTTTATGTTTTGTTCACTATTTTTCTTTTTATCACAATGCATCTTGAGAAGTAAAATGCACATTCTGTGCCATTTAAGTGACAATCTGCATTATACTATCGCTCAGTTTTTATTCACGATCGTAGTTTCTTTTGGGATAATCGTTTGAAAATTTGCTACAGGTATTTTAGCCATCTGCAAACAATGCTGCTGTGGACTGTTTTATGTTGCTCGCCGTCTTTGTTCTTGATTGAATGTTGTTTCTCGCAGCTTTCATCAAATAAGGTTGTTTAGATTTAAAAATGGGCATTGATGTTTAAGAACATTTATATGTTATTTAATAATAGGCATGTAATGATAGGAGCATCGTAATTGTTGTGGTGAAATTTATCCTATTTGGATTTTCTTAAAATATTTTAAATATGCAAAAAAAAAAAAAAATACCTGTGTAAGCTGGATTAATGATCAACATCCCTATGATGAGTGAGTAGTAGTGTTAACAGTAACATTAGTGTTAATATGTGCTGATATACAGTACAGCTGCAATCAAAAATATCAAACTCCCTCATCCCTGGCAGACATTTCAGTAGTATGGATGACAATAAATTAACAAAACACCTAATTGAACAATAAAAAATATCTATAGGTACATATCTGAGTTATTTTGACCACAAAAGTTGAAGACATGACGTTCCTTTTTAAAAATGACCTGATTTGTGGGGGAACCCATGATGCCGGTACATCATCCCAGATTATCCCAGAGAGGTCCAATCAGTCACCCCTATCACTAAGAGACACCTGTGGGTCATTGTACCAACAATGAAAGGGGGAGCTAAAATATCCACCCTTATATTTTTCCAAGATGAATGACGATTACTTTAAGTATCTTTTTGATTTTTATATTGTGTAAACATACAGGTTCCACTAATGATTTATTGGGGGTAAACATCTACACCTTCCGTCTCCCCCAGGATTACCGCCTATGCGTCAGTCAATTAAAACGTCTCCCAAAACTCTATAGACAAATCCAAATTCCTCCTTACATATTCTAGTCGACTTTTGATGTTCCTTGCAGTCAAGCGTGGAGCGTGTCTTGGAGTTTGACCATAAAGTGCTTGTTTATCGCAGTACCGGTTTTATTTGTTGCTTCTTGAAGCACCAGTAACATCATTCATCGTATCATCCTGAGATGTCTTGCAAACACACAAGCATCTTTCTTAGCTGTCCTGACTAAATTGCTAAGAGCTCCTGATGAGATTTTGGCCGCTCTTTTACAGAATTGCAAGTCACCTTAATGCCTTAATGGGCGGGGTTTATATATGCACATCACCAGTGACAGGAAGTGAAGTTTATGACTGGTGGAGCATTCACTCCTCTGGAGTAGGGTGTACAGATACCTGAACCCAAAATAGACACTTGTATTTGAATTTTGGCTTCAAATAGTAAATAGCCTGTACTTGTATAGTGCATCATCAAGTCCTGAGGACCTCAAAGCGTTTCACACTACATCCACCCATTCACTCACCCATTCACACACGGACGGTGGTGAGCTACATTGTAGCTACATCTGCCCTGACTGACAGAAGCGAGGCTGCCAGACAATCGGTGCCACCGCACCCTCTGACAACCAACAGCAGACAAAGCAGGAGAAGTGCCTTGCCCAAAGATGCAATGACTGAGACAGTTGGAGTGGGGTTTTGAACTGGCAACCCACCGGTTAACAGGGTGAACTCCTAGCTCCGGCGCCATCCTTTTGAAATATGTTGGTTGCCATCCAGGGCAAGATCAATCCCAAAAAAAGTTAAGAAATAAAACTGGACTTCTATTCTGAAGCTGGAGACGTTTCGCTTCCCATCCAGGAAGCTTTCTTTGTTCAAAATGTCTGGAGTAATGTGGAGATCCAAGCTTTATAGACCTGCTGGCAGGCCTCATTAGAGTTTAGATTCACGTGTAGATTCAACTGGAACTGATCCTGCAGTTCCAGTTTCAACTTTCAAAAACTTCCAGCACAGCTATAGGTTTGATTCCTGCCAAGTTTCACCAAAATTCACACCTCCAGGCATGTGACCACAACATTCCTCCTGTGAGCCAGGCAAACAATGAGCCTAACGACTCTCCATTGTGAAGGGCGACCGGTTGCAGGTGAATTTACATGTGAGAAACAGACTGAATCATTCAGAAGATTGCAAACATCCGGCTAAACGTTACCTTAGCATTCGCTGAGAAGCAGCTAGTGGATGAGGGCTACACATGTTACCCTCTCTGTGTTGCATAATCAATCAATTCTTTGTGCACGTATAAAGTTGAAAAACGAGTGGTTGATGTACCGCCGTTTAACTGAGTATCCGAGACTCTGGGTTCAAATTGAGGAGTTTTTGATAGTGGGGTTAACAGCTTACTGGTAATTTCACTTTTAAATGATCGTACCAACCATAAACAGTTTTATCATGATAAACATTAAAAACAATGATGGTTTCAGCCCTATTACATACACTTTAAAAAAACGAAACAAAAGAAAAAAAGGTTACCAAACAATATGTCTTTTGTTTTTAGGAATGTCGTTCACCCAAAATGTTTTTCTATAGTTATTTTAAGAAGGGTTCATATGCTGTGGTTAGCTGAACATTTGGCTTTTGGTACAAAGTGTTGCTTTTGCGACCAGAAGTTCATCTCATGACTATAAGTTATGCTTCTTTCTCTTTTTGTTTTCCTGCATATTTGGCAAGGGAGTAAAGGAAGTAAAATGGTGGTGGAGGTGGTGAGAGGCGTGTGTTTGGGGAGGGGGGGGGGTGTAGGGGGAGCATAGGTGAAGAGCTGAAATATGTCAATTCGGTGGAATGGATGGGTTTATTGGAAGGATAAAAACAATTTCAGTGCTAGTTACTGTTTTGTTGCTAATAAATGTGACCAAGCATGTTACATTA
Organism: Fundulus heteroclitus; assembly: GCF_011125445.2. Taxonomy (NCBI): domain Eukaryota; kingdom Metazoa; phylum Chordata; class Actinopteri; order Cyprinodontiformes; family Fundulidae; genus Fundulus; species Fundulus heteroclitus. The sequence goes on from NC_046380.1 coordinate 36,148,108, forward strand.
TATTTATGAATTAATGCATTTTACACTTCCTTCAAATCAGCTGAACATGATTCACTTAATGAAGTCACAAGTTTTCATTGATGTAGTAGAAATACTGTGCTCTTTGCACCATAGTGTGCTTATCTAAACATTACTTTGATTAATAGATATTAAATGAATAAGGAACGGGTGGGAAGCATTTAGTGAAGGTGCTCTTTGTGTGTCAGTGTTATAGAAGAAGAGGAGAAAACAGAAAAACACCCAGAAGTAGAAGAAATGGAGATCTCTACGAGATCAAGAGGTAAGTGCAGCGTTGTTTTTAAGTGAACTGCCAAAATAGGTATATTTAATACACTAGACAGACTTACACCACCATATCCACTCACCGGTCATGGCCTCTCTATTAGGTTCCTCTTAGTACACCTCATTTTAATGTTCTAAACTGCTTAAAAGTTTGTGGCAAAGTTTGAACAAAAAGATTTTCATCCATGTTGAAATTTTGACCAAAGATGTTCAGCCGACGAAAAAAGGAATTTGTTCCACTACATCTCCAAAGTGGTCTGTCCCCCTCTGTGGGGGCCACTGGAGTACCATGAACTTATTTTCATGTTGCAAGTAAGCAGTTCAGGATGATTCGAGTTTTGTGAGCTGACGTATTAATAAATAAAAAGTCAAATAACGTGGCTATCCACCTTTAATGAATAGTTAAGGTGTACCTAATAAAATGACCAATTAGTGATGATGTTAAACTAAGTCTCATAGTTGTTCGCTCAATAAACAGAATAGATGATGGGGGACACCACATCCTTCTAGAAACTGAAGATGCTTTTATCAACTTTTTAAAGCCATATTTTCCCATCAGCAATAATAATGTTCCCTATTTAAAATGAAAGATGAGATGCGGCGTAAACCATTTAAACAGGGCTAACAAATCAAAGACAGCAAATCAATTTCAGAAGCTGAGATAGGGTGCGGTGTAAAAAACAGACACCTTGAGGTTTTTGTCAGCAGGAACTTCTAAACAACACAGAGCAGGAATGGACATAGAAGAAATGCAAAAATAAAAGAATAGAATATTTTACACCCACCTTTTTTACTTATTTTATCTAACAATAAAAACGGGAAAACTAGGAACCTACAGAGTAAGTAAGGAAATTATTTAAATGATGGTGCTTTGTTTCTGCACTAACTTGTTGAACATGTTTGGTGGACTGAGAATTTTAGAATGTCTAAATATTTTGTTTTATTATGCATTATTATAACAAGCTTCAGTAGTTTGAATCTGAGTTAGGGTTAGACTAGCTTGACCTGAGTTAATTAAATGCCCAAAGCCAAAGTTAGAAACAGGTTTTTAAAATATTTTTGCTTGTGCATTTTACTCAAACATATATATATTTTTTCTTTTTCAATATCCTGGTGTATCTTCTAACTTAAGGTTAACTGTGTAACACTTACATAGTTGCTTTAAGAGCCCCTTGCTTTAAACTAATCAGGTCTAAACTCTTGCATTTGTCTGATGTTTCAGACGCAGGCTCAACAGAGAGGATGGCCCAGAAGAGAAAGGTCCCAAGTCCTTCACCCTCATCGAATGGCCACTCCCCTGCTGACACCTCACCTTGTCCGGTGAAAAAGAAGAAAAAGCCCGGAGCCGTCAGCAGCAGCAAAGACCAGGTAGCCTTTAGCTATGTCGAATGGGAATAAAAAAAAACTACCAAAATGTAGACGCTGGATCTGGCTGTGTTAAGAAAAATTATCCGGTACAAATCAACCTCACTTTACAGCAAACTCGGCTTTGACCACTTCAACATTATCTCTGATACAATATATTATAAATTCATGTATGACACAATCAGTGTGAGGTGTTTTTTCTGTGGCTTTAGGCTTTTTTGTGAACGCTCTGGGCTTCAAACGATCCATCTGGACTGATTCAGATAAAAGTTTACATTTGCACCTAGCGATTAAATCCATCCTGAGTGATCGGATCACAATTATTCCCCTTAGATGACCATTAAGACTGTAGACTCACCCAGTGAGCTGTCAGCTGAGGAATAAACAAGACATGAAAGATTATCTTGTCTTGTTGAGAGAGACGTTGAGTTAATTGAACAATGCTTTTATTCAGACATCCATTTTGTGGAGTTAATTGGGATACAACAACGATTGTATTTATATCGCTCAGCAGGTGTGGTATAACAGAAGTAAAGGAAAAACAATGCAACTGAATGTCAGTACCTAGACAATAAACATTTTAGCCTGTCCAACAGGACCAGAGTAAAGCCATTTGAATTGAATTAAATATTGAATAATTGTGCAAGACTTAACAGCAGAGGTGATATTCTTATGATGTGAAACAACCATTTGAGATTTTTTTTTATTTTACATGTTAAAAACAATGACTATTGTAGGTTAATAAAAATAAGCTCTATAAAAGATTAGCAATAATCTTTGTTCTGTACGCACTCTGTGCATACAAAATGACAAATAAAGTTGTCTAAGTCTCACATTAGTACAGAATGTACTCAGTACAGAAAAAACGTTCTCTCCACTGATTATTATTAACCAGGAGTTGTGATTCATCAACTTCTGTCATTGATGTCAATTCCAACAAGTTCATTAAGACTCTCTACCAAGTAAAAAAAAAAGAAAATATTTGTAGAATATTCTCCTTTATCGCCTCTCAGAGGTTGAGCAGTAGTTAAGCAGTTTTTATTGTGAAGTAAGACTATATGTTAAACGCATTATAAGTGTCCAGTACATTTATTGTCTGTGGTTTTTAACAGTTTTATCAGATAACGTTATTGTAGAAGGACTGTTGCTCGTTTTAGTCTGTTCTCCAACCCACCAAACAGAGTGACAATTTTTGACACAATGTTTTGGATAAAACTTACCAACTTTGGTCCCAACAGGATAAACCTAGCATTTGGGAAATGCTTCTAGATTTCCAAATCCCTTACAAAGCTGTAGCTCCGGGCTTTGACATTTATGCAGACTCCTAAATCTTTAGCACCTTGACATTTTGCACCTTTTTATCCTCACAAGTTGCCCTGCTAATTATCCTTTTTGGCGCGTCTTCTAACATCTTTGTGTTGACTGCTGACAACAAATTCTAAGTTTCTCTAATTTCAAAAAAGTTGGTTTAGGCAAAACCCTGACATCAGTCTATTCTATTTGTGTAACCGAAAGCTAATGAAGATATTTAATCGGTTTGTTGTTAAAGAGAGTGTCTAAGCAACTTTTATATTTAAAAGGACAACCCTTCTGTGTCAAAGTAGTCGTTTTTGTTGTACAGATTCCTGTTGTGCTGTGTAATTGTAGGAAAAAATGGAATCCGTTTTTGCACAAGTGATGAGATAATTCAAATAGCCAGCAGCTCTTGTTAGCTTTTGTGGCTAGCTTTGACTGTTGTAGCCAAGCTGCTTTTAGGCTGTCACCATATTGGCATCATACAGCAAATATACATATTTTTTTCCTTTGCTCTGCTTGATGTCAAATTCTCTATAATTATTTAATAAAATGATAAAATCTACTAAAAAATTTATGTGACTGTATAATTAGTGTAGGCAGTTCTTATAAAAAATGCAGTGATGACTGTCTCTGATCAGCTTGTAAAGTAGGACAAAAACATAGGGTTTCATGTTCTACTGTTAAATTAATGGAAAAAATATATTACAATGTGCCTTTATCAGTGTGCTGATGTATGGAGCTTGTACATAAACATTGGCCGGTTTAAAAAAAATTGGAAACTCGACCTTGTGTCAACATTCACTGGTCTGTTTGTGATGGGTTCAGCATCAGTGGCATATAGTCAGAACACATCCTGAACACTTTACACCGGCGAAAACTCCAAGACGCATGAGTAAATATGGTCGGTATTGTTTCCCACTCAGAAATGTAACTATTGTTTGCGGTAAGGCGTATTGTGTCACTTCTTGTTGTTGCTGTGTGAACGACGGTCTTTTGCTCCAGGCTCTCTCGCTTTTTATCTTTATACCTCTTTGCTGTAACATCTGTTTCCAAACATAAGCACGTTTAAAACATTTTCTGTGGCTGCTCAACACGTTTGGGAACTCCTCGGTTTGTTCTTTGGCGCGATAACAGGGCGCTAGCCTAGCTTTAGCCTAGCCTTAGCCTCATAATGGCTTCTCCGTCTCTGACTAAGTCTCCTATCTGCTGCTCTCTGTGTCAGATGTTCAGTTATTCCTCTGCCTCCTTTAGTGATAATGGTACATGTAATAAATGTAGTGTTTTTGTAGCTTTGGAGGCGAGGGTGTCAGAATTGGAGACCCGGTGTAGGTACCAGCACAGACATCATATACGTAGACGCATCATAAGGCGCAGGTTCGCACGTCAACGTCATCGCCATATTGTATGTGACAGAAAAAAGTTGAGTTCTGTTATTGTGAACGTGGATCAGAAAAGATGCGTCATTCCTGTGCTGCATGGAAATGTATTCTGGCTGATTTCACTACTTGTATCTGCCTTCTATAAACTAAGGCTGCACCATGTTGCAAAACTGGACACACTAAAGCTGCAGAGTGGCTATATATATATATATATATATATATATATATATATATATATATATATATATATATATATATATATATATATATATATATATATATATATATATATGTGTATGTATGTATGTATGTATATATAAATAACCGTAAATTAACAAAATAAAATTGATTTGTAAATGGAGACCGCGGGCGCAATGTAGTTTGTTTGAGTTGAGTTGCCATATATTGACGTCATCGAGAAGCGCAGACCCCGCCCCGAGTCGATCTGGTACTTACACCGGCTCCGTGCTGTTGAAAAACCAGCTGATAGCCGCTCCTTTGCTAGCGCGGAGCCACATAGAGTAACTTCACGTAGCGAACCTAAAGCAGTAGCACCCGACCAGCCTGATTACCAGGCTGGCTGGGTGACGGTTCGTAGGAAGCATAGCTCTAGATCCCAGCCCCCAGATCACCACCAGTCCGTCTGCGTTTCTAATAGATTTTCACCACTCAGCGAAGCACCCGCTGAGGAGCCGACCTTAATTATTGGCAGCTCGATAGTGAGAAATGTGGCACGAAAGAAACCAGGGACCATAGTTAAATGCCTGCCAGGGGCCAGAACGGGCGACATAAAATCCTACCTAAAACTACTGGCTAAGGATAAGCGTAAATACCGCAAAATTGTTATTCACGCTGGCGGTAATGACACCCAGTCAAGCCGATCAGAGGTCACCAAAGTTGGTGTTGCTTCGGTTTGTGAGTTTGCTAAAACAATGTCGGACTCTGTAATTTTCTCTGGTCCCCTGCATGATCTGACCAGTGATGACATGTTTAGCCGCATGTCATCATTCAACCGCTGGTTGTCTAGGTGGTGTCCAGAAAACGGCGTGGGCTACATTGATAACTGGAGAACTTTCTGGGGAAAACCTGGTCTGATCAGGAGAGACGACATTCATCCCACTTTGGATGGTGCAGCTCTTCTTTCTATTTCTCCAATTTTAGCTTCCCTTCATTGGCTTCCTGTTAAATCAAGAATATAATTTAAAATTCTTCTTCTAACTTATAAAGCCCTTAATAATCAAGCTCCATCATATATCAGAGCTCTGATTACCCCGTATGTTCCTAACAGAGCACTTCGCTCTCAGACTGCAGGTCTGCTGGTGGTTCCTAGAGTCTCTAAAAGTAGAATGGGAGGCAGATCCTTTAGCTATCAGGCTCCTCTCCTGTGGAACCAACTCCCAGTTTTGGTCCGTGAGGCAGACACCCTGTCTACTTTTAAGACTAATCTTAAAACTTTCCTTTTTGACAAAGCTTATAACTAGAGTGGCTCATGTTACTCTGAGCTACCTTTATAGCTTTACTGCTATAGGCTTAGGCTACTGGAGGACATCAGGATCTAATTTTCTCACTCTATAGAGTTCTACTGTTCTTCAATTATGCATTGAGTGTCGTCATTTCTGCTTTAACTTTCTGTTCTCTCTCTTTTCTCTTCATAGTAGGTACACCTGGTCTGGCGTTCTGTTAACTGTGACATCATCCAGGGAAGACAGATCACCCGCTATTACCATCTAATGTAGAACAGATTACTGGATCAATGTGTGCTTCTGTGCTTTTTGTTTCTCTTGTTGTGTCTCTGCTCTGTCTTCCGTAACCCCAGTCGGTCGAGGCAGATGACCGTTCATACTGAGCCCGGTTCTGCCGGAGGTTTTCCTTCCCGTTAATGGGGAGTTTTTCTTCCCACTGTCGCTTCATGCTTGCTCAGTATGAGGGATTGCAGCAAAGCCATGTACAATGCAGACGACTCTCCCTGTGGCTCTACGCTCTTTCTGGAGGAGTGAATGCTGCTTGTCGGGACTTTGATGCAATCAACTGGTTTCCTTATATAGGAAATTTTTGACCAATCTGTATAATCTCACCCAATCTGTATAATATGATTGAACTTGACTTTGTAAAGTGCCTTGAGATGACATGTTTCATGAATTGGCGCTATATAAATAAAATTGAATTTAATTGAACTATGTATGATCATTCTTGCTGAACCAAATCTGTCCTCATTGATTAAACTTTAGCATGCCAGTGGTTATGGTGATGTAAAATACGGACTTTAGATGATGCACCTAACTGCACAAACATGTGGTACCTTTCGCTTTATTCAGTGCATCTACTTTATGCTGATGCTTCGCATGTCTCCTTGGGTTCTTTAATCTTGCATCCTGATTTTGACCTTCTCCCACTTTGTCTTTCTTTTGCCTGTGTTCCAGTCTGAGCTAAGACATGGACCCTTTTACTACGCCAAGCAGCCAGCACTCACCTCAGACCCTGTTGACGTTGTACCGCAGGACGGCAGGAACGACTTTTACTGCTGGCTGTGCCACCGCGAGGGGCAAGTGCTCTGCTGCGAGCTCTGCCCCAGGGTATACCACGCCAAGTGTCTCAAACTGCCAGCTGAGCCCGAGGGCGACTGGTTCTGTCCCGAATGTGAGGTACTAAAGCAAGAATCTGAAAGGCCTATTAGTGTAGTAAACAACGCTTAGAACTCTGAAGTCAAAAGCTGCTATAATGTATGACTATCTGAATACAGCCATCCATGAGTACTCACACCCCTTGACATGTTTTCCCATTTGACATGTTACAGCCTCCAATGTCAATGGAACGAGACTTTATGTGATAGACCAACAAACAAAGTAGGGACGAACAATACTACATAGTTTACCCTTTGTTTATATACAAAAAAACTTCAACCCATTTTACTCTGATGCCATTAAATAAAACACAATGAAATCATCGCCTTCAAATGCTGCCATATGAATTAACAGACTCCAACTCTGTTTAATTTAATGTCAGCATGGAACTGTTCTCTGAAGGCCTCGGGGTTTCCTCAGAGAACAATGGTGAACAAATGACATTATGAAGACAAAGGGAGAAGTATTTGTCAAGGATAACATGATTGAGAAGATTCAGCCCTTTGAATCGTCTATTTATTGAAAAGTGCTTTATAAACACAAAACACTGAATGTTTGGCTCGCAACCAAAACAATTATGTGTGGCGCAAAAACTAACACTGCACATCATCCTGAACACCAAATCTTTACAGTGAAGCATGGTGGTGGGACCGTCATGCTGAGGGAATGCTTCAGCAGGGACTGACTGATTCAAGCTGGTCAGAGTAAATGGGATGATAAAGAGAGGGTAACTGGAAGAAAAACGGTTAGAGGTCACATGAGACTCGAGACTGGTGTGGAAGTTCACCATCCAGCAGGACCATAACTCAAAACAAACGTCCTTCCAATCTGAGCATGAGCTATTTTGCAAAGCAGAATGGATAAAAAAAAAAAAAAAAAAAAAATGGTAACACTTGATTGTTAGGGGTGTACATAAGACTGACATTACACTGTCATAAACATGACATAACACCTGTTATGAACATAAATGACTCTTTATGAATGTTTAGGACTGTTGTCATTAATTGTCATTCGGTAAATTATGACACTATTAAAGCAAAGTTGACATTGTTTAAAATGTCTTTGTTATGACAAGCCCTTAACTTAACAAAACCCCAAACCCTTAATTTAACCTAATCCCAAATCAAGCCCTAAACTTAACCTTGTCTCTGTTAATGTCAAAATGGGGGAAGTACACAAGGAAGTGAATTTATTGTTTCATCACAAATCTACAAAATGGTTTCCAAAAACAAACAAACACACACACACACACAAAACAAATACAGTAAGAGCACTTACAAATAGCAAAAATGACGAAAACCTCAAAGCTTCTGTGCGTTCCATGCAGGAAAATATCTGAATAAAAATGCTGATTTCTGCCTGTTGTCCTTGTAGAAAATAACTGTTGCTGAGTGTATAGAGACCCAGAGCAAGGCCATGATGATGCTCACTACAGAGCAACTTTCTTACCTACTTAAGTTTGCTCTGCAGAAGATGAAGCAACCAGGTGTAAGTATTCTCTAACAGCCGTTTCTCTGTCCTTTAATATGTAACAAGGCGAACTTCCTTTAAAAAAATATATATAGATTGCCTTCATGTTATATTTTTGAATTGGGGCATGGGTTCTTTGCTTACACACCAAATGGCCTTCTGCACCTTTGAACTGTGCCAGATTTGCACCTTAATGTTTGCCTTTCAGCCCAGTTTCATGTAATTCTGAATGTGCATGCTGGATTTGGCAGTAGCAGAACTAACAGTCACATGAACTGTCATGGCTGGAAGGCGGTAAACATGCTAGCTGGTGGTCAGGATACAGCTTCCCCTCTCACTCTCTTTCAGGATCATCCCCGCTTGTCATCTCGCTCCCCACATGCAGCTTCCTCGCAGAGAAAGACTTTTAATTGGGTAATCAATCACATCACTAACAAGACCCCATCATGAGTGGTTCCTTCACTGCTTCTTTCTCTCTCTTTTTTTTTGTCAAGATCTGCTTTAAGAGCTTTTACCGGGATGCGGGTAGCATGTTAGTGTGCTTTAGGGGGAAAGATTGTTGTGAATTCTTAGTATTTGTTACATTTCCCTCTTTTTATTCCTCTTTACTCACTTTTACAGACTGAACCTTTCCAGAAACCAGTGTCTCTTGAACAGCATCCTGATTATGCAGAGTATATTTTTCATCCTATGGATCTTTGCACACTTGAGAAGGTACGTTTGAAGCGCTTGCATATTGATTTATTGCAATTTGATTACCATTTCTTTTTCAAGGAAACTATTACACACTGTTGTCATCTTGGAACGCTATCAATGACTATTAAATGAGTGCTCTGCAGGCAGTTAAGCTATTTCTTTGTGTGTGTGCCACAGAATATTAAAAAGAAAATGTACGGCTGCACAGAGGCCTTTTTGGCAGATGTTAAATGGATTTTGCACAATTGCATTATCTACAATGGAGGTACGTTGTGGATTCTGTTGTAAATATTGACATGATTTCTAGACATTTTTAACACTTTTTAAGGCCTGTAATATTCCATGATGTAGCTGCTACAGTACAAAATTAGTCGTACATCTGGAGCGTCTTCATATTTTGTCACGTTATGAGCACAAATAGTGGATTTTAATTGAGAAGTGGGAGGGAAATGATAGGCTTAAGATAGCTGGTTAAGATAGTTTTTGTGATTAAAAATCCAAAAAGTGAGGGATCATTTATATTCAACTTCCTTTAGTTTTATACACCTAAATGAAATCAAGTCCAAACAATTCCCCTAAGAAGTCACCTAATTAGAAATCAGGGCTCTGTGTGTAACTTAATCTCAGTGTAAACCCACCTCAGAGGTTTATTAAAGAATATTATTGGCAAACCAGCACCTTTAAAGACCAAGTGTCACAGCAGAAAGGTTGTGGTAAAGCTGCGGAGACCTCTAAAGTAGGCTTAGGTTTTTAAACAATATCCCAAGCTTTAGACGTCTGATGAAGCTTTGTTGAATTCAGCATCTCAAATGATAAGGCCGCCCAGCTTTGCTAAGGAACACAATCAGAGGAGCAGCCAAAAGTACTAACTCTGGGGGAGAATCTGCTTGCTGGCACTCCACAAATCTGGCTGTTAGGGAAGAATGGCAAGAAGAGGGTCGTTGTTGACAGAAAACCAAAAGGGGTCATGTTTGCCGTCTGCTGAACTGTTTCTAAGGAACCCATCAAATGTGGTGAAATGTGTCTTGTCAGATGACACCAAAATGAAACTTCGTGACATGTTATGTAGCGATGACAACACTACACTTAATAAAAAAAGCATCTTTCAGGTCACTCAAGTACATTGTTTTTACACAGTAAAATACACAGTATAAACATTAGAAAGCAAAAGAATTACAGAGAATATGATCTCTTGAGTTTTAAATGAACACACACATGCATGCATGCATACATACCTGTGTGTGTTAATGTTATAAAGTATAACAATGGTTTCTAACAATGTTTCATTATTGCCACACTTTTTTTTAAAACCAATGTAATATTAACAACATTATAAATGGCTTTTAGCCCGACTCGTACCTGCAGTCAACTTTTAACTAGCTATGAACCTCATATGGCAAAAATATTACCATCTTCAGTTACTTTAAATTTTGTAGATTTTTTAGGTGTTAATAGTATTCATCATACATGCTACTCACTGCAGATATAGATCTAACAGCAGGGGGTGCTGTTGTCACATTTAGAATGATTTAGAAGGCCTGCAGTTTCTGGACAAAAAAAAAGGTGCAGATAGAAGTGATGTGAGCGTAAAATGATGGTGAGCTGTCAAGGATGACCTCCAAATTCATAACCGGAGGGGAGGGGATTACAGAGAGCCTCTCAATAGAAATGGAAAAAAAAACTGACAACTTTGGATAGATTTGGTACATTCGAGGAGGATTTCAGTTTTGTCACTGCTTAATTGAAGGAACCAAGATTTTTTTTTTCCAGACAAGCATTGTGTGGAATTAAGTCTGGAAGAAAAGTAGAGCTGGTGTCATTTGCAAAGCAATAGAAGTGGATGTTAAATTATCAAAACAATTTTGCAAGGGTAAGAAGATAAATGAGGAGAAGAAGCCCCTGGATTTCAAGTTACACATACCATCCTCACCATGAAGCAAAGCCAGTGATAACATCATGTTCTGGGGATGCATTTCTTCAGCAGGGGCAGGGAGGCTGGTCACATCTGAAGGGAAGCTGGATCGGGCAATCCTCTAAGAAAATCTCTTAGATGCTGCAAAACAAGAGTATCTTGGGCGGAGAGTCACTTTCCAGCATGGCAGCAAGCAAGAGATGCACTGAAATGGCCAAATAATCATTATAAATGAGTTTGAATGGCCAAAGTCCAGCATATATTCAATGCCTACATTAAACCCAGTGATCCCAGTAGCGGTTAGTAGCAGCTACATCATGCACCATTATGGCTGGATCATAATATTTTGATACTTCGTAGGGTCAGCTGTCACGGTTGCATGTAAAACGTTCAGAAATAATCTATGGTGTTGTTACAGGCAATCACAAGCTCACAGCTACAGCTAAAGTGATCGTGAAAATCTGCGAACATGAGGTGAGTATGAAGTGTGAGTGCCGACAACATGACTTGAGAGCTGAAACTTATTCAGCATCTTTATGTTTTTTTTTTGCAGATGAATGAGATCGAAGTGTGTCCGGAGTGTTATCTGTCCGCTTGCCAAAAGAGAGAAAACTGGTTCTGTGAACCCTGTGTAAGCTGGCTGAGTTGCCCGGCGTTTCAAAACGCCATCCCGTCATTCATCCATTCAGACAAAAAAAGCATTTGAATACAACTCTGTAGCTGCAGTCTGTCACTGTCTGTCTGCAGAGCCACCCGCACCCTCTCGTATGGGCCAAATTGAAAGGGTTTCCATTCTGGCCTGCTAAAGCTTTGCGGGACAAAGACGGACAAGTGGACGCCCGCTTCTTCGGCCAGCACGACAGGTGTCGACCATTGTTGCTTTGTTCGCCTTGACCTGGGGGGAGCGTTTTATTTGCGTTCCTTTTTTTGGTAAATGATGGTGTTTGTCTCACAGGGCCTGGGTCCCTCTGAACAACTGCTACCTCATGTCCAAGGAGATCCCCTTCTCTGTGAAGAAGACCAAAAGCATTTTCAACAGCGCCATGCAAGAGATGGAGGTGTACGTGGAGAACATGAGAAAGAAGTTCAACGTTTTTAACTACGCCCCCTTCAGGACGCCGTACACTCCTGACAACAACTTCCAGCTGCTTCTTGATCCTTCCGACCCCGCGTCCACTGCCGTGAAACCCGAGAAACCGGAGAAGATCAAGTTGAGCATCGATATGTCCGCGTCGCCCAAGATCGCCCTGACCAGGACCATCCTGCCTGGGGGAGGAGTGGGGGGGAGCACAGCGGGGCGACGACGCCCTCTGGGTGACGCGCAGCGGTCCCCTATGAGCGCCAGCTCCTCTGCGCACGGCGGCTCCGATGGGGAGCAGGAAACGGCAGACGGGTCTCAGGCAAAATCGGCGGTCAGTCAGTCCAGCGCGGGAGAAGAGTCCATTGACTGTACAGGTACAAACACAGCTTGCATTTCGTAGTAGTGAGTCATTTAAAAACTGTGATAGACTGGCGACATGTCCAGGGTGTACCCCGCCTCTCGCCCATTGACACCTGGAGATAGACACCAGCACCACTCACGACCCCACAAGAGATAGACGTGTTAGAATTAGTGTTGCACCGATACCGATACCAGTATCGGCCGGGGCCCGATACCGCACTAAAATGGTGGTATCGGTATCGGCAAGTAACAACAAATAGGTCACCGATACCATTTTGATGTTTGTATGTCACTTGAACGCAGCGTTCTCTCTCCCGACACTCGGTAGTTCTACTGGATTCACTTTGTATTAGTCTTTTTCCTGCTTTAATAAGGTAGCAGCTTGACAAAGCCATGATGGCAATTATTTTACATCCATGTAGTATGCAGTTCTTCATATATACACACACACACACATAAATTTCAAACAGATACTGCACTGCCAGGTATCGGGTATCGGTATCGGGGCCAAAAAATGGCATCGGCACAACACTAGTTAGAATATGGATGAATGGTTGGAATCATCTATACCAGGGGCTCCCACACTTTTCAGTCACAGTTTTGCAAGTGGATTTTTCTTTTTTTCTTGTCTTTCTTTCTTTTTTTGGGGGGGGGTGGGTGATAAGAATAAAGTTGCATAATTACAAGAACAAAGGAATATTTTTTGTAAAAACTCTTACAAAAAAGTGCTGCCATTCCTCTGCATTAAAATGAGGAACGCAGAGTACCGTTTAAAGTTAAACTTTGATATCAGTTTCACAAAGAAGGAAATGCGAAATCTTTTTAGCCCATAAGCATCAAATCATCCTGCGACCCCGCCCAAGAGGTGTCTTGACTTTGGGAACCCCTGATCTGTACCACAAATGGGCTTTTAAAAAACAGATGTGCTTTAATTGGATACTTATCTCTACTTTAAAAAGTGTCCACTTCTACATTTAAACTAAAAGATCAATGCAATCAGATCTGTCTCTTTAGTCTTTCCATTAGCCGACAATAAAAAGCTGAGCTGGCCTATGTTGGCTGCATAAAGTAAGTTATAGTGATGTTAATGCTTTATCTGAGTCCAAGACTCTGACCACTAGGCCACATGTTGTTTTTGGAGACTAGAAAGAAGCATCACATGTTTAATTCATCAGTCCTTGTGTGTTTGCTGGCAAATCTTGTTTCCTGCTTGTTTGACCTCAAACGTCGAACATCAAACGTCGTCCTCGGCAAAAATATCCAGGAGTGGCTAGACAGGGATCAAAAAGACTCAACCTGAGATGTGATGTAGACCATATGCATTTCAACATAGTCACAAATATGGTGGAGGGAACAATGAAATAAAAAAAGCTACCACAACCTGGTTGCACAATGAGGCAAACTTTTACACTGCTGCTTTCTTCATGCCTTTTAGCGCAGGAGTCCACTATAATGCCACATCTTAACTTGTATTGGTCCACTCTGCCTTGCAAAATGTGTTGAAATTCATCTAATTGAAAGGACATCTCTTGCAAACTCTGGAGTTGTTCATCAGTTGAAAAAATGTGTGTCGCCAAGTTAGATGCATGCCTGGATTCATTGTGGTACTGACAAACAACAGCCCTCTTCATCATCGCCTTTCTGGCGGACACCTGAAGGGCCTAAACTTTTTGGGCCTAAATTTTCTGCTACTGAAATCATGCAAACCTAACCAGAACACACTGTCCAGCAATGCTTTGGGAGATTTTAGTAAATCTAAAGAAGGCATTCTGCCATGCTATCCCACTGTACTCCTTAATCCACACATATGGAGAATACATCAGACTGGTGATTGCATGTCGAACTCAGCTAACACTCGCAGACATTCTTGCATGTCCTCCAGCGTTCCTGTCGACCTCTGCACTTCCTCTATGGTCAGTTTCCATCTAGTCTTTTTTTTTTTACAACTGTGGAGAATCGTCCAGCACGCAGTGATATAAATTTTACGTGTTTTTGGCCCATTACTGATGAGTGTTCATTGTACCACTGTAGTGTGTAAGCAATGCTGTGGATTTATTTAATGCAACTCTGACTGATGCCTTTAAACAAATGTGCAAATTTTTTTTTATCAAACTGTAGAGGATATTTATCACATTTGAGGTGGAAAGTTGTGAAAAGGCTGATTATGGTCTCATCTACATCACAATTTAACAGGGGGAGGGCAAACATTTCAGATGTGGTGTTTGATGAGTACTTATAATAAAAAAAAAATGAAATTAAGTCTCATGAATGAGAGATAAAAGTGTTCAGAAGACATCCTCTCATCCAGTCTCGATCCTTTTTGGCGTCTCCAGGAAATTCCCTGGACAGTCCGAAATCAGCTGACTCTCAGACTGCTGACGCCCCCAAGCAGGAGAAGACGCCACACACTGGAAGCATTCTGAACCTTAATTTAGGTGAATCGTTCACGTGTTTTTGTTAATGAGTCTGAGATACATTACTACGTAATCATGACGTTTAGTATTTGTATTCAACATGACTGAATCCAGATTACTTAGCTAATGCGAGATTTATGCGGTTCCACTGATCCCTTCAGATCGAAGTAAAGCAGAAATGGATCTAAAGGAGCTCAGCGAGACGGTTCAGCAGAAGCAGGGAGCCGCTCCGGCCCTCACCTCTCCAAAACGGCAGATCAAAAGCCGCTTCCAGCTAAACCTGGACAAGACAATCGAGAGTTGCAAAGCACAGTTGGGTTAGTGTGGAAACAGAAATGTGTTATATTGTCTTTGTCATTTAATTTTATAAAGCAAATACTGGATAACCATAAATCTTGTAGTTCCCTGGATTGGACAATTGTCTCCGTCTTTGCCTTGTAGGTATTGAGGAAATCTCGGTGGATGTTTATAAAGGCGTGGAGCACAGTGACTCTGAAGACTCCGACAAATCTGACTCCAGCGAGAGTGAGTATGCCACAGATGAAGAGTCAAAGCCGAAGCCTGGCCAAGACCCGGTACCCAAAGGGGAACTGCAGAAGGAGCCTGCCAAAAGTAAAGCGAAAGAGCAATCTTCTGTAAGCCAGGCAGAGAAAGACGAAGGTGATCTACTCGTGTCAAATGCCACAAATGATACCAGTTCTACGGTACCTGACGATTCGACTGAAGAAAAAATAAGCCCCGACTTGGGAAAAAAGAACCCAGATGTGACCGAAACAGCTCCAGAAGCCCCTTTGCCTAAAGACAAGTCCCAGGTGAAACAAAAGGAGCCAAAACAGACGGTGCCAGCTGAGGACTCTGACTCAGAGAAGGAGCTAGTTATTGATCTTGGAGAAGAACAGCCTGGCAAAGAGAAAAAGAGGAGCAGAAAAGACAGCGTTATTAACAAAGACTCAACAGCAGGTAAACCTGAAGGTGAGAAGGGGCTGCTCCTTTTGATCCACCTTGAACTAATCAGACAGCTCAGAAACAGTGCTGGTCAGGTTGCAAACAGTTTCATTTTTCTTTTTGCAGAGAATTTTTAAACAGGGAATAAGTGTACAAGTCTAAAGCCATCAGCAAGCTGTAATTACTACTCTTCTTATCAGAAGTGAACGTTGACTTGAAATAATTGGTCTCCTGCTCTATGCATGAGCTTTAGGGCAGAGCCCTTCCCGAAACCTAATGTTGGCTTGCTTCATCCATTTTGAAAACCAGTTTTGATGTGTTTGGAGTCAATGCCCCGCTGAGAATCAACCTTTTCCAAGTTTCAATCATCCAAATCTGCATTTGAGGCAAGGCTGAAGGATAGTGCTTTGTCAGTATTTTATCCCCTTTGCGTCACAAGAATTATCAGCAACACTGGCCCTTAGCATGATGCCACCACCACTTTGCCTGCCAATTGGTCCAGTGTTCTTAAAGTTTAAAGCCTCGCCCTAACGCCTGTAAACATCTTGTTACTGCAACCAAGTAGTTCGACCTTTCTCTCCTCTTAACAGAAAACCTCACAAGACATCATGTGTGTAGCTGCTAATTTCTGTTGACTTTAAAAGGTGCTGATATTGGGGCAGGTGCTTCCCAGTAGCATGTTTATATGTTCATAAATGTCACTTCAATATAAACAGTGACGTTAGGGTCCCAGCATCTTCCATTGTATGGTAGGCCTTGGCCTAGGTCAGAGGTCTGCAACCTGCAGCCCTGGAGCCACAAGGGACTTTTAGGAACTCCCTCAATGGCCCTTAACTTTGTCTAAAAATGACACAGAAAAAATGTTTTTAACTACTGATATAATAACAGTTGCAAGTTTTAGCAGTTTTCCAGCTTCTTTTTCTTCATAGAATTGCTTTGAATTTCCACAACAGAATGCCCCAAAAAGTACCAGTAATATGTTTTTAGATCTAGTTTTCTTATCACATTTGAAACTGTGCTTTTTTTGTTTTTAATTATTTGCCATAAATATCAACAACTTAAAAAAGTAAATCCTCCTTTTGCTAACATTGTGTTTTTAAATCGAAATAAAATGGTAGTTCTTAAAAAATGACAGATTTCCTATGCAGTCATATTCAATAAATTAAGACAATATGGAAAACATT
The DNA here is from genome assembly GCF_011125445.2 of Fundulus heteroclitus. Taxonomy (NCBI): domain Eukaryota; kingdom Metazoa; phylum Chordata; class Actinopteri; order Cyprinodontiformes; family Fundulidae; genus Fundulus; species Fundulus heteroclitus. The sequence goes on from NC_046380.1 coordinate 36,165,113, forward strand.
TTAGTAACTCAGTTTACTAATTGAAACACATTGTATAATATTACACACGGACATTTTCAAACCTTTATTTGTGTCAAATATGATTTTCCATTAGAGCTAGAAATAAAAGCAGGACAGAGTAGAATATTACATCGGGCCATTACGGTTCTTAATACAGAAAAGTGGGCTAAATGAAAATTAATTAGTTTATTAAATATGAATGTAGATATCCAAATTTCTAAGCTGTCTTCTTTCAAAGGGTCATGCAACTTTTGCAGCTCTAAGCGTTTTATTTAGCAGGACTGAGAGCAAAACTGGGTCTTTGGATCGTAAAGGTTGCAGAGCCCTGGCCTGGGTGGTTCCTGGACAGGGACAGTTTGGGTCAGAACATTAACTTTCACCAAATAGTAGTCTGTATATATTTGATCCAGTATTTATAGGCTTGACACTTGGTGAATTAGAGAAAGTCTAAGATTCAAACTTATGCAGCCGGTGTGTGCTGTGAGCAGATTAAATCCATCTTAATATGCCCAAACTGAATGACTAACACCCCCAGCGACTGCACTGTCCAACACTCTATATGAAATATAAACTCTGTGAGCTTTAAAGAAATATTTAAACAAATTTAAAGCGTATAAACAATGAAATGTTTATTTTTCATGTAGGAAAAGCTTTGACCACATCAGTGCCCCCATCACCAAACACCCCCGCCACTTCCACATCCTGCAGTGTTTCCACTCAGTCTCTTATGGCCGTTCCTGTCACTATGGTCACATTCACTGCTTCCTCTCCTGCAACAGTAAGCCACTCCTCCATCTCCAGTGCCACCACAACGCCATCGTCTTCCTCGTCTGCGCCCACTTTGAAGAAACAGCGCCCCCTGCTGCCCAGAGAGGCGGTGCCGGTGGTTCAGAGAGCTGTGGTGTGGAGTCCCGCTGCAAAGTTCCAGACTTCTTCTCAGAAGTGGCACATGCAGAAGGTGCAGCGGCAGCAGCAAACCCAGCAGCTCGTGGTGGCCCCACAAACGCAGGCGTCCTCTCCCAGACAGAGCCAGGCCCAAGCGCTCAACCAGACACAGGTCGCTGGCGATGGCTCCGCAGCCGTTCCTTCTTCCTCATCCTCAGCTCAGCAGTCCTCGCAAAGCTCTCGCTATCAGACCAGGCAGGCTGCCAAGAGTGAGTAGTGCAGCTTTTGTCACGAGCTTCGCTCCATCCACCTGCATCGTCCGTGACATTGTTGCTTATGTTCTTAAATGCAGCCGTTAAACAAAAGGACCCTCCCATCAGCACACCTGCAGGCCCCCAGGCATCCAGCAGTGCAGCCTCTGTTGCCATGCCAGCGCCATCATCGGGTCTGGCCACGCCCGCGTCCTCACCGGCTGCACCGGACCTGTACGTTCCCACTGCCTCGGCAGATGTGGCGGCAGACATTGCAAAGTATACAAATAAAGTTAGTATCTTTTTATTTTTGATAGACCCAACCCACATGAGCTATCGCCTGCAATTACCTCATCCACATACAATGAGCTTATTTATTTATTTTTTTAGTTTTTTACAACTTTTATCACCAGGTGCCTTGATGACAGTTTAAATGTGGACGAGTTTGTTTGACCCAACCCAAGAGTTTGCATGCTCGATCACACATTCTGATAAAATCTATATTTTTTTCCAGATAATGGATGCGATTAAAGGTACGATGACTGAAATATACGATGACCTGTCTAAGAGTACTTCAGGGAACACAATAGGAGAGGTAGGTGTTTGCTCTGGGCTGTGCAGAGACTGACTACCACTTTCACGTGATAAAAAGTGACTCGACAATGCCTTGAAATAAGTTATTCATCGGCTTTTGAACTTTTTCTCATCTTGTTCTTTTACAACCTCAGTGGGTTTTTATAGGGATCTTATGTGACAGAACAACACAGTTAAGAGGAAGAAAAATAATTTATTAGCAAACAATCTTGGAATTGTGTGTAAATAAAAATCTCAAAAGTGGCCTGTGCACTGATATTTAGACCCTCTTAATGATCACTTTGTAAAGCCACCTTTCACTCCAATTGCATCTGCTTCAAGGCTTTCGAAGCAGCCGTGCCAGCTTCAACACGTGTAGAAGCTAAGATTTCCACTTCAAACTACTACTCAGTCCCAGCTGAAGAAAATCCTTCCCACATCATGATGCTGCCAGCACCATGTTTCCCCATTGGGATGCTTTTTTTTTTTTTTTTTTTTTTGGCACCACACAGGACTTTCTGTTGAAATCAGTGAAACCTTCTTTCCATAACTCTTCCATTGAGCCAGCTTTATGGACGGTCTAACAGTCGTAGAGTCGACATACTTCCCCACCTGAGCTGTGGATCTTTGCATCCCCATCAAGAGTAAGCATTTTGCCCAGCCAGTCAGTTTAGGCCGACGGCCCTCTTTCCATACTTTCCTCATGGATCGAACCTTGCCCTGGCAGATATTTAAAGGCTGGGGTAATTTTTATAACCAAATGCGGCCTTAAACTTCCCCACAACTTAATCTCTGGCCTGTTTGCTGTTTTCCCTGGTCTTCCTGATGCTGTTTTGTTCACTATTGCTCTCGAACAGACTTTCACAGAACAGCTGCATTTATATACACAGGTGGATTATATGCACTAATTTAGTGCACTGGGTTTTATTTAGAGGAACTAGAGTAAATGGGGGCTGAATACAAATGCATAACACACGTTTAGATTTTTATTTGGACAAGGTGTTGTAAACCATGTATCATTTTGCTTCCACGCTACCGTTATGAACTAAATTGTGTTGGACTTTCACATAAAATCGCAATGCAATACAATGACGTCTGGAGTTGTAACCTGACAAAATATGAAACAGTTAAGGGTGAGTGAGGCACTGTACATGGGATTCCTTTCATATCCTAATATGCCTGTCAAGTTTTTCCTCCATTAAATCCAAGCTGGTCCAACTTGAAAAGACAGCAGACGTTGGCTAAACTCAGTTCACCTTTATTATTATATTACTTTTTACAGGTGAGATGCAGATTAAAAACAAAAGGTGCATTAATAGTATGGAATTTAACTTTGTCCCTTAAAATTGCACCAAATAAAATGTTCACAATTTTAGATACATGTAACCTTTTTAATTGTTTCTCAAATGTAAATTTTAAAGGCATACATATATTTTTAGCAAAAATTAATGGTATGAATTAATCATTTGAAAGCATTTAACTATTCAAATAGAATTTGTTTCCATAATGTATTCATATATTTTAGGTATTCTAAACATTTTAGATGTTTTCTAATAAATGTATTTATTTTATATAGTATTTTAACCAGTTACTAGAAATTACAACAAAATAAGAAAATACTTGGCCATCATAAGGTGCTTTTGTGCTCAATATTTAAGATTACACTCGATCCATATTTTAAGGATTAAAGAAACAAGTGAATAAATATTCAATGCTAGATTACCGTTAAATAATGCTTATTTTTTTTATTTAAAATCTGACACGTCTAAACAGATCAAATAAAGTGCCTTTTCAAAACAATATGATTGGTCAACATGTCAAATGAAAGCGAACAACTGAAATCAAACAAACATGTCACACATGCGACAGGCCTTTGTACTAAAAACAGCTCTGATCTATTTAACCTATTTCAACACAAATCTACTATGTTGTTTTACCACACAAATATATATTCTGGGTAACAAATGTACATATTATACAGCCTTATATTGTACAAATTGAGACCATGCTACTCACCAGTGCGTGTGTACTCTCTTCCATGCATTGATTGTCTCCCAGTGCCACACCTGAACGAGTTGACCTAAGGTGGAAGCTACACACTAAACTAGCCAATAGCGCCCCTTATGGCTAAAAACAGAAAGGTTGTCCAAAATGAACCAAAAGTAAATAAGATTAGGTGGACAGTGAGAGGTATAGGTTAAGGGGCAAACTCCTTATTGACACAACAATAACTTGATTTATTTCCTGCAGATAAAACGGCTGAGAATTGAAATAGAAAAACTACAATGGTTGCATCAACAGGAGTTGTCTGAAATGAAGCACAACCTTGGTAAGATCCTCACAAACCTTCTCCTAACTGCTCAGTTTTTACTTTAATTGTATTGGTCTCAACAATAGCAAGCTGCTCATCGCTTTGCTTGGGCCTGCTGTTCTTCCCCTGTTCAGAGCTGACGATGGCAGAAATGAGACAGAGCCTGGAGCAGGAAAGGGAGAGGCTAATGGCCGAAGTGAAGAAGCAGATGGAGCTGGAGAAGCAGCAGGCGGTGGATGAAACCAAGAAGAAACAGTGGTGCGCTAGCTGCAGGAAAGAGGCCATCTTCTACTGCTGCTGGAACACCAGCTACTGTGATTACCCCTGTCAGCAAGCCCACTGGCCAGAACACATGAAGTCCTGCACTCAGTCAGGTAACAACATGTTCCAAGGTAAAAACAAACAAAAAAACAGCTACAACTCTGGTCAGATGCTTACATACACTCAACCTTAAATACCCCAGGCAAAAAGTAGTTTATTCAAGTGTACCACAAGTATACTTATTTCATACTTAAAATAAGGCAAGTACTTGAAGTTTACTTTTTATAAATTATAGTTAATATACTTAACAACACTGTAGTAAAGTATACTTGACTTATACTGGAAAGTATGAACAGAAGTCTAAGACAACACTAAGAGTAAAGCTTAGACTTATACTTAAGTATACTTAATAAAATTAACTTCAAGTATACTAGTTTTTGCTATGGGATGAGTACCCTAATCATTTTGGGCTTTTTATGATCCTTTTGAAGCATTGCGTTTTCTAGGCTGGACCGACAATACCAAAAGCAACTTCTGTTATTTTACATTTACAAACAAGAATTGAGTCCATGAGTTTGAGTTCGTTGTGTGTAATTGTTTGAGATTATAGTTTAGCCAAAGTTTAGAATACAGGCTCATGTACATTCAAATGCTTCTGTGAATATTTGATAGCACCCCTTTAGCAATTTGTTGTACATAGATTTTTTTTACCTAACTGCTTTAAAAAATTAAATATTTCCCTTTATAGTCCCACAGAGGGAAAATTTGCCTCTGCACCTAGCCTATTTCTTAGGTAGCAGTGGGCTGCCACACTTATTGGTTCCTGGGGAGAATTCTGGCGCTAAGGGTTTTGCTCAGGGACCCATGGTGGCAGTCTGCGGGGATCAAACCAGGTTCTTACAGTCTTCTCAGAATGCAGGCATGCTGCTCTAACCAATAGGCCACCACTCCATCTTAGTTTAGTATGAGATTTATAAAGTATAAATAAATGTTAGTCATTGATTGGTTTTATATGACCATATAACAAACCAATAATTCACATTTGGGGAAAAAAAAATAAGAACTGATTATTCACAAAGCAAAGTTCCAGGTTAAGTCAATTTAGCTCACTGAAAAAGCTAAGAAAACCAAACAGTGTTTACATAAATTTTTGGAAAAAAACAAAAAACATTTTCCCCTAGTGAAACTGATCATAGATTAGTCAGAAAATACTAAGTCTTTTACAGACTAAGAATTACTTATGTTGATTTTTGGGATGTGTGTTGGATGAATCGTTTGCACACGCCTGTGCAAAGCTTATCTGGATATGCCCACACTTTTCTTCTGCCAATGTACGGTATATGCCTAAAAATCAGATCCTGATTGAGTAAAATAACTGCTGTCATTGTAAAGAAAGAAAATTACATGATTGAAGAAGGAATGTTGACATCTGATACGACTGATGAGGGCAAAAGGAAAATCAACACTGCAAATTCAGAAAAATTTTGAGGGACTTGGACGTCTCTAAGGTATCACTTCAAAGAGCAACGGGACCACAAACCCCTTCCCAAGAAACTCAGCAAGTAAGTATAACTGAGTGCCTATGCTGAAAGTTTGTTTAAATTGTGGAAAAAAAGGAAACCAAACTATTGCAGGTAAAATACAGCATTTAATGTAATTTGTTTTACTTTTGCAGTGACATTCTAATGGCCATTGATGAAATGATGAGGCTGACGGATGAGATGACAGCTGAAATCGTTCAGAATATTTAAAATTTTGGCAATATCCCGGATATGAAAGAGGGAAACCCCAGCAACCTGTCTAATATGGGAGTTAATAGACATGTCCTGATCATAATTAAATGCTGAGATCCAAAACTTTCTGGCACAATGACCCTAAAGAAGTCCACAAGCTGAAACCCATTTGTCTGATAATAAAGTTTGTTCATAATAAATTAACGCGAATGGTTTTTACATTATTACTGGAGGTCAAGTTAATGTTTATTGTGCTGTTTCTGTTTCAAATACTCTGATCCAAAGATGACAACCTCTGTCTTGTCTGAGTTTAAAAGCAGAAAATTCGAAGTCACCCAGGTTTTTCTGTTTTCGAGTCATGTCTGTAGTCTATCTAACTGGTCAAATTCATCAGAATTTATGGATAAATAGAGTAATAATAGAGTATCATCAGCATAGCAGTGGGAATTTATCCTATGCTACCTGATAATTTTATCTAGTGGAAACAACTGTATACAGTAAAAAGAATCAGCCCAAGCTCTGAACCCTGTGGTACTCCACAAATAATCCTGGAGTGTGAAGATGACTTATGACTATTGTAAACAAACCATAATCTGTCAGACAACAATGATTTAAACCAGCCTAGTGCTGTTCCCTAATATCCCTACAGCACATTCAAGTATTTTTAGGAGAATATTGTGATCAACTGTATCAAATGCACCAGTGAGATCTAACAGGACAAGTACATTGTCTGAGGTCATGAGAATATTAGTGATCTTCACCAGAGCTGTTTCCATGCTATGATAAGCTCTGAAGCCTGACTAAAACGCTTTAAACAGGTCATTACCGTGTAAGTGTTCACATACTTGATTAGCAACTATTTTCTCAAGAATTTTAGATAAGAATGGAAGATTAGATATATGTCTCTAATTTATTAAGTCATCTTGATCAAGAGAGGGTTTCTTAAGTAAAGGTTTATTAACAGCTACCTTAAAAGCCTGTGGTACATATCCGTTAACTAAGGATAGATTAATCATATCTAAAATGAGGGCTGTGATCAAAGGGAATGCTTTCTTAAATAGTTTGGTTGGTATAGGATCTAACATAAAAGTTTAATATTTAGATGAAGTTTATAATTTTGATAATTGAAAAAGCTCAAATGGATCAAAACAGTCCAAGCACAGATCATGTTCTATATAGTCACTTACTCAGGATGAAGTAATCATTTTCAAGAGGGTGTCAGTGATTTAATTTTTTAATAGATTCAATTATAAAGAATCCTATAAAGCCATTACTGCTGAGAGCTGAGGGAATGGACTGCTCAACAGAGCTTTGTGTAAGTTTGGCAACTGTATTAAATGGAAACCTAGGATTATTCTTATTATTCTCTATTAAAGATGAAAATATGAGGATCTGAAGTGAAGAGCACCATTTTCTCTCCAGTTTTCTACAGTTGTGCTTTAAGGAAAACAGCTCTGTGTTAAACCAGATAGCTGGTCTCTTATTAGTAAATACCTTCTTTTTCAAGGGGGCTACATTGTCTAATGCAAAATGCAACGGGAAAGTAATACTATACACAAGAGTATCAATTTGTGAAGGGGATGAAATGAAATTGCTACCCACAGGTGTTTTTTTTTTTCTGTGACAATGAGGAAATAAAAAATAGAAGGGATTCTTTAAAAGTTGTTACAGCATCTTCTGATAAAGATCTACTATAATGAAATTTTGTTTCTGCTGTGAAGAGCTCTGTTAAGTTCAACTCAAAGGTTATAAAAAACGGTCAGACAAGACAGGGATTTATGAGGACATACTGTTATTTCTTCCCAATCAATGCCAGCACAAGGTCCAAAGTATGGCCATAAAAGTGGGTAGCTCTACAGATATTTTGTGCACAGACTAAGGGTATATTTAGGCTATCACTGTCAGTGTCAACATAACTGTTAAAATCCCCCACTATAATGATCTTATCAGTACTGATATGAGTATGAGATAAGAAGACTGAAAACTAATCTAAAGATTGCGAGTAAAGTTAGACGGTGCAAAACAACAAACAGAAGTGGGTTTAGTGCTTTGCAATTTGAATGTGGAGAACTAGAAATTAAATATTTAAAAGAATCTTAGTTGTTAGTTGGCCTTGGACTAGTCAAGAAATTGGCCTGAAAGATGGTTGCAACTCCAGCTTCAAATACCATTATGAAGAAACATGCAGCACCAAACATTAGGACTTTTTTGGAGCTGATCATCTATTCTCCCGGGACAACGATCCAAAGCATGTTCTGCCAACTGTTCATCAGGCATTGCATTTTTTGCAATGTATGGTTTTGTGTGGGAGATGTCCTGAATGAAGGCTCTTGAAAAACAATCTCTTTGTCTTAAACAAGAGTTGCTGTTAGACTTGATAAGAATTGCCCATGTTGTCCTGGTGCATCTCAATAATCCAGGTAGAAAAATCAAGAGGACCTCCTCAACTTTCTTATTGCCTATACTGTATATTATAAAATCCAGAAGCAAAAGAAAAACACATTTGATTAATATGAAGAGAGGCCAAGCAATGTAAAGAAGTAAAAACAAGAAAGAGGGGAAAACCTTATTTGAGAATAATGAGGCAATCTGACCAAACAAACCTACGCAGGAGAAGGACTGAAAATAATATCACTGTAGTTTGGTGGTAAGACAACAAAAGGAGCTACCTACATTCCTGTGGCCACAAAGAAATCCCTTTAAAAGCATATGAGCCTTATCTCACAAGTACATTAGCACGAGTACAGCACATCTGTGACGTTATTTTTGGAATGAGACAAGATAACTTTTAAGAGCACAGAGAAAATTCAAAACACAAAATGAAAATCGATTCAGAAATGCTGTGGGTCTATGGCAGTAAAACTGGGAAAGGGGGTTTAAACAAACTCTTAACAAAACCACCAAAAAACAGAAAAAGAGAGTCAGAAAACATTAGAGAATGCATCAGAGAAACATGCACATAATGAGAGGAAATAAAAGAGCAACAATGAAAAAAACTATTATGTATGTATTAAGTACATTATTTTTCTGGTACTGAGAACAACACGGACAACACAACACATACAGGGGCGGTGGGGGGGGAATGGTGGGATTACTCTACCAACTCAATACTGCTCACCCTCCAACTCATTCCAAAGAGATTACATCAGCAGTCTCATTATGATTCAGGTGACCAAGTGCTCCAGTTACACCACGCAACAGCTTCTGACGACTCAGGACAGTGACGGCTGGATCAATGATCTGAATTTGACCTGGAATGCGCCTATAGGAGGATGGGCCTGCATGTGCTTAAAAACAGCAGTGCACCAAGTACTGCTGCAATTTTTTTTTTAAAAGACTCACCTGTACACTGTGACTTTCTCCTGCATTGTTTGCATTTCAATTGTTTTACTTTTAAATCACTGCTGCACCTTATACTGTATTTTAAATCTACTGTAATTTACAAGCTCTAATTCTTGCACAAATGCCCTTTGCACAATCAATGCTGCACATACAAATGGTTTTAAAAAAATACTCACATGTACGCTGCGACTTCTCCTGCATTGTCTACATTTAAATTGTTTTACTTTTAAATCACTGCTTAATTTAATTTTACTGCAATTTACAAGCTGTATGCAACGAAATTTCATTCTGTACGCACTCTGCGCATACAAAATGACAAATAAAGTTGTCTAAGTCTAAGTACAGGTTGCTCAAGTGCGAGATGGCAGATTTGACAAAGACTCTTGGACAGGTGTCGAAAGGTTTTCTGAAAAGCTGAGAAGAAAGTCCGGTTTAAGCCTGTCTGCACAGGCATATTTAATTTGCAAATAACATTCTCACCTCAGATGTCACAGGGTCCTGGAATGCTTACAAGATGCTCCTTAAAGTTACACCAAGTCTAGCTAATGCAAGCATAGTAATATAATTCTATTTTTTTATGAGTAATGCACAGGATAATATAACTTTAGTGCTTAACGGTGACAAAATAATAAAAATTGGTAAATTTTTTTTCCAACAGTTTGTACAGTCTTTTGCACGGCCCACAATAAAAACCCTTCTTCCAGTAGACACTTGGTTGCCCATGTAGGCAAGCGCATGTTTCAGTCGATTTTTGAAAGTGTCTATTTTGGAGCAGGAATTTCTTTCTTTGTTAGCATCCTGTCATTCATGTCCGTGTAATACTTCCAATTTATGATAGGCTTGAGCCTCGATGGTTCTTGGGTTGTTCTCAACTATTCAGCCATCTTTCTTTCCTCTGAGGGTGACCTTGGGGCTCAAGTGATTTATACTTAGGGTTTTATGCAGTTTGGTGTTGCAATACCATTATGATCCAAAACAAGCATCAAAACATGGTTTGGAATGCTTTCTGAACAGTCTCATCTAATCCCTAACCTCGGTTCTATTGGAAATATATGGGTTATGCTTTAAAAGCCAAGTCAGGAAATGGACTAATTGAAGTTAACTCAGCTTTTTACATTCTAAGTGGTGAAATATCCAGTCATAATTATGCCATTAGATGGTCGCTCTACTGTAGAAACAGTGCATTATCTCTGCAGCTTGTGAAATAATATTTTTCCAATATAAGTGAGTGTATATGTATATAATTGAGTCTGTATGCATAATTTGGATTAGAGAAATTTCATACTAAATTCTAACTTGTAAATCCAGTTCCTGTTTTTAAAAAGCACTGAAGTTGTGTGTTTTAATCATTCCACCTGGGGAAAATAGTTACTCAAATACATCAGAAATGGTCCAAAATAATATGACATTTATGTCCATGATTACTGTATGTAAGCGTCTGACCAGAACATACAGTCTTCTTCCATGATAACTCCTTTTAACGGTTGCAACAAATGTTTGTCTTGTGTTCTTTTTGTAGCGACCGCCCCACAGCAGGAACCCGAGGCTGAGCCAACAGCGGAAGTCCCAAACAAAGGTGCAGGGCAGACGAGCAGTGGCCCTACTACCCTAAGAGATGCCCCAGCGTCTGCCTCTTCAGACAAAGACTGTGACACAGAGAAAAGTACTGAAAATGTTGCTGTAACCTTGTCTTAGTCATGTAAATGTAAGAATATGTATGTTTTACTACTATATTATGTCTGCGCTGTTCTGTGTAGGATTTTATTCCAAAACTAAGATTCAGTTGATTGTTGTTTATGTTTCTTCTACTTTTCAAGACTCGCATATTGTCCTCTTTGTACAGTAATGTACCATAGCAAGAATGACAGTACACAGCAGTAATCATTATATATGGACAGTTCAAAAACAATTATCGCCCACCCATGTTCCTGTTTGCTGCTCTATACATGAAGCTGTTCTCGTAAATGATCTAGGGGCATGCATGGGTCTCACGAAACTCAATGGAAAGTCTTCATACAATCATACAATACAGTATGTTCAACAGATCATAAATGTAGATTATGAGACTGCTGGCAGAAATGCCTGTAAAATACTTTTTTGCATTCTTTGTTATTCAGCTCTCATTTGATGTGTACTTTTAAAAAGTATATATAAATATTTTTCAAAACGGTCTCTGGGTATGCTGGGATGTGTTCAGATATTGTATGATATTCATGCATTTGTGTCTCGCAACAATTCTAAATTTAATTTATATATATATATATATATATATATATATATATATATATATATATATATATATATATATATTATAAACGGTCAAATACTTCAACATCATTTTCTGCGTCGACACAGTTCCCCTCCAGACCAGAGGGGGCGCTCTAACGTAGAGCATTTTGTGGAAACCGTCAGCCATCTGCCGCAGTCAGTTAGATCCAACGGGAAAGGAAAATGGAGGATTGACAGAAAAGAGGGCATAGCGTCGGTGTTTCTAAGATGTTGGTGGGTACATTAAATACATTTCAGCCTCGTGTTAAATGTTGTTTCGCGTGTGTAGTACATTCTCGAGTGGTACCGAATGCAATAATTACATTTCAAGTAACAGTTTGGACGGAACAACATGCTTCTGACGTTAGCGAAACCCGTTTTAGCTGGGTATAAAATAACTACGTCAGTTATTTCACATTTCAGCTCCCAGTGGTCAAAGTTAGCGTGCTCAATATACTGATGTGTTTTTACTGATGATGCTTAGTTGTGTTGTTTATTTGAGGTAAGCCTGAATGCCGATGGATTAAAATGCGCTAGCTTGCTAAGAAGGTTAGCTTAGCTTGTTGGCTGCGAGGGCACGCTCTGCAGCGCTCCGCTCCACGTTGCGAGACCAAACTAGAGACATTAGGACCAAACGGAATATGACAAAGCAGTCTGTAAGTATTATGCTGCACGGAGCGAGTTGTGTGGGTTTTTTTTAATGTTCCCCAGCTTTAATTATTGACCGTGCTTGTGACGGCGTGGTCCTGATTATCGTAAGCTAACGCCACAAAATGGTTTGGCGGAATGTTTGTTTTGCCACCGTCGTTGTGTGATGTCGATACAAAAACACACGCGTGGCGTTACTGTTCGACTCTACTACGGATTGTAAGCGATGTGAACGTGCGACGTGTATGAATATCCCGTTTTTGTTTTGTATATGGTGTTTTTAATGAGGCGTCCGTAATGCGCTCTCGCAGAAGGCCGTGCTCAGACCTCCGTTTTTTTTTGGGTGGCGCTTAGAAACGGCGAGAGGCTGCTGGAAACGGCTTTACTTGCCAGTTGATCCCGTCAACAGTCAGGGGTCGTTCCCCAAACCACTTAAACTCGGCAGTGCCGATTTGAGATGGGAACATAATTAATGTTGTTTGCAATAGTTTGAATGTATTTTTATTCTATCGGCGAGCCCCTCCCACCTCCCCTGGCAACTGTTGGTCCCGCCGCTCACGTGGCCCGGAGTCGTGACCGCGTCTTTTACTCAACGCCTCGCAGCTGCGCGCCGCCGAAAGCGCAAACAAATACACAGAAACTCAATGCATGGCGTCACTCTTGTTCAAGAATGTGTTTTAACGTCATTAACTGTTAAATTATTTTTTTTTAATAAATGGCTGTTGGGTTAGGGCTGCTAAATTGTTCCCGCACTCATTTTTATATGCTTAATAATCCCTATCCTTACTCCTTTAGTAGTCAGAATAATTGAATCGTAATTATGGTGGTCCCTTTGTCCAAATGTAGCTTCAGGGATATGTTATTTTCTCATTTTGCACAAGTTCACATTGTTGCATCTGAGCTTCACTGTTCGTGTAGGACTAACTGCTTTGGTTCTAACTTTTTTTTGTGTGTTTCTCCTACAGAACATTCATCCTTTTACTGATGATAACTGATCTGATGCCATTTAGTTTGACAAGTCATCACTACTGAAGCGCAGGTATGGCTAGCGACGAGTGATACCAATGCCTCTATTTTTGAAGCATCTATTCTACAGTACGGTTCTTTCTAAAGTGTGCAAAAAAGGGGGAAAAAGGCAATGAAAATGAAATTATGCAGGTACCAACAACAATTAAATAATGCTTTATAAATAAAATAAGGATAACATTAAATAAATAAAAATAACTACAAATTTGCAAGTCATTCTCTTTGAAAACAATACAATCTTTTTGTAAATGTCTTAAAATATGACTTTTATTATTTTGTGAAAAACTGAATGAAAAGCAAGGATTCTGGTGTATTTATTGCATAAATATACATAAAAGTTTTACACATTTGCATGTTTTTTTTTAAAATAACCCCACTCAATCACAATTTTTTTTTTAAATAACTGGACAGTTTCTTATTTTTTGAATCATCTGTATTTTTTTTTCATCCTTGTTTACCTGTGTGCTTCCATTTGCTTTTCACTTTGCTGCTGAGGCACCTGGATTTCTCCTCTGTAGGACGATAAAGGATATTTCTATTCTAGTGCGCTTAGGTGGTGATACCTCAATAAAAAAATCAAATGGTGAACTTTTTTGTTGCGATTGTCAACCATGACTTTGCCCTAAATAATATCAATATTCTCTGGTTGTCACAATATTTGGGGTTTTATTACGTCTGATGCAGGGGATTAAACTTCTGTATTTAATTAACAGATCTGCTTCCTTGACATTTTCTTCTGAGGTTGTATTTAGATACATGATGCGAGTATTTGATGTTACCGTATTTTTTCGCATCATGAGCCGCACAGTGAATTAATGCGTCTTTGTCCACATATAAGGCGCATCAGATTATAAAGCGCATTATATATTCTTCCCAAGTGTGTAATATCACTCTGCCTTTTACATACACAGCTCCCTCTGAAAGGGAGAGCTATCCGACTCTGTCAGGAGGACCGACAACACTGCCCTGTTTCTAACATAAGGCCATAAAAAACTTCAATATTATATTGAATTAACTTATTTGGTTTATTGCTGCTAGCGCATACTCCGGATGCGAGCTGCCTTACATGAATACACTTCTAGTTTCGACATTTCTGCCAGGCAGTCTTGTAGACAACTAAGGGGTCTGATCAGGTAGTGACACAGTGCACCGTAATGCTCCGAATATCTATTAAATGGAGCAGCTTCATTGCTCACCAAAGTCAAATTTACACATTTTAACAGATTTTTGAGCACATTGTACCACAAAAAATCGGTCAGAAAGCACAATTTTAATCATATCTAATGAGCATCGGATTATAAGGAGCACCGTCAATTTTTGACAAGATTTAAGGATTTTAGGTGCGCCTTATACTCCAGAAAATACGGTACTCTATCAGTCTTGCCAAAGGGGCTCTATATTAACATGCAAAATGTAATCCCTAGATTCCATGCATTGTATAAAAAAATATCTATACTAAATACTTCAGACACATGTAAGAAATATGTGCCTTTGAGGCATGTGTAAAAAATACTTTTATCTTCAGGACATTAGAGCTATTTCTCTTTAACTGTTGAAGCTTTTTGTTTGCAGCAGGTAGGTACCTTCTTTGTCCTAAATAGAAATACTGCCCTCTAGAAAAAGAGCTATATTAAACCTTAAAGTTTCAGATAAACCATTAGCGCTACAGTTGTATCAATAACGTGGTGGGACCCTATATCAGAACAACAAACAAATGAATTGTTTTAAAGGCGAGAAGGGTTTCCAGCACTACCTATACTTGACACCCATTGGTGTCTTGCTGACCAATGGTCGTTCTGTTCAGCTTTTCTTTCCTCTTGAAGTTGTGGGTGCTGGTTCTGTCATATTTTTGTTTTAGCAATTTCAAATGAATTAAAGTATATAGTTATTTTCCTTCTAGAGCACTACTACAGTTGGCTTAGTGGCATTGTTGTCATAGTGCACTGAAGTGATTGTCAGTCATTGCTGTTTGCAGGTTGTCAAGACGTGGACAAACGCGACCGTTTCAAATGAGTTAGAGAATGCGGCTACAGAGTAGCTAAAGCAGCCAGCTGCATCTTCAAAGGCCAAAGCGTGAAGTAAAGAAGATTTGGAGCTTCTGTGAATCCGCTGTGGCAGAGCAAAATGCCAGTGGAGGCGACCACCGACAGTCCTGAGAACCGCTGTCCAGTGCGGCGCAGTGGCAGGCAGCCCAAACGGACGGATAAACTAGAGGAGTTCCTCATGACGGCCAAAAGGGGCTCTAGAAAAAGCGCCCCTCCAAGTGTCGAAAGCGGAGATCCTCCTTCCCAAACTCCAACCGATGCAGAAACGGCGTCTGAAGCCAGTTTCGATGGGAATGCTGACTCCAAGACGGCGGAGGACAAAGCCGAGTCCCCGGAGAGGAAGACGAGGAGCAGTACAAAGAAGCAGGTGCCGAAAAAACCTCAAGGAGGCAGACAGACGAGGTCTGCTGGGAGAGCAACGGTTAAGGAAGAGGGGAGCTCTGAGAATGAGGAAGACGGTAAAGATCAGGACAAGAAGGGTCAGTCACAGGATAACACCGAGGAGGCGAAAGACGCGAAACCTGATCCTGTCTCTCAGGACGTAGGGAGCACAAAGCCAGCAGAGGACTCTGAGAAGGAGGCACCCGAGGAGACGGAGGAGCCCGAGGCTAAAGGTGAAGCAGAAAAGGAGACCGATGAGGAGGAAGCGGAAGAGCCCACAGTAATGACTCGTAGACCAGTCAGGACCTACATCAATAAGAAGAAGGTGGCTAAAAAGAGCCCTGCGCCCGTCAAAGCTCCTACGCCTTCTAATAAAACCACAGCTCCTGCTAAGGAGACGAAGCCCAAAGCCGCTGGAAAAAAGAGCAAGCAGGAAACGACGGAGGAAGAGGAGGACGATGACGACGATGAGTCCTTTACATCTTCGTCTTCGTCTTCAGATGAGTCTGACGATGGAGGCTACGACCCCAACGCCCTATACTGTATCTGTCGGCAGAAACACAACAAACGGTTTGTTTCATTCAGTATGTTACCGTGGTTCCTATAAATCAGGGTTTCAACTCCTAGAAAGATTAAAGTCTGAAACTGTAATGGGTTTTAGTGGGATTTTATCTGACTGTCCGACACAAAGCGGCACTTTATTGTGAAGTGGAATGAAAGGGGGGCACTTTTTCCTGATGCACACATAATCCAAACTGGAAGAACAGTTCTCTCGTCATCAAACAAGCCTCCTTGTTTTTATTTCATTTTGCTTGGCTGTGATTTGATCTGGTTTTCTATGGTGTGCTTGGCTCCGCCCTCTGAATGGGAGTGTTATATTTGCTGTAGGCATGCACAGCCAGCTCAGTCAGGGCAATCTGGGCTATTACTGACTTTTATTTAGCTTCATTCATCTCCCCATCGACTCCAACCCACTTCCCTGTTCCCTCTGCACCCCGCAGCATGATGCTGCCACCACCGTGTTTCTTAGCAGGGACTGTGTGTGTGTGGGGGGAGGGGGGGTGTCAGGGGAATGTTACTTCTTTCCACATATTGTCTTATGTTTTTGCCATAATGTTAGGTTTTGGCCTCTTGTGACCACAGCACCTTCTTCCACATGTTTACTGTCTTCCACACACAACTTGTGATAAACTGCAAAAAGAACGTCTTACAGCCTCCTGAACAACGGCCTCCCTCTAGACTCCCTTTAATGGAGATCATGTCTGGTCTGTTAGTTTATGTCTTTGTACATTTTCAGGTGATGGATAAAACAGGAAGAGTCGGGGTTTAGGATGTTGTTTTATAATCTCTCTGCTTAATGTTTAGTTGTTTATGAGTTAGCCAAACTGAAAACCATCAGCCAGATTGGTTCCACCTGATGCGCTAATCTGGTGTCGTTTGTTCTCTACCAAACCTCTGAGGCCTCCACATCAGCTGCTTTATCCTCAGATTAAATAACACACAAGTGGAGACTTCAGACTAAATCTGACTTTTCCAACAGCAGTTAGTTGCTGATGAGTCTTTGCTGCTTTGTGTCAGTTTGTCACATAAAATCCCATGAAACTGTGTGGTTGTAACTCCGCAAAACAAAACGGTTGAATCCCGTACGACTATGTCTGCAGAGCCCTCACATTCCTACTATGCTCCGCTTTGTCTTTGTTTCATATTCAGGCT
The DNA here is from genome assembly GCF_011125445.2 of Fundulus heteroclitus. Classification (NCBI taxonomy): domain Eukaryota; kingdom Metazoa; phylum Chordata; class Actinopteri; order Cyprinodontiformes; family Fundulidae; genus Fundulus; species Fundulus heteroclitus. Next base: position 36,182,550 of record NC_046380.1, read on the forward strand.
TAGCTGTGTGTGACCCAGGTTGCTCTCGTGTACGTTGCTCCACAGGTTTATGATCTGCTGCGACCGCTGTGAGGAGTGGTTCCACGGAGACTGCGTGGGCATCACTGAGGCCCGAGGGCGTCTGATGGAGAGAAACGGAGAAGACTACATCTGTCCCAACTGCACCGCGAAGAAGAACCAGGTGGTCCGGCCCGCCACGTCCGTTCTCGCCACGAGCGCAGAGGCCGCAAAGCCCAGAACTGATGTCGCCTTGTCAGGCTGCTGCTGCGGCCTCCGCTGGGTCTGCTGAGAAGGGCCCAGCTGGCGGGGCGGGCTTCAGTCCGTCAGCGGTCCAGGGCTGTGAGAAAGCTCCAGAAGATCAGGGCATCAAGGGCAGGATTGAGAAAGCTATCAATCCATCTGGAAAGAAGAAGATAAAAATCTTCCAGCCGGTAGGTGACCGCAGCTGGAAACATTCCCATCCCTCTGTTTCATGTCTTTATTCATAGTAACACTGGGCCTTGTAAGAGTATTTGGTTGTGAAAGCTCATCCGTTCTTCTTGACACATTTATAAACTGTATGGACACGATTGAAGGCTGTGAAATAAAACGTTGGTGTAGTTCTGCGATATTGAACGATCTGTTATCTGTTAATCTCATTTCACACCGCTTTAAAGCAGGCTATTCATCAGCCAGCTGAAGCCAAAACGGAGCAAAAGGCCGCGTCGGCCGGGGAGCCCAAGGTCCCGCCTGCAGCTACTGCTGCGGCAGAGCAGAAAGCCCCACCAGAGCCAGAGCACAGGGTGGAAGCCACGGTGGAGGTGAACACCACGCCGGACGCCGAGGCGCCCGACGAGACGGCCAAGCAGAAGGCCGAGGGCGACTCCTCCCTCCCCAAGTGCATCGGTCCCGGCTGCGACAGCATCGCCCAGCCAGACTCGGTTTACTGTGGGAACGACTGCATCTTGAAGCACGCCGCGGCAGCCATGAAGTCCTTCACTGAGGTCAAAGAGCCCAAGCAGAAGGACAAGAGCAAGCCTCAGAAAAAGTCCACAGCAAAGGTAACCTGGACTGCTTGAAACGGTTTCCCTAAATGTCTAATAGGACTAGACCCAGTTAGAGAGGAAACGGTCCTTAGAAGATGTGAATAACTAGATATGTGGTGGAAATGTGAAACTTTTTACCTGTCAGGGGTGGAGCTTTCTGACCGAGCACCAATGATTGCTTCAGTTTGTTCCCACTGTTCATATCTTGGAACCTGTTGTTCATAATAGTGTTATTTTTGCAGCAGAGATTCAGAAGAACGTTTTCATGTCAAGCCTGCTTGTTGTGCTTTCCCTCTGCATTAAATCATGCTTTAATTAAACTGAAAAAGGATTTTCTGCTAATAGGAACTCCGTGCTCCTAGGAGTATTTTAGCTAATGAGAAAACATAACTAAATTATGAGCATGTTCACATATAAAATGTCTTCACCTATTTTTGCATTGCATTACAAAACTGTCACTTTATGGGGGACATTAAGAGTTAAAAAAAAATAAAATAAAAATCATCCCATTCTAATGAGTGTTCAGGCTTTGGATGCCCACTTCTACGATTTCTAGAGCTGCACAAATCAACTCCCAATGGTCACAACATTCATGTGCGTGGTGTAGCATGGGAAGGACTGCTTGGATGCCATGTTTGGTATAATATTGGTGCCGTGCATGCAAACTCTGAATGCCTGTAATACATTTGGCCTGTTTGGATTGGCTGCCTGTGATTCCCACAGTGGATGTACGTTTTCTATTAGCTGGGATGCTCAAGCTCACAAAGATTAGCGGGGACATCAAAAGGAAAGGAGAGCCAGTTTAATGTTGGTCAAACATAATTGATATCATCTCGCTATATTTATTGTCATTGTGCAGCACTATATAGCCACTAAAATGTTTGTTGTTCCTGTTGTGACAAAGACAAAAACAGCTTCCTGTTGTTGTTGTTTTTTTTTTTTTATAGGATTAGGACATTTTATAGCATTACGCCGCATCTTTTGCAGGTATAAACGTGTTTTTATGAGCATCTAAATGAATACGGCTGTATATCTTATCCACTCTAATTTTGAAATGTTTTATGACTACAGACCAGACGGTAATAATCACAAACTCAACAGAGTGGGATGTTTAATAACTGCCTTTTATTGGCTGCTTCTTGTTGCTAAATTTGTTCTTCTTGGATGTCAAATTTTTCAACTAGAACAAAAACTGTTAACTGTTTTATAGCTACTCACAGGTTCAGAAATATTGTAATATTATTTGCTGTCATGAATGTTTTTTTTTCCCTTCACACACTGGGATTAACACATTTTTTAACAGCTTTCTGACCAGGCGATGGCCCGGTTCTAACAGCCATCCCAGAACTGCTTCGACGTTTAAACTCATAAATTGTTAACTTGATTATTTTTCCGACAGCTCGTGAGCTCGGCTGACAGACATCCATCGTGTTCTTGTGCTCTTAAACTCAAGATTTTGGACCAAAAACATCCTGCTCCGCATTGTCACGTCGACAGGAAAACAGAATCTGCCTTCATGGTCAGAAATGATGCCGACCAGTTAAAAAAAACACAGCGGTGGTTTTATAGTTCAGTCACCAGAAGCAGCGGCTGAACTTCTGTCCATGTAATCGTCTGATGGTTTATTTAGTGTCTTTTTAAAAGGCATGCACATGTTGGGTTTCAGAGAACACACTGCCCACTGGTGGAATGGATGGGAAATTACACTCTTTCTAGCATTTCCTTTAATTGTACACGGAGATCTCAATTAAAACGTTGGATGTCAAAGAAAACATTGTCGTGTGCACAGGGCCTTAGACGTTTTCTGTTTTTATCTGCCGTTTAGCGCTGCACGGACAAATGCTGGTCTGTGATATTCATTTGACTTTTTTTTAACCATCTAAAAACATAGCTGTTAAAAAAATATCAGTACACATGCCTTACATGGAGTATGTAGTCCAGCTCTCCAGAGCCACCGTCCTGCTACTTTTAGATGCTTTCCTTCTCCAACACGCCTGAATCAAATGTGTGACTCATTCCCGGTCCTCTGCAGAGCTGAACGACTTGAGGTGCGAATCCAGCCGTCTGATTCAGGACTGCTGGAGAAGGAGAGCCTGTAAAAGTTGCAGGATAGTAGATTAAACCCTTGATTTAGACGAAGAAACCTTTCTAAACAGTGTAATTGACAATTGAAGTATTTTAGGTTAATGGTACACTTGGTTTGACTGCTTTGCTAACTCAAATGCATCTTTAAAATGTTACCGTGCTAAAGTTGACTTTTGCTGCATGAAAGCTGGTTTATGAGGGAAAATAGAGGAACATAGAATGATTTTCTGTATTAAAAAAAACATTAAACAAAAACAGAACAGTGAAGTCTGCTCCGTAGATGATCCCATCTTTGTTGCTTTGGCGTATGGTCAACAGTTATCTACTACTGTTTTATCGTTCACCCCTAAAACAATATTTGCAAGCTAAAAAAGTTCATGGTTACATTGATTTGTGTTCTTAAACAGGTGTTTACTGTGAATTAAGAAGTCCACCATGCTGTTTCCTCAAATACCATCGGCAGCAACAACCGTTATTGTTTAAAGAAAACTGGAGCAACACTGGATCCTCTTACCGTTTTCCATTTAGCAGAGGGGTCTAGTCTTAAATGCTTAGAGGATTCTCTGCTTAAACACAGATGTAAAACTGAGTTCATTAACGGGACTTTGTAAAAACCGACTGGATGCTGAGGAGGTAATTAAGCCATGCATTTGGGTGTGTTGGATCTTGGACATGTTTAAAGACGCAGGAGGCCCCTGACCGGACGTCTGGAGATGAGCAGAATAGATTCTTTATGGTTTCACTAAGATCTGCCAGAGATCTCCTATCTTAGCCTAAAGATTCCTACCTAGGAGTCTTCTTAGTTTAGGAGTGATTTAGGTGCTGCAGAGAGTGAATAAGGAAATGTTAGTGATTGCCTGCTTGTATAAAGCGGTTGTATTTGGCCAAATGGCCGATGTGTAATGGAGAGAAAAAATGGAAAAACCGAACAGCGGCACACCTGTCCATCTCTGGGAGGAGTCCTGAAAGGTAAATTGGTCCCGGGATCACAGGACAAATGGTTTGAAGCGTATTGCCACAGATTAATGCGCCTTTTTCTCAGCGCGTCTTGGTGCTTTAGCGCACCAGCATGAACAGTGAGAAGATGGCATCACTCAAACTAAGATGACCATTTAGGCTACTAAATCATGTAATACAAAAAATATTTTCTCACTTTTTGTATATACTTTTTAAATTTCTCCAGTTTTTTATTGGTGATTATCAAAAATGTTTATCCTCCATAAATTACGTTAGAGCCATGGATATAACCTGTCGGGCCGCTGAAACTACTTAATTTCCCTCTATGGGGATGGTAAAGGTAATCTTATTTAAATAAGATTATATGATTGTTAAAGAAGTTTATGTGCTTTTTCTCCACTGATCAGGTGGTGGATCAGCCAATCAGCTCTCTCTGTTTCCATCATCTTCTCTGCTTCAGACTCTCTTTAGCTCTAAAACTCCTCACTACTAACATTTTTCCGTTTAGGATCTCCCTTGAGGCCTAAGATGCTTTCTGGATAAGTTTTATCTTACTGAGGTCAAATTCTAAGAAAACTCTTAGAATTGGGGAAATTATAAGATTTATTTTTTCCCTAAAATGGCATCACCAAGAACTGCGTTTAGTCTTGGGAATCTTTGTGAAAACGGGCACAGATTGTTTTCAGGTTGTCACCACTGTCCTCTGATGGTGAGGAAATAAGTTCTTCCTCTGGCCAAAAGGAAGAGACTTGATGTTACTCACAATAGTTTCCCTCACTCAGAGCTGAGGGTGTTAAGACATTATTAAAGGATTGGGAGTAACTGAGTGGTTTCAAACCTGCGACTTGTAAACCTATTAAACTAAACTCTGACCATTGACCAGTTTGTAGTGGTGACGATAGTATACCCTGTATACATTAACCCTAACCCTGCTTAATATACCCTGTATACATTTGGTGGTTTCTGCTCATGTTCACCCTGAAAATCAAAATATCTGCCAAAACCAGTACCTGCTAAAACTGGATTTCCAGCTTTCCAAGTCATGTTACCTGAGTCGCCCAGATTTCAGTGTCCAATATGGCTACTAAGAAACTTTCTAAAAAAATCAACTCTTCGTATTGATGGAAGTTTTTATGCCGTCAAAGATTGTGCTGAGCAATCTGTTCACTTTAGCATTTTAGCCCATAAACTGGACAGACATCATCTCATGGACACGTATTGCTAATAATAGCTAGCTTGGCCACTCGCCCTAAGCAAATCCCACCAGTTTTCTAACTCATCTCAGGTGCAAACTCGATTTGAGTTTGCAACTTCCAAGGCAGCGATTGTCAATCGTAAGAAACAACGTTGAGTCTCACTGTAAAGAACTGTTAATATGTTGCTAAAGGTGGTGTCTGAAATTAACCAGAGTGTTCAACATCTGCTTAAACAGAGCTGTGGCTGTAAGAGCTAATGGATGTTTTCTTCCTCTACAGATTATCCTGCCAGTGTGTTTTTTCTTTCTTTTTTATAATGTCTGAATGTATTCAGTAAAGGATTCTCTGACTCCCCAAATCATCTGAATCTGTCTTTGTCCTCCTCTATCCAGAAGGGTGGAGCTGGTGGAAAGGTGCAGAAGAAGACCCAGCGGGTGTCGGACAGCGATGAAGACTTCAGCCCCGATCCAGACGAGGACGACGAAGACGAATATGCCGAGGAACGCCCGCCTCCGCCGTCCACTGCTTCCTGGTCCAGTGACCATAATTACATTGCAGTAACACCAGAAAAGACTACACCCATATCACCAACAGTGTTAAACAAAAAGTGTATGTATCTCCTTGAAGGTCTAGTGCTCCTGTTTAAACTGCGTTGTTGTTGTTGTTTCTCTGGTATATGTGTGGTTCCTGTGACGTTGGCCTCATATGGAAAGAGTCCGCATATCTGGGAGAGACCATATGAACCGATCTGTGCCGTAGAAATGTGATCTAAATAACGCAGAGACTTTTCTATAATGAATTGTTTGCAGATTTGCAGCAGGTAAGTGTGAGGAGGACCAGTGACCGCCGATGAAGGGGTTTGATGTTGGTGGGGGTCCTCTTCATGTAACAGTGACGTAAACGTCAGTCGTGTGTCCCTGTGCAACTTCTGTTATCCGAGTCTTGGCAGCAGCCAACAGGCTTCAATCGGAGGCAAGCGGACTTTCACCTAATTTTTATGAAAACGTTTTCACACCTATCCAGGAGTCTGTCAAGTAGTTGGAGAGCTGCTGTTTTTAAGCAGCTAAGGAAATGTATGGAGGGTCAGCAGCTCGGTGCAAGATTCAGCAGTCCTCCTGCACCTCAAGAGCAAAGGACTGATGTCCAGATTTTGGACAGAGAGAACAGAGAGAGGGGTGACAGAAGCCATCTTTGTCAAAAGAGAAAAGCCGACATTGAGGAGGGAAGGGGCACAGCTCGGTCCTCCAGCTCATTCCAAAGAGATCAGGAGTCTCATCATGATTCAGGTGACCAAGTACTCCAGTAACACCAAGCAATGGCTTCTAATGACCCAGGACAGTGACAGTGGGTCACTGATTTGCATCCGACCTGGAACGCTCCCAGGAGTGTGGACCTCCATGTCCTTAAAAACAGCAGAGCACCAATTACTGGCTACTCAAGTGCGAGCCAGGATTGACAGACTCCTGGATAGATGCCAAAATGTTTCAGGAAAGTCTGGCTGCCTCCGCTTTAAGTCTGTTTGCAGCAGTCATGTTTGTTGGCTCAGGAGGGACCATCTGAAGCCTGACAGTAAAGCTCGTGCTCAAAAGGATTGGCAGCCTTAAATTGAAATTTTTTAGAATAAAGGCTGGGCGTTAACTAAGGCAATAGGATTCTGGTTTTGATAGGAAAATGCTTTGTTTCTGGAGCAGAACGCACACTGTGAACTAGGAATTTCTGCTTCTTAGCTGGGAGTACAACAGTCCTCTTTGCATTATTGTAGCAAGGTTTAAGGTTTTATCAAACCTTTTCAGAAACATTTGGGACACTAAAGGCAGATGGAGGCCATTTTTTTTAATGAGCATAGTTTAAGTTTGACTGAAGTGGATTTGTAATTAGATGCCACTCTTGGCTTTCAAGTGACCTGCCTGATTCCTTCCACAAGCCTCACCGCGTCCCCTTAAAGGTGCCTCCTCCTGCAGGTAGGTGGGACTTTCTGAAAATGGCTCATGTTGAGCTGACGCTGTTAGCAGTTGAACATTTCCTTTTCTGCCCTTGATGTTTGGGGTTATAAGATGTTTTTGATTCATATTGAATATGGTGCACCACTTTTTCCTAAGTGACTGGCTTTAAAATAAAAGGTGATGAACAGATTTTTGGATGCCTCCATTAATTTTGAGCATTGTTGGCTTGCTGTTGGATGTCTCGACCAGTTCAGCCGAAGCGGGGGGAGAAAAAAAAAAAGCATTTATGTAAAAGTTAAATCGACGTCCTTTCTGGAAGAACTCGGGAGCGGGAGCGCAGCGGAAAAAGGCCGACTTCTGTGAAGACGAGGCCCTGGAGGGAAGCGATGAAGATCTGCCAGCTTCACAAGGGGTTGGAAGACTGAAGAGAGGAGGAAATCTAGCCGCGGCCATCTATGCGTTTCTGGGATGGATTTGATGCATATTAAGGACAACAATATGAGATTAGCTCTCAGTTGTGATATGCTTACTAAAAACCTGAGGGCATCAACTGGAAGGAGTAGCTAGTGGGAAAGTGTATGCTGTTCTGGTTAAGACTAAAGTGTAGCTCATTGGTTTACTCCATGTTATTTTAAATGATGTTACAAGATATCCAGAAAATACTTCATATTGCTGGCTTTGCATAAATTTAGTTTCTGGAAGATTTGGATGAACACGGTTTCCAGTTAAGCTAGTGCAGCTGTTGACTGGACCCTGATCCACATGAAAGCTACAGCATGTCAGTCTGAGAGAGAAGAATGTCTAATCTGTGAATATTGGAGCAATTAACTAGACAACGGGGTTGTTTTCCTGCTAACTAACTTTCCATGAATAGGACTTAACCTTAATAGTCAAGTTTGGGTTTCGTTATTTAGACACTGGTTCTTTAGTGCCGGTGGCCCTCTAATTGATTATAAAACAACTTGGAAATTATTAATAGAATATAGCTCTAAACATTTTCCAAATTCTGCGGTATTCATCTGTCCCAGCAGTAGACTGAAGCAGGTCAAACAAGTCCAGCCAGTGTTTGGAGCTGCTTTTCTTGAAAACATGAAAGTAAGGGCAGGTACCTGAAGTTGCTGCTAATAAGGAAACCATTAAAGCTTGAACAGGAAATTGGGTGTGAGGAGTTTGCATGAAGAAAACCTTGTTGGTTTATTTAATGCTAATTGATCCATTTTAGAATTTTTTTCCCACATTTTAGTTTAGTTAAATTTTTATTTTTTTTGAAATTGTACCTGCTAACAGCCACAAATAAAGGGGTTTTGCCAAGCTTTTACAATTTAATACTTTCACCAATACTCTTGACTCTATACTTTCTGACTGATTTATGGTCTCTTGATTTAGAAACTGTTTGAAGTTGTCATCTTACTTTCTGATTGGTGATTAGTTTGATTGATGTTCTGACTGCCATGCAATGATATGTTAGTTCACAGCTGCTGATATACCGAAGAACAAACTGCTGTGTTTTTATTTTGTTTTTGTTTAAAACAATGGGTTTTGTTCTTGGTTTACAGCTTCCCCCAAAGAAGAGAAGAAGAATGAGAAGGAGAAGGAGCAAAGCCCGTCTCCTGAGAAATCCACCAAAGGATCTGTTACTCTACGCAAAGGCAACAAGAAATCCCCGCCACAGAAAACCGGTCCGATTGCATCTAAGAGCAAGAAGTCTTCTCCGCAAGCCGGCAGCTCAAAGAGCTCCAAGAAAACTGCGACAAGCCCGACTAAAACCGCCGAAAAGCCCAAGAAACCAGGCCAGGCATCCGCCCCGTCTCCATACCCCGCAGGTCCGATTCACGCTACGGGGGCAATCAGAGTCACCAAGTCCAACTTCACCATTCCTAAGAAGCAGCCTCAACAGAAAGAGTCCACGTCCCAGAGTCAGCCAGACCCGTCCTCACGAGTCTCCCCCTCTCCAGCATCCTCGACTACATCCAGCCACTCATCTTCCAGGTCTTCCCATCCACCTGGGTCATCCTCCCACACGTCCCCTGTGAGGCCATCGGCCAACAACCAGATGAGGCAGAACATCCGACGCTCACTGACTGACATTCTCTTCAAAAGGTGGGTTCCCCCATAGCTCCAGGTCCAACATCCTTACGTCTGTGCTGTAATGTTTTCTGTTGACCGCTGACGATGTCACTTCCTGTTACCAGGGTGAGTGACAGTGATGACCTAAAAATGACAGAAGGCGAGGTGGGAAGACTTGCCTTTGCCATCGAGAAGGAGATGTTTAACCTCTGCCTGAGTACTGACAGCAAGTACAAGAACAAATACAGGACCCTCATGTTCAACCTGAAAGACCCTAAAAACAAAGTGAGTCGGCATGCAGACGTGCGCCTGGACGCAGAGGCATCAGAAAGGTTGTTCGGGAAGCTTTGCTTTTGCGGTGTTTGATGAACGTGATGAATGTGTTTGTTGCAGGGTTTGTTCTACAGGGTGATTGGTAGACAAGTTACTCCTTTCAGACTGGTGAGGCTGACTGCTGAGGAGCTGCTCTCCAAAGAAATATCTGAGTGGAGAAAGCCTGAGTCCTCTGAGGTAAAAGCTCTTATCCTTTTTTTTTTTTTTTTTGCCAACCACAATTTCTCGCATCAGCGGAGTGTCTTGAAAACACATTTATACCACTTAAACGTTTTCACATTTTGTCAAATTGCACTGCCCCACTCCAATGTATTTTCCTTTTACCACTAAAGTAGCGTAGAATTGTGAAATGGTTTTCAATGTTTTAACAATTACAAATCTGAAAATGTTGTGCCTTTGTGTTCGGCCCCCGATTCTCTGATGCCCCTAAATAAAATCCAGTAACACAAAGTGCATTTAGAGCCCTGTAAAACAATGCTGGGGGAAACAACCGGCATACATAAACAGTCCATTGGTGAAACGTGATGGGGCCTTCATTCTGCTGTGGGGCTGTTGAAATTCAGCAAGTTGGTGAGAGTTGATGGGTGGAGCTTAAAACAGGGAACTGCTAGGATATTTTTTTCACAAAAACAAAACGCATATATAACAAAACGCCCATTCTTTGTGCTATGTTTTAGTTTCAAATAAGTCCAACCGTTAATGAAGTATTTTTAAAGGTGCACAATTGGTTTGCCGAATGCAACGATTGACATTAATCCTCGGGTTCCCTCCTCAGGGTCACTCTCGGAGCCATTCAGGGCATTCCAAACATAGAAGCAGGGACGACTCGGGCTCCCACAGCATAGATCCAGAGGATGCTCCCCCATCTGATGCTGATGTATGTATTTCTGCCTCTGCACCATCTTCTCGCTTGGGTTCTTCTGCAGTAAGTGGTGGCAAACTTCTCTTCTGCATCCTTTTTCATCCTGCATGGAGCTTTTGCTTGCAATAACTTAAAGTAGATATTA